>NC_133286.1:1588499-1940437 GCF_005239225.2 Populus alba | reverse complement strand
GAATCGCCAGATGGGATTCCAAGTTATCTGAGATCGCCAGAAGGGATCTCGTGCTTCGACATTCATCAAGGAAGGTCACCAGAAGGGACTCATAATTGAAACCATTTCTTAGAAAAGCATTGTGGAGTTTTACTAAGAATTCTTCCCCCTGGGTAGGTCACCCATACAATGAGACCATTATTTTTCTTTGGGTCGGTCATCCCATACAATGAGACCATCAATTTTTCTAGGGTTCGTCACCCGTACAATGAGACCAGCACTAGGGTTCGTCACCCCGTACAATGAGACCAGTATTTTTCTTGGGTCGGATCACCCATACAATTGAGACTAGCATTTTTCTTGGGTTTTGTCACCCATCACAATGAGACCCAACATTTTTTTCTGGGTAGGTCACCCATACACATGAGACCATTCTTGCATTTTTTTCTGGGTAGGTTCACCCATATAATGGAGACCATCATTTTTCTTGGGTAGGTCACCCATACAACGAAGACCATTACGCATTTTTGTATTTGGTTGTGAGTAAAAGGATGGATCGCCAGATGAGATTCCAAGTTGGTTGAGATCGCCAGAAGGGATCTCGCATTTCGATATTGGTCAAAGGAGGTCGCCAGAAGGGACTTTTATATTTTTATCCTTGGTTAAGAAGAATCGCCAGATGGGATTCCAAGTTTTGGGGTTAAAGGAGATCGCCAGAAGGGATCTCGAGATGACTAAATTTGGATCATAGTTTTTTTGGGCTAAAGAGGATTGTTGCAAAAGACAAGGTTTCAGATCAATTAAGCTTCGACCAGATCAGTTTCGGGAGTACCGTTGTGGGGTTTATCTTTATAACACTTACTGCGCAAAACCCATGCTCCGTAAAAGTATTATAAAGAGGGGGCATCTGTTGTAACCCATTTTTTTGGGTTCCCATGAAAAATAAAACATAAATGGCCAAAAGAGTTTAGAAAAAATAACAGGAGGCAGAAGCGCTCAGAAAAGTCAGAAAATTTGTCAAGGAATTTAAAAAATACAAGGATTGAATTTTTGACAATATATTCTTGAAGGATGAGGACCCTGGTGGGATAAGAAAATTTGAATTTTTGAGGAGAAAAGCCCAAATTTGAATGTTTATGGACTTAATTGGATTTTTGATTGAATTTATAGAAGATTTTGATGGCAAGAAAAATTGATTTTTAAGTCAATTTGGGCTTTAAATTAGAAGAAATTTAAGTTCTGGGGCCAAATTATAATTTTTAGGATTTTATTAAGTCAAATCAGGGGGCTTAATTGCATAAATAATGAAGTTTAATGGCCAATATAGGGACTTAATTGTAAAAATCCGAAACCAGGGACCAATTTGGGGAAGGCGCAAAGATGGAGGGGGCTGTTTGAATTTGATCCAGGGGCTTAATTGAAGAAATTAGAAGTTTATTGATCAATTGAGGGCTAAATTGCATAAATCAGAGGCCAAGGATCAAAGTGGAAAACGCGGCCAACTATGGGGACGGACCGAAATTGGAAGGACGAAATTGAATTGAACACAGATGATTAGGACTGATTCAAGAAATGTTCTGGCGCCTTTATTTTAAAATGGAACGGCGCGTTTTATCCAAAACGACGCCGTTTCATGCAAAGAAAAAAAAAAAAAAAAAAGACCGAACGGTGCCGTTTTGAACGGCACTGTTCACTTTCTTCTCCCCCGAACATTACAGCGGGGAAGAAGGAAAAGTTTGCATTATTTATTTTTCTGCAGGTCCTCTTGTCACCGACGAGGCCCCGCCGGTGGGCCACCGACAGAAGACACTGGCCGACCACCCGCGCGCTGCGAAGCCGAGGGAGGCCCGCCTGGACAGCCGCTCCTCGACCCGCTCTTGGCTCCACGGTGAAGCCACGCCCGCTGGTTCTATAAAATGGAGAAACCGAAAGAGAGAAGAAGGGGAAGGAAGGACAGAAAAGAAAAAAAAGAACCCAAAGAAAAAAACAAAGAAAACCGAAGAGAGAGAGGAGGAGAAACCCGAAGAGAGAGAGAGAAGAAACCGGAGAAGGAACGGACAGAGAAGAGAGGGAGGAGGAAACAAAACAAAAAAAAGCAATGAGACAAGTGAGGGGACGACCGAGAGGGAGACCATTGTACACAGAGAAGGATGAACAACTGACAGAAGGAAACACCCGGGATCAAGAGGAGAAGAACCAGACATAAGCAAAAAGGAGGAAGACAGAGGTACGTGCGTCTACATAAAGAAGAAGAAATACTGCAGAAAACAGTTGCGCTTCCCAACCACTGCCACCGTCAGAATCATCGTGAAGCCCATTGGCTTCCTGTCCACCGCCACCAGCATCACTGGGGAAGTGTTCGCCATCGTCTTCAAACATCATTTCTGCCACCAGGTTTGCACCCCCTTCGTCGCTGTGCATGCACCATTTCCTTGCATTTCACTGTTGAAGTGAAAATAATATTTCACTTGAACAGTGAAATGTTAATTCACTGTTCACATCACATATAATTCACGTGAACAGTGAAATGCTATTTCACTGTTCACATCATATTTATTTTCACTGTTCACATGAGGCCTGCTGGGTTCAGCCCAGCCATGTGGGCCCCGATGGGTCAGCCCTAAAAAAAAATAAAAAAAATAAAAAATCTTCAAAAAAATTATTTCAAAGAATTTGTGATTTTTCTGTAATTTTATTGTTGTATGTTGGGTCAATACTGGTTTTGTTATTTTTATATTGTCAAGATACAAATTCGGTATTAAAATACCGTTTTCGTTAAAAAAAAAATGTTTACTAAAAAAAAAAAATGTTTGTTTTCATGCATACGGCCAATACACTAACATGTTTTGAATGTTCTTTTTATATAAAAAAAAATATTGGAAGTTTTGAAAATGTGTTTTCACATGGATTTCTTAAACACAAATCATTTTCTTGCATTTGTGGATTTTACAACCTGTTTGTAAAACTCCAAAGGGTATTGGCCAATATTCCAAAAACTATAAAAATCTTATTTTGGGAGGAGAAGTTGTGGTTATTGTTCACCGCTAATGTTTGTGTTGTAACTCAAATTTTGACCCACTTTTTTTATAAAAATCCAAAAATAGCAAAAAAATAACAAAAAAATCCAAAAAATATGTTTTTAATATATTTGCATCATTTTTTAGCATTTTCAACATCGTCTAAAAAAAATTTAAATTTTCAAAAGGTTTTTGGAACGCGTTTCGACTTTTCACGTGTCATTTTAAAATCATTGATTTTCCTCATCGAGTCGACGTTGATATTGCTCATTTTCAAAAAATACAAAAAATAAAAAAAATCAAAATTTACAAAAAAAAAAAGAGGAAAAGAGAAGGAAAGGAAAAGTTGAGGGACTAGTTTTGAAAACCTAGCAAAACTTTTTCCTATAAATACCATGCTATACTGACATTTAGGAGGGGGGGTCATTATGTAATTTTGGGAGGTCAAACACAAGGGGGAAAACCCTAAAAAAAAACTAAACAGCTTCCTCTCTCACATGAAGGATCAGCCGCCAGCCCCCTACTGGGTTTTGATTTTTTTTTCCGGCCACCCCCCACTTCTTCTTCCTTACCCGGCCAAACAGCCCCACCTTTTGATTTTTTTGTTTCTCCCTTAAACTGCCAGACGCCCCCTCCCCGTTTTTATTTTTTTTTTTTGGGACCCAAACCGGCCGGCCCCCCATATTTTCCTTCTGATTTTTTATTTTTTTTCTGGCCAGCCCCCCGGCTCCCTTTGAATTTTTTTCTTCTCTTGAAGCAAAAAGGACGCCGCCCCCCTTTTCTTTTTTTTTTCTCTCCCAGCTGCTCACGACAACACTCACACAGCAGCCCCCCCCCACCGGATTTTTTTCTTTCTTCCTTCCCCTCCGGCGATCCACTGCCATCCTTTCCTCCAACACTGGACAAGCTCGCCTCCGTCAGCAGCAACAACGCCCACAGCACCGATCTTCCCTCAGTCGAAGCTTCCCTTTTCTTGTTGAAGATGACTGTTGTTCCCCAGTTTGGACCCGTGGGTTTCTTCTCCTTCGCCCGTCTCCACCGCGGCTTCAACGACCACGGACAGACCCAGCTCAGTCTCCCACCCGAACCAGCCGTCCTCGCCGAAGACCCAGCAGCCAGCCCGATCGTGGGCATCTTCCCCTCATCAGCTGCTCCCTTCTCCAGCCGCCAGCTCACCAAGACCAAAGGAGGGCAGATCTGCTCCCCGGGCAGCAGCGCCATCCTCCTCCCCAACATCCAGCCCTCCCCATCACCAGATCGTCTCCTCCTCCACGACGATCAGCCACCGGAAGAAGAAGAAAAACAAGAATAGATCGGCGGAGGGAAGCAGACCCGAAACGAAGAGGAAGAGAAATAAATTGAAAACAAAGAACAAAAATTAAATCGACTGCTTTGTTGGGTTTTCTGTTGTTATGCTGCAGAGTCGGCGCCGCGATAAGGGAGAGAAAGGGGGAAGGAGTTCGTTTGCAGACCCCCCCCTGTTCGGTTTTGTTTTCTGAGGCGGCGCGTGAACCCACGCGCCGCAGGTGGCGGTGGCGCGTGGGAGGACGCGCGCCACTGTTCCCGAGTACTGTTCCCACGGACTCCAGAAGCCTTAGGATGTTTTTAGGGGCTGTTTTTGTAATTTTAAGTTGGTTGATGTAATTTTTTTGTTTAGTATTGAATTTTTATTTGTATTATGTAAATGTAGATGTAAAAGAAAAAGAAAAGAAAAGAGAGTGATAAATAATAAAAAAGGAGATGTGTGTGTGATTGTAATTTTTTTTATGTATGTTATTGAATAAAAAAAAAAAGGGGAATTTAATTTATAGTCACAAAATATCTAAAGGACAGATAAAATCATGTTGAATTTTCCATGAAAATGTTAGAACATTGTATCTACATATAGTCTGGAAAAGTAATAACTGATTTATCAAAGCCTTAGAATTGGGGCTAAAATTTTATTTTTAATATCACGTCAAGTCCACGAAGCTTGAAAGTGAATGTGATGTGTATTTTTGTTTATGAATGTTTTTTTTTTTTATGATAAAATTGCAGGAATAAAGAAGAATTTAATATTCCGATTTAATCACGGATAAAAGAATCATGAACTTACATGTAAGTTGTATTTTCTAAAATTCGATGAAAGAACAGAATTTTTAAAACTTCTTTAACACATCAAGTCCACAAAGCAGCTTACTTCAGGTAGGGTGCGTTAGGGGTGCTAATACCTTCCCTAACCACAACCAGTCCCTTACCCGCGATCTCTGACAAGACCAGTACATCAGGTTTCCTAGTAGCCCTCAATGAATTACTAGGTGGCGACTCCAAAGAACCAAATCAGCAAAACTGAACGAATAATGGCCAGCCGATGCCGCGCGCGTTTGATTTTTTTTTTTTTTTTGGGTGCGACAGAATGGCGACTCCACTGGGGAAGGTATTTGTTTTCAACATTATTGGACTAAGCTTTGCATATTTGATGTGTTTATATTTTTGCATTTTTGTCTTATTTTATTTTTGTTTTTACCCATGCGTTTTGTAGAATTGTCTCATGCATCACATAGTTAATTTTTTTTTAAAGCACACAAGCTTCAGGTTAGGAGGGGGACTAGCAGCTTACCTTACGACTTTTAGTCAAGGTTTAAGTTTGTGTAAACCCCAACTCTTCGTTGAGTGCCAAGATTGGTAAAAGTTGGACATGTGCCATCTCACTGCCTACTGGCCCCTATATTGCCTTCAAGAGGGTAATCATTGGGACAACGAGAGACCCTTTTTAGAGACCGAATAGTAAACCTACCTTTTGTCTCACTTAAAAAGATTAGAACCTGCCTTTAGGATGTATGCTCTGTAAATATTTGTTTTGCATCCGAGCAAGCCCTTGAAGCATCTTGAACTCCAGACTTATGGGTGACACAATGACCGTCGCTCAGAAAATTTTCATTGTAGAGTTTGTGCAAGAAGCAAGATTCTTGTTTCATCATGCAAGAGTTGCGATCATATTGTCACCCCTTGAAGGGCGAGTTCATCATATAGATTACATGTCCATACATTTATCATGCATGTACCGGGTTGAAAGGTAGGTCCCCCGCACAAGCTGTGCTACACGTGATTGAAGAAAGATGATGGAAGTGAAGAAAGGTATCGGATAGAGGCTCATTATCAGATTAAGGTTGAGAGCATCAAAGGTGAAACAACTAGACTCAGATTTGCTTGAACAAGTGTTGAATATTTAAATGGAAAGAGAATGTCTGCACAGTCTTCTATGGAACACTGCTTGGCCAACGTCCAATTGAAAGCTGCCTCTCCTTTTCAGTCATGAACAACAACAACAATGCCTTCAGTCATCAACTAATGACAACTCTGCTTCCTGTCCAGTTGCACTCTTAAGTGTTCATTGCCTCCACATCATCTAAGCATTAGTCTGCTTTGAAGTTACCCCAATTATGAGCTCAATTCCAGTTCAGCAGCACAAGATGTTGGTCTAAAAAAAAAAAATTATGATCAGACACTGAACTTCTACGTGGTAAAGCCCTCTCTGTAGAAATTTATTGGTGGATCTGCCAATGGGAAATGCAAAAGGGGATGTATTAATTACATATGCTTTGAAACTTTTTCCCACCAGTGGCACGAGCAAAACATTGTAATAGGCAGAGGAGTCAGGCCTAGTCTGAAAATATGAGTAGTCATCGAACTTCAACGTGGCAGAGCTCTCTCTATAAAAATCTGTTTATGATGCTGCAAGTTGAGAGTGCAAGAGAGGATTTACTAATTGCATATGCTACAAATGTTTCTCTCATCAGTTTCAGCACGAAGAAACTGTAGCATGTTGAAGAGCCAGATTTGGTTTGAAAAACATTGAGCAGACATCAAACTTCAAAGTAGCAGATCTCTCTCGGCAGGAATCTGTTTGTGGATCCACAAGTGGGAAATCCAAGAAGGAATGCAGTAGTTTCAGATCATCTATGATTTTCCTCCAACAATGTCAGTATTAAAGCGCAAAAGTAGAGAGAAGAGACATGCCTAGACTGAAAAACAAGAAGAATACTGAAACTTCAACAGAGCAGGACTTCCTCTATAGGTGTTTGTTTGATACACTGTCAGTGAGAAAGCGAAGAGGGGGCAAAAGAGTTTTAGATTCATCATGTGCTCTTCCAATAGAGACTGTGTGATTCCACACATTGGTAGTGGCGATACTACAAGTTTCTAGGCGCTGCCAAGATTACGAAGTTGTTGGAAAGTTTCTAAACAATCCTCAACCAACCACAACAACATTGGAAGATTGAAATAATGTTGTGAAGATTTGCCAAAGAATTGAACAAGCTATGAAGAGAGGAAAGATTGAAGGATCTGCCATGCATTCCAGAACAATGATGAGAGATGAATCCAAAGAAGACTCTGACGGTGGGAAATCTTCATTATGTGGTCTAACCAAGTCTTGTTGTATCATCGACTACTCCAATGTCTTTGCCAAAAATAGACATTCTTTGCTATGTGGGTTTATTTACCAGAATCTGCCAGATTCTAGACTTTTGCTAGACTCCGATAAATCGCATTCATTTATCATCTTCTAGGTGGTATAATCCAGACAAGAGATGTGATGTCATGGTGGGGTCCTCGACCATTTCAATGGAATAGTTGCAAGAATTTCAATTGAATAGTTGTCATGTGAGTTTATTTGCCAGCATCTGCTAGATTCCAGACTTTTACCTGACTCCGACAAATTCCATGCAACCACCATTTTCTGGATGGTTTAATCCAGACAAGAGATGTGATGTCATGATGGGGTCCTCAACCATTTCAATTGAGCAATTGTAAGAATTTCAAAAAGCGAGTCCTGAAGTTGGTGAGCAAGGGACAAGTGGAGCTTGCAAAGGAGGGTGTCATTGGCTATATTGTCCCCCGAACATCATCAAAATGACATGTGATTGAAAGTGCTTGGCAAAACACAGATATTGCCAGAAAAGCTGATTCAAGAATGGTGATGAACAATCAATCATATTGTTATGGAATTCTGCATTTTGTTTAAAGATCACATCTCATCCTTCAACGAAACATGCCTTGCTTTTGTCTCTTTGTTGTTTTGAAATCAACAGATGTTTAGCATTTTATTTCTGATAAAATATTTTGATCAAACTCCAACATGTGATAAAGGCTAATCAATCCTGAAGATTAAAAGTGTTTTGATTGCAGAAATGACTCGATACTTGAAAATGACATGAGGTGACTAAATAATTTTGAACTTATACCTCTTGAAACTGAACCACACATCATATAGCTAAGTTTTAGCAGTATGCATAATGACATGTAGTGGATTCGGTAGTTATGGACTCGTGAATCATGATTCTTACAAGTCCCAATCATTACACTAGATGAGGTCAAAATTTATCGGTTCTAACTGACCTTGCTTGAAATGAGAAAAGGCCATCTTTGATATCCCTTCACTTTCTAAAGGTTATATCCCTTGTAGTCCCATTTTGAGCTGGATAGAATATTCTTTTCATAAAAACCCTGACTAGGATCACACCCCACACTGGGGGCAGATGAGAGATATGTTGGAGACATTGATATAATTAATGGATAAAGAGGAAGGCTTAGAACAAAAGTCCAATGATTGAAAGAGAGCTAGAAGAAGACACATAGACTGGGGGCATATAAGACAGTTTTGAGGAAGGCTATAAAAAAAAAAAGAAGTTGAAATTGCCTTCACTTAAAGACAAGTCAAAGATAAATGAATAAGAACGCCTATCAAGTCTATGAAGAGCAAAAGAAATTTCAATCAAGGAAAGGCACAACAAAAGTCAATACCAGAAAAAAGACTAAGTTATAAACGTGACTTTTGGTGTCCATTATAAAGCCTATGATGTTATCAGATGATTAAGGTTGTTTATTCATCAAGGAAAGGGGGATTTGTATTATGACTCATATTAAGAAAAGTCTGAACTTTGAGGTTAACAAGGTTATATGTCTTTTCCTCTACAGAGACAACAATAGAAAACAAGTTGATGGATAATTGATGTTGATCCTAGGTCTTTGAAACCCTCAAACACCATTTGAGCCTGTGAAATTCCTTTCTTTCATAGCCATGAACCATAACCTGCATTACGTGTTTTTAAAAGCCCTTTTTAATCAAGCAAGCAATTTGAACCGATAAATGGCGCTCTCAAAACTTGAAGAGTTTTTCCATAAGGGTCGCGACTTCATGAATTAAGCTATTGGTTATTATGCATGCTGATAAAACAAGGGCTAAGAAAAGAAATAACCTTTCTTGATAAGGCCTAAGTGTTGACTTGGGTGCCTTGCTTTTGGAAATTCACTCAAAGGTCACCTCATCATAGACTATCAAATGATATACCTAATATCAAGGATTCAAATTGATACAAAGAACCAAGGAAAAAGCCATTTTTAATCCTACAACGGGTCGATTTCTGTTTTCAAAATAAAAGACAATCAAAGGACTGTGTATTTCGAATAACGTGTGTTGGGTCTTTGATCAAAAAGCTTGATTTTCAAAAGATTTTCAAAAAAAGGACATCTCTGATTTCATTTCAACAAACTAGACTTTGAATAGACATGATTTTTGAAGTATGAGAGTTGATTCCAGAACAAGGAAGATTATCAAACACAGAAGAACAATGATTGAGTATGCAAAATTGTTGATAGAAATGACATTGAAGTCCTCGACACTCCTTGAAAAGTTGAGCAGCTGGGGGCAATACAGTGGACCTTAAGAAGGAAAACAAATAGTATCCAGATCAGCTGGGGGCAAAGAAAGAATCACATGATGAGTCATCAAAGTCCATCAAAGTCATCCCTGGCATTCACAAAAGCCATTTGGTTGTAAACAGAAGAATGAGCATGTTCAGATCAACTAGGGGCAATGTTGTTCAAAGACAATCCATGATTTAGTAAACTTCAGCAGCAATTGATGAGCAACACTGCACTTGAAGGATATTTTCATATCTTCATCTTGGGTCACCCTCTAAAACATGGTTATGACTCCTGACAGATGTTATCGGGTGAGTGCATTTGAATGAACATCGAACATATGCACACCACCAAGACTGACTGTGGAACAATGCTGCACTTGAAGGACAATCTCATATTGTCATCCTTTGAAACATGGTTATCGACAGACGTTACCACGCAACTGCATTGAATGAATGTCAGAAAGGCACCCACCCCGAAGACTGACTGTGTGGGACAATTTGTTTTGAAGCCAGATGAGCACTTCACCGCATGAGTATGGGTGATAGAAGTAGCATCATTGATGAGGCCGAAGCATTTCTTTTCACAATCTGATTAGAAGAGTTGAAAGGAATCTATTGAGAAAACACTGAGCATACAACCATGAGCCTTTGTACTGCAAGCTATGAGATGCATGACTGAATGACTGAATGAGTTCCAAGAAGGCTGATGATAACATGTACTTGACGAGTACTGTTTCAACTAGAGGCAAGTTCATGACTGATTAACAATCTTGATGGGTATTGGCATGATGCACACAATCAATCAGAGGATAATTCTCAGAAGAAGCCAGGAGAGAAAATCCTTCATGATGAATCAAGCAGTACCACACTTGGGGGCAGGGTCAAGCTTGATGAACGATGCAAGCAGTAATTGTCGAAGACAGCTCAGGATGGGCACTGCATTTACAGCTGAGTGGATGGCTAGCACATGAATGAGTCAATGCATCGGAAGAACAAAGAAAGCTTTGGGATACAAACAAGGGCACTCTATGACGATGGAGCATCAAAGAGGGGGGGGCCTATATTTCAAAGCAGGTAAGGATGCATGCATATCATCTAACCTCAAAAAAAAAAAAAAAAAAAAAAACATTTGCACATATTTTTGAATTGTTACAGGAAAATCCTTAATGAGGTTCAGCAAGATGGTGGAAAGAGAAAGAAGCATTGTGGTGATGATAATAAAGAATCAGTTTTGATCATGGAATAAAAGGACGATGGGATAAACCTTACCATTAGGAAAATCCCAAAGAAATGAAAGGATCAACCTTGCAGTCAGGAAGCCTCAAGTTTTTTAGCCCTTCTTTTGTCATCCCCTCAAAGACTTCGCCAGGTAAGTCCTATTTTTCACATTTTGTCATATCACATCTTCCACTTGGGTTGGTCACCCTTTTACAATGAGACCACACTTCATATTGTTTCCATCTGGGTAGGTCGCCCATCACAACGAGACCACTTCATCATATTTTTTCCATCTGGGTAGGTCACCCATTACAATGAGACCACACTTCATATTGTTTCCATCCGGGTAGGTCACCCATGACAATGAGACCACACTTTTTCATATTTTTTTCATCCGGGTAGGTCACCCATGACAATGAGACCGCACTTCACATTCTTTTTATTCGGGTAGGTCACCCATTACAATGAGACCACACTTCATATTTTTTCCATATTTGGGTAGGTCACCCATTACAATGAGACCGCACTTCACATTCTTTCTATTTGGGTAGGTCGCCCATCACAACGAGACCACTTCATCATATTTTGTCCATCTGGGTAGGTCACCCATTACAATGAGACCACACTTCATATTTTTTCCCCCTGGGTAGGTCACCCATAAGAATGAGACCACTCTTCCTCCTTTCCACTTGGGTAGGTCACCCATTATAATGGGACCACTTTTTACACATTCTTTTGTTCCAGTTGAATGAGGTCGCCAGATGGGATCTCATATAGCTTTGGTTAAAGGGAATCGCCAGATGGGATTTCAGGTTGACCGAGCTACACACAGGATTTTGGTTCTGGTTAGAGGGGATTGCCGAAAGGAATCTCAGTCTATCCTAACCACACACAGGATTTTGGTTCTGGTTAGAGGGGATTGCCGAAAGGAATCTCAGTCTATCCTAACCACACACAGGATTTTTGTTCTGGTTAGAGGGGATTGCCGAATGGAATCTCAGTCTATCCCAACTACACACATTCCTTGGTTATGGTTAAAGGGGATCGGCGAAGGGATCTCAGTTTAACCTAATTGGAAAGGATTTTGGTTCTGGTTGAAGGGGATCGACGAAGGGATCTCAGTTCAGTCTAACCACACGTTCCTTGGTTATGGTTAAAGGGGATCGGCGAAGGGATCTCAGTTTAACCTAATTGGAAAGGATTTTGGTTCTGGTTGAAGGGGATCGACGAAGGGATCTCAGTTCAGCCCAACCACACGTTCCTTGGTTATGGTTAAAGGGGATCGGCGAAGGGATCTCAGTTTAACCTAATTGGAAAGGATTTTGGTTCTGGTTGAAGGGGATCGACGAAGGGATCTCAGTTCAGTCTAACCACACGTTCCTTGGTTATGGTTAAAGGGGATCGGCGAAGGGATCTCAGTTTAACCTAATTGGAAAGGATTTTGGTTCTGGTTGAAGGGGATCGGCGAAGGGATCTCAGTTCAGCCCAACCACACACACCTTGGTTATGGTTAAAGGGGATCGACAAAGGGATCTCAGTTTAACCTAATTGAAAAGGATTTTGGTTCTGGTTGAAGGGGATCGACGAAGAGATTTCAGTTCAGCCCAACCACACACACCTTGGTTATGGTTAAAGGGGATCGGCAAAGGGATCTCAGTTTAACCTAATTGGAAAGGATTTTGGTTCTGGTTGAAGGGGATCGGTGAAGGGATCTCAGTTCAGTCTAACCACACAGACCTTGGTTATGGTTAAAGGGGATCGGTGAAGGGATCTCAGTTTAGCCTAATCACGCAGAATCACTAGATGGGATTTTAGGTTGATCGAGCTACACCGATTTTTGTTCTTGTTAGATCGCCAGATGGGATCTCAGGTAAGCCCAATCAAAAGGGAAGGTTGCCCGTGAAAATAGACCAGTGTGAGTGTGTGGGCCGGTCGCCCCTGAAAATAGACCATTTTGAGTATGTGTGGGCAGGTCGCCCCTGAAAACAGACTAGTGTGAGAGAGTGGGTCGGTCGCCCCTGAAAATAGACCAGAGTGAGTATGTGTGGGCAGGTCGCCCCTGAAAACAGACCAGTGTGAGAGTGTGGGCGGTCGCCCGTGAAAATAGACCAGTGTGAGTGTGTGGGCAAGTCGCCCAAGGTAATGAAATCATTTTCCTTTTGTTTTCTTTACAAAGCTTACTATGCAAAATTTTAAGGAGTTTTGCTTCGTAAGCATTGTAAAGAGGGGGCAACTGTTGTAACTCAAATTTTGACCCACTTTTTTTATAAAAATCCAAAAATAGCAAAAAAATAACAAAAAAATCCAAAAAATATGTTTTTAATATATTTGCATCATTTTTAGCATTTTCAACATCGTCTAAAAAAGAATTTAAATTTTCAAAGGTTTTTGGAACGCGTTCGACTTTTCACGTGTCATTTTAAAATCATTGATTTTCCTCATCGAGTCGACGTTGATATTGCTCATTTTCAAAAAATACAAAAAATAATAAAAATCAAAATTTACAAAAAAAAAAGAGGAAAAGAGAAGGAAAGGAAAAGTTGAGGGACTAGTTTGAAAACCTAGCAAAACTTTTTCCTATAAATACCATGCTATACTGACATTTAGGAGGGGGGGTCATTATGTAATTTTGGGAGGCAACACAAGGGGGAAAACCCTAAAAAAAACTAAACAGCTTCCTCTCTCACATGAAGGATCAGCCGCCAGCCCCTACTGGGTTTTGATTTTTTTTCCGGCCACCCCCCACTTCTTCTTCCTTACCCGGCCAAACAGCCCCCACCTTTTGATTTTTTTGTTCTCCCTTAAACCTGCCAGACGCCCCCTCCCCGTTTTTATTTTTTTTTTGGGACCCAAACCGGCCGGCCCCCATATTTTCCTTCTGATTTTTATTTTTTTTCTGGCCAGCCCCCCGGCTCCCTTTGAATTTTTTCTTCTCTTGAAGCCAAAAGGACGCCGCCCCCTTTTCTTTTTTTTTTTCTCTCCCAGCTGCTCACGACAACACTCCACAGCAGCCCCCCCCCCCCACCGGATTTTTTTCTTCTTCCTTCCCCTCCGGCGATCCCACTGCCATCCTTTCCTCCAACACCGGACAAGCTCGCCTCCGTCAGCAGCAACAACGCCCACAGCACCGATCTTCCCTCAGTCGAAGCTTCCCTTTTCTTGTTGAAGACGACTGTTGTTCCCCAGTTTGGACCCGTGGGTTTCTTCTCCTTCGCCCGTCTCCACCGCGGCTTCAACGACCACGGACAGACCCAGCTCAGTCTCCACCCGAACCAGCCGTCCTCGCCGAAGACCCAACAGCCAGCCCGATCGTGGGCATCTTCCCCTCTCAGCTGCTCCCTTCTCCAGCCGCCAGCTCACCAAGACCAAAGGAGGGCAGATCTGCTCCCCGGGCAGCAGCGCCATCCTCCTCCAACATCCAGCCCTCCCCATCACCAGATCGTCTCCTCCTCCACGACGATCAGCCACCGGAGAAGAAGAAGAAACAAGAATAGATCGGCGGAGGGAAGCAGACCCGAAACGAAGAGGAAGAGAAATAAATTGAAAACAAAGAACAAAAATTAAAATCGACTGCTTTGTTGGGTTTTCTGTTGTTACTGCAGGTCGGCGCCGGCGAGGAAAGAAAGGGGAAGGAGGTCGTTGCAGACCCCCCCTGTTCGGTTTGTTTTCTGAGGCGGCGCGTGAACCCACGCGTCGCAGTGGCGGTGGCGCGTGGGAGGACGCGCCGCCACTGTTCCCGAGTACTGTTCCCACGGACTCCAGAAGCCTTAGGATGTTTTAGGGGCTGTTTTTGTAATTTTAAGTTGGTTGATGTAATTTTTTTGTTTAGTATTGAATTTTTATTTGTATTATGTAAATGTAGATGTAAAAGAAAAAGAAAAGAAAAGAGAGTGATAAATAATAAAAAAGGAGATGTGTGTGTGATTGTAATTTTTTTTATGTATGTTATTGAATAAAAAAAAAAAGGGGAATTTAATTTATAGTCACAAATATCTAAAGGACAGATAAAAATCATGTTGAATTTTCCATGAAAATGTAGAACATGTATCTACATATAGTCTGGAAAAGTAATAACTGATTTATCAAAGCCTTAGAATTGGGCTAAAATTTTATTTTTAATATCACGTCAAGTCCACGAAGCTTGAAAGTGAATGTGGTGTGTATTTTTGTTTATGAATGTTTTTTTTTTATGATAAAATTGCAGGAATAAAGAAGAATTTAATATTCCGATTTAATCACGGATAAAGAATCATGAACTTACATGTAAGTTGTATTTTCTAAAATTCGATGAAAGAACAGAATTTTTAAAACTTCTTTAACACATCAAGTCCACAAAGCAGCTTACTTCAGGTAGGGTGCGTTAGGGGTGCTAATACCTTCCCTAACCACAACCAGTCCCTTACCCGCGATCTCTGACAAGACCAGTACATCAGGTTTCCTAGTAGCCCTCAATGAATTACTAGGTGGCGACTCCAAAGAACCAAATCAGCAAAACTGAACGAATAATGGCCAGCCGATGCCGCGCGCGTTGATTTTTTTTTTTTTTTGGGTGCGACAGTTTGGATGAAGAAATCCTTAAAAGGACGAACATCCAAAATATTATCGGGAGTAATAAATCAACGCACATGTTTGAAAGAAGCTTTGGTTGCGATCGAGAACATTTCAAAATTTTAATTTTTTTTCTCCACGGTTTACGAGTCGTGAAAAGTATAAAATTGTTTTTTATGTAACTGTGAAATTTTCTTCGTTCTTTTTTTTCTTCTTTTCCTTGCGATTTACGAGTCACCGACTTTTGAAATACTAAAAGAAAAAATGAGCTTTTATAGCACATGGAATCTCCTTAGATTTCTATCCAAAATAAATTGACGGGTTTAGAAGACACCAACACCATAGACTATGGAGCAAACCAAACACCAAGCAGCTTACCTTAGGTAGGGCGTATTAGGGGTGCTAGTACCTTCCCTTTACGCAACCAGTCCCTTGCCTTAGAATCTCTGAAAGACCAGTTAGGGTTCCTAGTGACCAAATACTAGGTGGCGACTCCAAAGAACCAAATCCTTAGAACACAACGAAAATCGCCAGCCGATGTCGTGCCTTTATAAATTTTTTGTGGGGGTGTGACACTATGCATCCTCCAAATGGTGTTTAGAGGAGCTTGCAAAGATTTTTGAGCGTAGAAAAAATAATGGACAGATAGTTATTCCGGTATTCTACCAGGTTGATCCATCCCATGTAAGAAATCAAACAGGAAGCTTTGGGGATGCATTTGCTAGACTTACAAAGAAGAAAGCTTTGACGATTGACAAAGTGCAGAGCTTCAGAGACGCTTTGACGGATACAGCCACTCTAGCTGGATGGAGCTTGGGGAAGTCTGAGTAAGCTCTTGAAATATATCCCAAAAGAAAATATTCGTTCATTTGTTGAGGATTTGAAATTTAATTTAAAATTATTGAGAATGATGAGCTCTGTGAATCTATATTTATTTTATTTGATTTTGAAAACGTTGTAGCGAAACACTAGTATAGATCTTAAGCTTCAGGAGATAGAAAGCAGATACATAGGAGTCCTTACATTAAATTTTATCAGGACAATCAATGTTTTCTTCTATAGTTTCACTTGAAATTGAGGCATTAATAATTTATTTATTTGAGGGTGAAACAGGATTAGGATTATGATGTGTTTGAAAATAAAATAAATCATAGTTTGAAATCTTTTTGATTTTTTTTTTATTGAGATGATTCTATATACAATGACATGAGAAAACATTTTATGCATTTGCATTTCATTGATTTTCTTAGAGAAACACCGACTATTGTGTATACACACACGTTCTATGCAATAAGAAAGTATGACAATAAATTGATACAAACACAATTGTTTCCAAGTTATCTTGGCATTGTTGACAAGGTATCAAAACAACTTATCCAAATCTAACCTTTATTTTCCTTCCTCTCAAATCATAGACAGCCTAAAACATGGCAGAACCCAATCCATCAACCATGCTTAGATTACAACCACAAATTCTAGAACCGACACTCAAACCAACTCTACCCAAAACCCTGAGTTGCTAATTATAGCCATCCGTGGAATCAAATTCAATGGCCATAATTATGAACTATGGTCACATATTATGGAGATGTTTATATATTTTCGACAGAGACAAACTTGGATTAATCATTGGCGAAATCATACAACCAGCACTTATTGACCCAACATACAATAAATGGAGAATAGAAAATGTCATCGTTAAAGGTTGGATTATCAATTCTCTAAACCCAAATTTATTGAGAATTTTATTAGATTTCCTATAGATAAAGGTGTTTAAAATGTCATTGCCATAACCTACTTCGATAAAGGAGATAGTGTCTAGGTATATAATCTAAAAAGCAAAGTCAGTCAAACAACACAAATGAGTGGTTCTCTAAAAGACTACTGCATCGACTTACAAACTCTCTAGTGAGAGATTAACTATAGATGCCTAAAGACCATGACATGTGATGAGGACATCAAAAATACAATAAAATAATTCAAGAAGATCAAATTTATACCTTTTTAAATGGTCTAGATGATCAATTTGATCAGACCCGTCGACATATTCTTCAACAGATTCCTCTACCATCGATCGAGCAAGCCTTCGCTCAAGTAAGAAGAGAGAACACCAAGCAAACGATAATGATGTAGAAGGAAGGTGGAGATAGTTTCGATTTACTAACAAAAGGCATAAACATGGACTGAGGTGAGATGAGAAGGGGATGCATGAGGAACCTAGGGCTATTGAATGAAAAAACCGTGATGACTGGCATAAGTGGCAGGAAGGTTGATGAAGGTTGGGTTGATTTCAAGGGCCTCACTCTTATAAGCCCAAACAAATGGGCTGGACCTAGTGGCAACTCTCAGAACAGTTTTTTGGCCCATCATCATCTAATAAGCATACCATTCGGCCCAGGCCTTGTCCACATAGACTGAATTCCAACAGGCCATTGTTTGCTAGACCAAAAGCCCATGAAGGTGTGTGCACTCATTATGGAAAAAACAAGCACACCAAAGTTACGTGTTACTAATACAGAGTACTATTGGAGTAGGGAACTTAGTATCCAATGGAAAGCTAAGAATAGAATCAATTGGATTATTGATTTACGGACGACAAGTCACATGACATATGATCCTAATGACTTTAAAACAAATTGAGTTCCTCGACAACAGGCCATATCAAATGCTAACAGTGATATATATGTAGCAAAGGGAGGAATAGTGAAATTATCAACCACATTCACTCTCCCTAATACTCTTTTTGTTCCTTTACTCTTCACTAAATTACTATTAGTGGTCAAGTAATAGAAAATTTAAATTGTTGCGTACTAATGTACTCCTCATTTTCTTTGTTTCAAGATGTTCTCATGAAAAAGATTTTAGGTCGTGGTACTAAGAGATGAGGGTTATATTATATAGTTCATTTTGCTCAATCATCACAATAGCAAGGACAAGACATTTGTTTATGGAATTATCGGTTAAGACATCCATCATTCATCTATTTACAACATTTATTCCCTACTTCATTTGAAAATGTTCTGCTCTATAGTTTCAAATGCAAGGATTGTATCTTAAGTAGAAGTCATTGAACAATTTACCCTATCAATTATAATAAATGCAATACACCATTTGAGATTATTTACTCTGATTTATAGGGTCCTATAGCTGTTATGATAACTACTGGCTTTAAATTGTTTCACTTTTATTGATGAATGTACAAGGGCCTATTAGGTTTACGTGTTGAAACATAAGAAAGATGTCCTACTAGTTTTTTTTATAAATTTCACCCTTGTACAAACCCAGTTCTATTTGGGCATTAAAAATATTTGATATAATAATGAAGGCAAATACTTTAGTCAAAAGTATAGACAAATTTGTGATAGCAAGAGCATGATACATAAGACTACATGTCTACATACTCATTAGCAGAATGAAATTATTAAATGAAAAAATAGACACAAACTGGAGACAGTACGAACAATAATGGGAGCTGCTCATATGCCCCAACGATTTTGGCCTGATGTCATGGGGACATTTATTTATCTTCAATTGTATGTCATCCCGAGTACTTAATTTTCACACACCACTCAAGACTTTGGAAGGAAATGTTACACTATCTTCAACACTCTATATACCTCCAAAAATATTTAGTTGTGTTATATTTGTACGTGTTCCAAAGCACCAATGATCCAAGTTGGATCCATATGTTGTTCATTGTGTCTTTATTGGCTATGGTTCTCATATGAAAGGATATGGTGTTATGATCCCCTTTCATGCAAATTATATGTTACTATGAATATAACCTTTCTTAAGACCAACTATTTCTTCAATAAACCATCCCCTTCTATTCTCTAGGGAAAGAATAGAAATGAACAGTAGATATGAGATTGGGTTCACACTGACCATACTAAAAGACACACTCAAACATAATTGGAGATTACTTAGCAAACCAACCACACCGACTTACATACTCAAGCCACATCGAATAACCCCCTTTTCAACATACAACATGACCAAAATCAAAATTATGAGGACTTCCCAACACTATAACTGATGTAAGATCTCCCGACTCTCCTACATTACTCGATTCTATGAAATACAATTTACCTCACAAGCATAATCAGGGGATACCCCCAAACTGGTACTTACCATAAACAGAAGGACAAAGGCTAGATACTCCATTGAAAATTTTATCTCAGCCCATAACATGTCGGATGCAGCAATGGTCTTTATAGGAAAATTATCTTCAGAACATGTCCCACAAAACATTGAAGAAGCCATGCTAGATGAACATTGGAAGATGGTTGTTTATGATGAAATGAAGGTTCTCCAGAATAATAATATCGGGAAGGTAACTATATTGCTAGATAGAAAAAAGACAGTTGGATGTAAATGAGTGTTTACTATGAAATATAAAGTCGATAGGACAGTAGAACGATACAAAGCGAGACTGGTGGCTAAATGATACACGTAAACATATAGCATAGACTTCTAGGAAACTTTCTCACCAATAGCCAAACTAAACACTTTTCGGATACTCCTATCACTTGCGGCAAACCTGGATTGGCCTTTATATAAGTTTGATGTAAATAATGTATTTCTTCATGGACATCTAGAGGAGAAAGTATACATGGATGTTCCCCTTTGTTTAACTAAAAGAACAAAAAACAAAAAAAAATGGTGGGCAGGCTTACAAAATCACTTTATGGACTGAAACAATCTCCTATGGTATGATTTGGAAGATTCAGTCTAGCAATGCAAAAGCATGGATTTAGCCAAAGCAACTCGGACCATACACTATTTCTAAAAAGAAATGGGGGAAAACAATATCTTTGATTATTTATGTTGATGGCATGATAGTCACAAGTATGATGAAGAAGGAATTTTAGAATTACAAAAGTATCTAGCAATTGAATTTGAAATAAAAGATCTTAGTGGGTTGAAGTATTTTTTGGGCATTGAAGTATACAAATCAAAACTAGGCATATTCCTATCACAAAGGAAGTATGTATTAGACTTATTAGCTGAGATAGGTATGTTAGAATACAAACCTATGGATACACTAATCATAGATAATCATTCTTTAGCAGAATATTTGGATCAAATTCCCACAAATAGAGAACCATATCAAAAACTTATGGGAAGACTCGTCTACCTATCACATACACATCTTGATATCATATATATAGTCAACCTTGTCAGTTAGTTCATGCATAACCCAAGTGAAGCACATATAGAGGCAGCATTGCAAGTGCTTAGATATTTAAAATCTTCTATGAAAAGAGGAATTCTCTTTTTAAAGAATGATCACCTTAACAATATTGGTTATACTAATGTAAACTGGGTTGGGAATCTGATTGACAAAAAAATCTACTTTCAAATACTTTACCTTTGTTGGGGGAAACTTGGTAACCTAGAAAAGTAAGAAGCAAAAGGTAGTTGCTCTATCTAGTGCTAAAACAGAATTCAGGGGGATGACCAAAGGATTATGTGAGGTACTATGGATAAAAGGGTTACTTAAGAACCTGAGATATCCTATGGATACTGAAATCAAGTTGTACTGTGACAACAAAACTACATTTCTATAGCCATTAATTCAGTTTAACATGACTGAACTAAACACGTGGATGTAGATAGACATTTCATTAAGCATAAACTTGATGAGAAGATCGGGATTTTTTATTTTACCAAATCTGAGGATCATTCAGCAAATATCCTTACTAAAGCAATATCGAGTAAAGTGTTTCATTGCTATCTCAATAAGTTTGGCATACGAAATATCTTTGCACTACCTGGAGGGGCAGTGTTGACATGAACTAATTTAGCAATCAAATATTACAAATCAGGAAAACTATAAATCAAGAATAAGTTTAGGAAAGACTTTTGTGTATTTCTATTCTTAGCTTTCCATCCTTAAATAGAACTACTATTGTAAAGACACAATCATTTCTAAGCTATCCGGACACTGTTGAAAATGTCGTCATTGATTCATGTGTTACATTAGCACTATCCACTGCCAATAATGATGCTCAATTACTCATACCAGCCTACTATGTATAGATATAGCTACTAAGGAGTGAGTATGTTTATATGTTTGTTGTTTCTTCTTGTTCGGTCCATTTTGACAAACAAATATATGTGTGTTCTTCTTGTTTGTCAGGATGGAGTCTGAATTTATTGAGAAAATCGTTGGAGATGTTTTGAAAAAATTTCATTCCATGTCTTCAAGTCACACTACGGGTCTATTTGGAATTGATGTTCGTGTTAACAAAGTTGAGTGCTTGTTAAATATGGAATCTCCAGATGTTCTCATTGTAGGGATATGGGGAATGGGTGGTATCGGTAAGACAACGATTGCTCAAGTTGTGTGCAACAAGGTTCGTTCTCGATTTGAAGGAATCTTTGTTGAAAACTTTAGGCAACAATCTGATTTGCAAAGAAGATTTCTTTCACAGCTGCTTGGCCAAGAAATTCTGAACATGGGCTCCTTGAGTTTTCAAGATTCTTTTGTGAGGGATAGACTTCGTCGCAAAAAAGGTTTTTATTGTTCTGGATGATGTGGATAATTTAATACGTTTAGAAGAATGGAAAGATTTGCTTGATGGACGAAACAGTTCATTTGGTCCGGGCAGTAAAGTTCTCGTAACAAGTAGGGACAAGCAAGTGCTTAATAATGTAGTTGATGAGAACATACGAGGTTGAGAGGTTGAACCATGAAGAAGCTCTTCGACTCTTTAGCTCAAAAGCCTTGAAGAATTGCATCCCCACAATTGATCATAGAGACTTGATAGAACACATTACAAGTCATGTACAAGGCAATCCGTTGGCTCTTATAGTTTTGGGTTCCTCTCTCTATGGTAAAAGCATCGAAGAATGGCGCAGTGCATTGAATAAACTAGCTCAGAACCCTCAAATAAAAAATGCGTTGATAATTAGTTATGAAGGGTTGGATTCAGAACAAAAATCCATATTTCTTGACATAGCACATTTCTTGAGAAGATGGGAGAAAAACCGAGCAACAAGAATATTAGATGGCTTTGATGATCGGCCTGTGATTTTTGATATAAGCACGCTCATTGATAAGTGTCTCATAACTACAACTGAAAACTTGCTAGAAATGCATGATTTACTACAAGAAATGGCATTTAACATTGTTCGTGCAGAATCTAATTTTCCTGGCGAACGTAGCAGGTTATGTCACCTACCTGATGTCGTTCATGTATTGGAGGAAAATAAGGTTAAAGTTACAGCCATTAACTGTCGTTCATTTATTTGTTCAAAAGTTGATGTGTTTGAGTCGATTGTATTGTTTTTTGTTTATTCTTTATTCTTGTTTATAGGGAACTCAAAAAGTTAAAGGCATATCTTTGGACATGTCCATGTTATCGAGACAGATACACTTGAAATCTGATGCCTTCACAATAATGGATCGTCTTAGATTTCTCAATCTCTATCTCAGTCATTCCTCCGAAGATAAAATGCACCTTCCTCCTACTGGCCTCGAATATCTTTCTAATAAGCTGGTATATTTACACTGGTATGGATTCCCTTCAAAATCCTTGCCGCCATTTTTTTGTGCTGAACACCTTGTCGAGCTTGACCTATGCGGAAGCAAGCTTGTAAAACTTTGGACTGGAGTACAGGTATGATTTAATTGCTGCAGATTTATGATCAGAAATATGTAGTTGGAGGTGCTAACTTTCTAATTATGCCTTTTTCTGTTGACAGGATGTTGGAAATTTAAGAAAAATTAAACTATCTTACTCTCCATATTTAACGGAATTACCAGATCTATCAAAGGCTAAAAATTTAGAAGGCTTATACCTTGTGGCTTGTTCGAGTTTAACCGAGGTTCCGTCATCGCTTCAATATCTTGACAAGCTGGAAGAACTTGATCTCGATTTTTGCTATAATCTCAGAAGTTTTCCAATGCTTGATTCAAAGGTTCTCAAAGTACTTCTTATAAGTCGGTGCCTAGATGTGACCATGTGTCCAACGATTTCACAAAATATGAAATGGTTACAGTTGGAGGAAACTTCAATCAAAGAAGTTCCACAATCAGTTACTGGCACATTGGAACTTCTTTTTCTAGATGGTTGCTCAGAGATGACCAAGTTTCCAGAGATTTCAGAGGATATAAGAACGTTATATGTAAGTGGAACTGCTATTAAAGAGGTGCCCTCATCAATCCAGTTTCTCACAAGACTCTACGTGCTGGATATGAGTGGTTGCTCAAAACTTGAGACCCTCCCAGAAATCACAATGCCTATGAAATCTTTGCAGCATCTTTACTTGAGTAAAACAGGCATTAAAGAGGTACCCTCATCATTAATTAAGCATATGATATCTTTGATAACTCTAAATTTAGATGGAACGCCTATTAAAGAGCTACCCTTATCTATCAAAGATATGGTATGTTTGGAAGATCTGAATTTGCATGGAACGCCTATTAAAGCGTTACCTGAGCTCCCCCCTTCGCTCAAGAATCTATCAACACATGACTGTGCATCACTAGAAACCGTGATATCAATCATCAATATCGGCAGATTATGGTTTAGATTGGATTTTTCAAATTGCTTCAAATTGGATCAGAAACCACTGATAGCAGTAATGCTTTTGAAAATTCAGGTATCTCTCCTAACCTCGTCTATCTTTCTTCTCTCTCTCTTGCTTGCTTCATCACATTTTCGGAATGTGACTTCTGTGTTACAGTCCGGAGAGGAGATCCCACTTGGCAAAATTCTATTGGTTCTACCGGGGAGTGAAATTCCAGAATGGTTTGGTGACAAAGGAATTGGATCTTCACTCACCATACAGTTGCCCTCAAATTGTCATCAGCTCAAGGGAATTGCTTTCTGCCTTATCTTTCTACTCCCTCTTCCCTCCCATGACATGCTTTATGAATTCGTTGATCGTTCTTATGTTCATGTATATTTTGATTACCATGTTAAGAGTAAAAACGGTGAGCATGATGGTGATGATGAAGGCGTCTTCGCTTTCCAGGGAAGCCGTGCTCTATCACTTAACTTGGAGACATGTGACTCAGATCACATGATTCTACGCTACGAGCTCGAATTGGTAAATCATTTACGTCAATATTCTGGCAATGAAGTTACATTTAAATTCCACCACCATGAAGTGGACAACAGGGGGAGGAAGGTAGGTCATGAGATCCAAAAGCCTTTCAAGTTGAAAAATTGTGGGGTGTATCTGCACTTTGATGAAAATCTACTGGCGGACACGGATCTTCCTTAAGAAACAAAAGTTCAGGGAGAAATAGAAGACATTGAAAGGGAGAGAGTTTTGTAATTACTGCAAATTGTTCTTCAATTATTAATTGGTTTTCAAGATAGTTGTAAATATTATTCTTCTCCACCTTAATTCACTTGTAAGTTTGGCTTTCTATATACTAACCAAATTATATAAACTTACGTAAACGAAAACAACATAAGAAAAACACATAAACAAACAGTAAATACAAGAATCAAAATTCTATCAAAAAATTTTATTATTGTATATTTTATAACTTTATATTCAACAGAATTTTATTATTGTATATTTTGTAACTCTTTAAATAAACTCAAAACTAGCCTATTAAAAACCAAGAAATATAAAACGAAAATGAAAAATAATAAAAATTGGCTCAAACAATGTCTTATTGAATCTAATTTAAAAGAATTCTGAAACTCAACTGATTACTGTTGAAAGCTAAGCTGATTAGTTTGTGATTGAAAATCACCGTCTTTGAAGAAGACTACGTGAACTGTATTCAAAGAAGATGAAGAAGTTGAAAGAAATTATGGTTAAAAATACAGTTAAGAAGGCAGTTAAAAACCGTGTATTTTCAGTTATATCAATTTTTACTGTTACAATCATTCCTACACGTGTAAGAATCATGACCCTCCATTAGTGGATGGATGAGATGATCTTGATTCCTAAAATAACGGAATCAGTTACATAAATTGTGTATAAAGGCAGAGTTTGCTGTAATGATGAAATATAGAAAAATATACAAGAATTTCTTCACAATCTTCTCTGCACGTTTAAAAGCTTATTCTTTCTTCATAAAAAACCTTAAGAAAATGAACATGGTATCAGAAGCTCACAAACCTGATTCCTAAGAGGGGCGTAAACTGTGAAAAACAGATTGACTAAACTGTTAATTACTTCAATGAAATGGTAAGATCAAGCTCAGCTGGAGGAGATTTAAGAACTCCACAGACAGTTTAATGGCACAAAATTATGATTTATGGGACTGTAAAAAATGGAGACTATTCTCATAGCATTCAATCTATGGGAAGTAATAGAAGTTTGGAATCAACTCTCTATCATCAATTAATCCTCTGAAGTTGCAACTGGATCAGGCGATATGAAAAGAGTGAAGCTGAGTAAACTACATTACAAACATCCACATACATCTATAGAGAAGGAATCAAAATCAAGAATGCACAAGCGCATTAGTATACTATAGGAGCATAAACACGATCGACTCTCTCCCACAATATAGAAATGAAAAGACTGCAAAAGAGGGAGCTTGGAGACATTTATTTGAGCAGAGAATTTAGAGGTAGATAAACAAGTTCGCAGAAAGCTGTAAAAATTCAAGCAGTGAGAGAAGATGACTTTGAAATACTTGAGAATGGTAGAAAATGAAAGCTTAGATGGATATCTAGCTAAATTCTTTGCAACTGTGAATAACCTGAAAATCATTAGGAGAAGATGTATCAGAAAACAAAATTATTATGCAGAAATTGCTAATCCGGAGTCTAAGCAGAAGGTATACTAAGTCCATTGTGTCAATGCATTGAGGAGACACGACGATCTTGATGTACTGAGAGCAGAAGAGTCATTGCTTCTGTGAAAGTTTATGACAGAGGTCAGGATCTACATGATGAAAGGATAAGCTAAACAGGAACGAGAAAGCCTTTAGCAGTTTAAGCAATTAGGAAACAATTAAGCCTACAACTCACACAAGGGTTTCCAAGGCAGACCCCTGCCTCAAAGATGCAATCACAAGACAGGAGAGGACCAAATTCATTTCCAAAAAATTGGACACCAACTACAATAATTCAAGTTGAACAACACCTGGTTTGGGGAAATGGTCAAGAGCGAGTACAAAGCCACTAATGCCAAGTTCTACCAGAAGCAACACTTTAGATGTGGAAGATGCAATCAGATTTAGTTCATATTGGCAAAAGATTGTGAAAGTCAAAGTCACAAACAATTAGCAAATTATGCCAAAGAAGAAAGAGTCACCACTGGAACTCATGTTCTATGCTTCGCCATTCTGCAAGTTGCAAGACAAGAAGATATGGTTTGTGGATAGTGCCTACAACAACCACATGACTTCTCAAGAAACTAAATTAATCAACATTGATAGAACAGTAACCTGCAAAGTAAAGATGGCGCTCGTGGAGACCTTGTGCAAGCAATTGGAAAAGGTACATTGTTGTGGAAACTCAGCATAGGGAAAAGATACATAAACCCAGAAGTATTGCTTGTTCCTGATTGGATTGAAATCTACTAAGAAGTTAGGACAGAAAATGATGGAGCATGGTTATTACATTCTGTTTGGAGGCAACCAAGCAGTAATTATTTTGATGATGAAAGCCTCAACATTATGTTATTACAAATAGTAACCATGGGAGGAAATCGATGCTTTCCACTCTCACTTGAGTCTATCACACCCGCAGCAAGGAAAGCTTCAGTCGCACTGAGGATTCCTGGATATGGCATAGGAGAACTAGGACACTTGAACTTTGCCAGCATGAAGAAGATGCAGCAAAAAGAGATGGTATGTGGACTTCCTTTTTGACTGAAGTAGAAATGTTTGTGCAGGTTGTGCATCAGGCAAACCATCACCCAGGGAGACAATTCGACAAAGAGCAACCGTGGAGAGCAAGCTATCCACTGGCAATTAATCGCCACACTGACTCTGTGGTGGACCAATGCAGAATGAATTCTGTGGGAGGAAACAGATTCTTCCATCACATTCATTGATGATTACTCAAGAATGTGCTGGGTATACTTTCTCGGGAAACAAATCTGATGCCCACTAATTGTGTTCAAAGAAATTTTAGGCATTTGTTTAAGCTGCAGAGTGATCAATAAATTGAAGAAGATGAGAAGTGACAGAGGTGGAGAAATATAACGAAAAGAAGTTTGAAAGAATTATGTGAGAAACAAGGAATGGAGAGGCAACTGACAAATTGCATACTCTCCTCAACAGAATGGAGTTGCAGAGAGGAGAAAACAGAACAATTGTGTGAAATGGGGAGATCCATGTTTGATAGGCAAAAGGAATGCTAGTAATCTTCTGGGCAGGAGAGAGCTTGTGAAATATTTACAGCTGTGTTATTCAAACAGATGTATACAACATCTGGATTGCTGAAAAGACTCCTTTTGAAGCCTTCACCGGAAGGAAGCCAGGTGAGTCAAGCATTTAAAGGTGTTCGGTTGCTTTGTGTTACAATCACATATCCCATCATCACTAAGCAGAAATGGGAATATGCAAAACTGGAAAGGGAGTGTTTGTTGGATATGACAGCTGTGAGAAAGGGTATAGAATAATATGATCTAGTAAACCTGAGATAGATTGTCATCTCATTAAGAAGTGTGATTTTTCAGTGAAGATAGAGCATGGAATTGGAAAGAAAATCTGATGAAAATGCCCGAAATCTACTTGGTTCAATCATGAAGGAGCGTGAGTAGGCGCTTAATGGTGAAAACAGTATCTGGAGGAATACTGCGCTGCAGTCCAACCCGATAATGTTGAACATTGCAATCAAAATCCTACAGTTGGAGGGTCAGCTGAGAAGATTGACAGTGTTAACAGTCAACCATCTTCACCTAGCTCTACTCCAGTAAAATTGAAAACCTTGGAAGACATATATGCAAGGTGTCACATGTGCATCATAGAACCTGAGAAATATCAAGAAGCTTTTGGAGATAAAGCCTGGCAGGAGGCTATGAAGGAAGAATTGGAAGTGATAGAAAAGAACAATACATGGGAATTGGTGGAGAGACCAAGTGATAAACCTGTGATAGGAGTGAAACTGGGTGTTACAAAACCAAGCTACATCTTTGGATGGAACAGTTCAAAAAACACAAGGCTCGCCTTGTAGCAAAAGGATATGCACAGAAATCCAGAATTGACTACAATGAAACATTTGCACCAGTAGCAAGGCTAGATACAATCCGGACTCTCATTGCACTTGCAACATATAAGGGGTGGAAATTGTTTCAATTAGATGTTAAATCAACATTCTTAAATGGTGTTCTTAAAGAAGAAGTATATGTTGAGCAACCTGAAGGGTTTGAAGTAAAGAATGCAGGACACAAAGTTTACAAACTAAAAAAGGCCTTGTATGGATTAAAGCAGGCACCGAGAGCCTGGTGTCGCACGTCAAAAAATCCCCGCGCGCGGGATCGGCTGGCAATTTATGTCTCGTTGTTGTATTGCTTGAATTGGTTCGCTAGGAGTCGCCACCTAGTATTTAATTGAGGTTACTAGGAAACCCTGGTGGACTGGTCATGGTCAGAGATTCGCGGGTAAGGGACTGATTGTGGTTAGGAAAGGTGTTAGCACCCCTAACACACCCTACCTGAGATAAGCTGCTCCGTGGACTTGATGTGTTAAAGAAGTTTTAAAAATTTTGTCTTTTCATCGGAATTTAGAAATACAACTTTCGTACAAGTTTGTACTTCTACACCTTTGATCCGATCAAAATATTAAATCCTTCTTTGTTCTTTGCTGTCTCATCATAAAAAATTCATAAACAAAATACACGCACCGCATTCAAGCTTCGTGAGCTTGATGTAATTTTTAAAATAGAATTTTAGCCCACTTCTAAGGCTACGATACATCAGTTATTAATTCCCAGAATATATGTAGAAACATGTTCTTACATTTTCATGAAAAATACAACATGATTTTATCCATCCTTAGAATTTGTGCATGTAAAATTGTGCATGCAAAATTAAACACTTGCTTCTTTTTGTCCTTTTTTATTTTTAAAATTCATTAACATAAAATAAAATAAAAAAGAACACCAGCACACACACGCACTCTGTTTTATTTATTATTTTCTTTTCTTTCTTTTTTTCTTTTTACATTCTCATTTACACAAAGTACAAATTTAAAACAAATAAACAAAAATTACAATAAAATTTACAAAATAGTCCTTAAGACTCCAAAAATTGCAGGGAAGCTCTTCTGGGGGCTGCATGAACAGTGCCGGCGCGTGGGTTCACGCGCCGCTGCTGGAAACCAAAAAAAAAAAACAGAGGCGCCTGGAGCGGCTTCTTCTCCTCTTCAATTTTCAGCCGACGATGAGGGTCCGGTCACCTGCAAACACACAAAAAAACGCAAACAAAGCAGTTGATTTTAGTTTTTTTTTGTTTCAGATCTGTTTTTAAATTTTTTCTTCTGCCCGTTTCGGATCTGCTAATTACAGATCTGTTCTTTTCGTTTCCCCAGGCGGCGGTCGGCTCTGTGGGGAGAAGAAGACGGCGGGGCCGCCGCTGCGTTTGGTGGAGGAGTTGGAGACGGCGCCGAAGGAGATGACGAAGATTGCTGGAGGCAGTGAGCTGGGTGTGGCTGGAAATGGCTAGGACTATGGAGGAAAAACCTGCTGTCCGAAGAGACGTGGGTCTGCAGAATGGAGAACGGCTCTGCCCGTTCTCTGATCGGTGGAGATGGGGCTGTTCAGTGATGCTGGCCTACCCGCTGGTCTGTGGGCTGAAGATGAAGAAATTCCAGCTGGGAGCGGAGAGGCAGAGGAACGGCGTTGATGTTGAGGTGGCCACGGCTGTTGAGCAAAGAGGCAGAGGCGATGGGGTATGGTCCGGTTCTCTTTTGCAGAGGGAATACTTGGTCGACTAAGGGTTGGTCGGCTGCTGGGGCTGGAGCAGCAGGTGTCGCCGCTGGTTTCGGTCAAAAGAAGAGGAAGACTTGACTGGTTACTGGACCAAGAATAAAAAGAAGTGAGGGGAAAGCGGCGGCTGCCAGGAAGACGAAAAATCAAAAGGAAAGAGCCGGCTGTCTGTGGAAATGGGGAAAACCGGGGGGAACTTGAGCCTCTGTTTTTTTGGTTGAGAAGGTCATTGTGGGGCTTTGTTTCTGTGGTTTCTGCTTCTGGCCAAGGAAATGGGGGAATCGTGGAAGAGCAGGGAAATAGACGATGGAAACGGCTATGGGTTTCTTTTTTTTTTAAGGCTCAGGACCAGCGGTTCAAGAGAAGAAAAAATAAATCAAAAGGGGGCTTCAAGGGAGCTGCCGGCTGTAGTTGGAGAAAAACCAAAAACCCATGGGGGCGACTGGTTTGAATGATTGGCCGGGGAAAGGGAAGATGGTGGAACCGGCTGTTGGGAGCAAAAATCAAAACCAGCAGGGGGGTCGGCGGCTGGTGTAAAGGATAGAGGTTTTTTAGGATTAGGTTTTCTGTGTTTTTTCTTTTGCAAGTGCCGAAATTATCCCTCTTACAAAATGAACCCCCCTAAGCTTTGAGTTAAAAACTACTATTTATAGGCAAAACATTTTTTCGGGTTTCCAAATTGGTCCCTCAATTTTTGTGTTCAATTCACTTGGTAAAAATTAAATTTGGTCTTAAAATTTTAATCTTTTCAATTCAGTCCAAATTAGGCTCCCAAACTTAATTTTTCACCAATTAAGCCCCCAAATTAATTTGACCCATTTAAAGTATAATTAAGTCCTTGCACTTAATTAAATCCTTCAATTGGACCTAAATTAATTCTTAAACATAATTAAAATTTAATTTGGCCCATGATTAAATCAAATTGGCCCATTAAAAATTTAATTATGTCATTGGACTTAATTTTTATGCAAATTCACCCAATAATCATTTAATTTGACCTTCGAATATGCATTTAATTTGACCTTCGATCTTTGCCTATTTTTGCAGTCTTTTTTATCAACTTTCTCCACATTGTCGGCCTTTATTTTATTTTTTGATTTTTTATTTTCAAAAAAAGTGAAATTTGGGGAATAACCCAAAATTGGGTTATGACACCTGGTATAGTGAAATTGATGCATATATCTCTATGTGCAAATTTAAAAGGAGCACAAGTGAAGCTACTTTGTATACAAGATCAAACATGGAAGGTAATTTGATCATAGTCTCAATTTGTGTTGATGACATTGTGTACACTAGCAGCAGTGAGAGGCTTCTCAGTGAATTCAAAAGGGAAATGATGCAGAGATATGAGATGTCTGATCTTGGACTCCTTCATCATTTTCTTGGCATGTGAATACTGCAAACCAATCGAGGGGTGTTTATTCATCAAGGGAAATATGCCAAATCTCTGCTTAGTAAGTTTGGACTTGATGATTACAAACCAGTTTCCATTCCCCTAGCCACTGGTGAGAAACTGAAGAAGGTGGATGGAAGTGAGTTGGCTGATGAAGGTCTTTATAGAAAAATAGTAGGAAGTTTACTATATTGGACAGCTACAAGACCTAATCTAATGTATGCTGCAAGTTTACTATCACGGTTCATGACTGAACCTACCAAGATTCACATGGGAGCTGCAAAAAGAGTTCTAAGATATGTGCAAGGAACTCTCAGTTATGGGATTGAATATGTAAGGGATCAATCGGCAACTCTCATTGGATTTTGTGATGCAGATTGGGCAGGAAGTGAAGATGATATCAGGAGTACTTCGGGCTATGCATTCAGTTTTGAAAGTGGAGCATTCTCCTGGTCTTCTGTGAAACAGAACACAGTAGCATTGTCAACTGCAGAAGCTGGGTATGTCTCAGCATCTGAGGCAACTGCTCAGGCCATTTGGTTACGTTTTGTTCTTGATGATTTTGGGGGAAATGCAAGTTGAAGCAACACCTTTATTCTGTGATAACATGTCAGCAATTTCGATGGCCAAGAATCCAGTTTTTCATCAAAGAACAAGACATATAAACAAGAAGTACAATTTTATAAGGGAGGCTCTGCAAGAGGGAGTAATTAATGTCAAGTTCTGAAGAAGTGAAGTACAACTTACAGACATCTTCACAAAGGCACTACCCAAAGACAAATTCAAGAAACTAAGACTAGATCTTGGAGTTAAATTAGTAAACAGCTTAGGAGAGGCTGTTGAAAGCTAAGCTGATTACTTGTGATTGAAGTCTTTGAAGAAGACTACGTGAACTGTAGCAAAAAGGATGAAGAAGTTGAAGAAATTTTGTTAAAACAGTTAAGAAGGCAGTTAAAACTGTTATTTCAGTTATATTAATTTTTACTGTTACAAAACTGTTACAAATCATTCCTACACGTGTAAGAATCATGACCCTCCATTATTGGATGGATGAGATGATCTTGATTTCTAAAATAACGGAATCAGTTACATAAATTGTGTATAAAGGCAGAGTTTGCTGCAATGATGAAATATAGAAAAATATACAAGAATTTCTTCACAATCTTCTCTGCACGTTTAAAGCTTATTCTTCTTCTTCTTAAAAAACCTTAAGAAAATGAACAATTACAACTAACCAATCTCATTATAAAACTGGATCCGTAGAATCTCATAACAAAATTTAAGGAGTCTAAAAATTATTATCTTTTTTACCAGATTGATTGCTCTGCTAAGCAATCTAGACCTCTTCTTAGATTTAGCCAACCGATCTAGTGCTGGTTGAAGGCTAAATTGCCGACAGGCTTCGGACTTGATAGTTTGTTGGATAGACTGCCAATTCCGGTAACTAGTTTAGCTTTGAAGTCGTGTTTATGTTCATTTCACTAGTTACCATGGTCATGTTCAACAACTTGGTAAAGGCCCAAGTATGATGCAGTGATGACACGACATGTTAAATTAGGGAATGAATTAGGCAAACATTCTCTTTGCCTAATTCATTAAATTATTAATAGCAATCCTGTGTTGGCTTTCCTGAGCACATGATATCAATTCACTTGATTAGAGAAATGTATAAAACTTGTTCTTTTATCAGGTATTAACATACAAAATTTGTTTTCCAAGGTCTACAATGATAGAATGTTTCTTATTCTTTGTACGTGTACAGCTCAATTACGTTCTCAGAATTATACACCACACTCTAGTAAATGCCGCCTCAAAGCCTATGCGTCTGAAAGATCTACTTTCTCATTAATGGAGTGCTGATAAGGGAGGAAGCTCTGCAGCAAAGGGGGTGTTAGTTTTGGGGGCTGACAGTGGAGATGGGATGAGGGGAGAAGGAGATGGTGAGGGCTGGCGAGAAGAAAGGATACAGTGATGGAGGGGGCGGCAGCGGCCTAGAGAAGATGAGAGGAAAGAGAGGGGGGCGCCGCCCCCTTTGAAAAAAGCTGCTTTTAGAGTTAGGGTTTTCTTTCAATTTTATTTTTTTTGTATTTTTCTAATGTTTTAAAATTGTTTTCCCCTTTGTGTGTGTTGTAGAGACTAGTATCTATAGGTACAAATATTGCTAGGTTTTCAAACTTGGTCCCTCAACTTCTTCTTTCTTTCTTTCTTTTTCTTTTTTTGTAAATTTGTTTTGTTTTTTTTGGACTTTTCTTATCAACATTGACTCGAATGAGTAAAATCGGTGATTTTAAAAATACCGCGTTAAAAGTCAAACGTGTTTTAAAAACCTTTAAAAATTTAAATTATTTTGAGACGATACTAAAAATTATAAAAATGATGCAAATATATTTAAAAAACATATTTTTTTGGGTTTTCGATGTTTTTCGCTATTTTTGGATTTTTTCTGAAAATTTATCAAAACATGGGTCAAAATTGGGTAGCAACACTTGCTTCTGGAGACTGAAGGTGCTTATAGTGCTGATGATGATTCTCGCCTACTGTTTCCCTTTTGTCTTCCTTCTGTGCTCATTGGTCTGTGTTTTCCTTTCTTTTTCTCAACAACCTTTAACACTAAGAAGATGATGCCGCCCTACTATGAGTTTGTTTTGGGTGTTTTCTTTTTTGTGCAGGGGTGTTTGTAGAGATGAAGGCAATGGCGGGGACAATTATTTGTGTATGATGGTTTCCTTTCCTCTCCTTCTCTCTGTGTATTATTTCTTTCTCTAGGTTTTTTGCTCTGTTTTTGCTCTATTTGTTTTTGCTCTAGTTTTCGGTCCCCCCGCTCTGGTTTTTTTGCTCTCCTTCTTATAGAGATCCAGGTGCTTGCCTCTAACTAGTTTTGCCTTTGAAGGATTGTTATTCAATCCACGAACAAGATTGTGGGCAAGAGACGTGGTCCATGATTGGATCAAATTTGTTGCAGATTTTCAGCTCCCCTATTGAATCGGGATGAAGAAACCAAGCACGATTGTTCCACCTACGAACGACGTCGTTTCGACAGAAATTAATACTTTCATTTTGACCCCTGATCTTTGGAAATTTAACAATTGGATCTCAATTAATTAAAAATTTCTTTTAATTTTTCCATTTGGATTAATTTCAACTAAATCCCTAAATTATAACATTGCTTACAAAACAGTCCTTAATTTCCGAATTGTTCAATTTGGTCCTTAATTAAATCTTCAACTTTTAATTCTTTTAAAATTATCCCTGGAAAAATCAGTTAAAAATTCTAAAGTAAACCCGCAATTTCACCATGGTCCTTAGTCTTTTAATCTCCTGAAATTTGCTTCTAATCAACCCATAACTCTGGTATTTCTTTAATCAAGCCCCTGATTTCTTTAATTAATTAAAATTTTTAATTAAAGTCTCCAACCTATTAATTCTTCAATTATTGACCAATTTAACTCTCAAATTTAATAATTCCATCCTCAAACTTCAAATTTTGTTGTCTTAACCCATTCTCAAAAATATTTTTATCTATTCATTTCTTATTATTTACTCAAAAGATTAGTTTGTTAAGATGAGCAAAAGTGCTGCCATCGTCTTCTTTGACTCCTATCATCACTTATGCTTGGAATTTGCTAGCTTGTTTCAGCTTCACAAGAGCGAAAAGCCTCACAAGAACGAAAAGCCAAGCCTCCCAAGAACGAAAAGCCTCACAAGAACAAACCCCATTTACAAGTAGATAACACATGAAATTAATTCTTGCACATGCTTTCTTTTTTATCCAAGTACTTACCATCCATGTCTTCTAAAAGCTTTTGAACCGGGTTCGTTTACAAGTACTTCTTTACCGAAATATAAAGGACTAAGTGCTTGTTTTCATCCGAAGAAAATTATAGTAACCACAAGTTTAGATTCGATGAAAAAGACATCAAATTAGGCATGTAATTTGAAAATATCCCGACAATTTAACGATTTTTAAGTTGGTTTCCCTTCAAAATATTTTTTAAATAACTTAATTTAATTTTATATTGTCAGGTTTTGTGTTTAAATTAAATTAGGGTTAAATTACAATTTTTGTAGCTATGTTCCTTAATTCTCATCTTTTTGTTTAACCTTTTAACCATAATAATCGCATACCATATGTTTATTATTAATAATGACTGAGATGAAGATAATAAAAATCCCAAATTTATTAGGAATAATTGCACTCTAATGATTGGTTAAACCTTTTTTTTTTTCTCTCTCTCTCTCAAATCCCATCTTCACCATCTCTATATATCCCATCTTCACCTATACTGTGATGACGGGAAAAAACACCATCAGCTACAAAAATCCCATTTTTGTAAATTTGCCTGTTCCGCAACAGTAGTTGATTACCCAAGTGTGTGTGGGATAGAGCCTTTCTCCGATCCCATTTCTTCCAGAGCATACAAAAAAAGAAAAAGAGAAGAGAATGAGAAAAGGTTCCTTTAAAAGGATCTTTCCAAGTTATTAAATGGAGATATTTTCCTAAATTTTCATCTTTTTGTTGAACCTTTTAGCCATAATAATTGCATACCATAGGGTCAAACTCTTTTTTTTTTCTTTTCTCAAATCTTTATAAGTTTGTTCCTACTCAGTTATTAAATGGAGATATTTTTATGAATTTTAATATATCATAAATTTGTTTTCTTCTCGTGTAACTATTTAAAAAAATAGATCACATGGAGTAACCTCGTGAAATTTGCTTCTAATCAACCCATAACTCTGGTATTTCTTTAATCAAGCCCCTGATTTCTTTAATTAATTAAAATTTTTAATTAAAGTCTCCAACCTATTAATTCTTCAATTATTGACCAATTTAACTCTCAAATTTAATAATTCCATCCTCAAACTTCAAATTTTGTTGTCTTAACCCATTCTCAAAAATATTTTTATCTATTCATTTCTTATTATTTACTCAAAAGATTAGTTTGTTAAGATGAGTAAAAGTGCTGCCATCGTCTTCTTTGACTCCTATTGTTGTAACCCATTTTTGGGTCCCCACAAAAAATAAAATAAATAGCCAAAAGGGTTTAGAAAAATAATAAGAGGCATGAAGCGCCCAAAAAAATGGTCAGAAAAATTAGTCAAGGAGGTTAAAAATACAAAGTTGGATTTTTGACAATATATTCTTGGATGATGAGAGCCCTGGTGGATAAGAAATTTGATTTTTTTGAGGGGAAAAGTCCAAATTTGAAGGTTTATGGACTTAATTGGATTTTTAATTAAATTTATAGAGGATTTGAGTGCAAGGAAAATTGATTTTTAAGTCAATTTGGGCTTTAATTAGAAGAAATTTAAGTTCTGGGGCCAAAATATATATTTTAGGAATTTATTAGGTCAAATCAGAGGCTTAATTGCATAAATATTGAAGTTTAATGGCCAATTAGGGGCTTAATTGTGAAAATCCGAAACCAGGGACCAATTTGGAAAAGGCGCGAAGATAGAGGGGGCTGTATTGAATTGATTCAGGGGCCTAATTGAAGAAATTAGAAGTTTGTTGATTAATTGAGGGTGAAATTGCATAAATCAGAGACCAAGGACCAAAGTGGAAAAAGCGGCCAAATATGAGGGAGGCGATTGAATTTTTGAAGGATGCAATTGCAATAGACAAAAGATAATTGAGGGCTGACTTGTAGATTGACGCGTTCTGGCGCGTTTTGTCTAAAACGACGCCGTTTCATGTTAAAAAAAAAAAAAAAAAAAAGACCAGAACGGTGTCGTTTTAATGACACTGTTCCTCTTTCTTCTTCCCCTAAACATGCAGCAGGGGAAGAAGAAAAAGTTTTGCCTCTCTCTCTCTCTCCCCGTGTGCTCTGCCAAACCTCGAAGCCCCACGCCTTTTGATGATGATGAACCGAGGGAGTCGCGCCTGCCAGCCACGCCCACTAGCCAACCGACCGGCGCTGTCCCGCTCCCCAAGCAGCCATAATGACACCCCCGCTCCCCTTTACTCTATAAATGCTGCTCTGAAGACCAGTTCGCGAGGGAAAAAAAAAGAACGGAGGAGGAAACCGAGAGGAGAGAACCAAAAGGAAAAACGCAGAAAAAAGAAGAAGAAAGAAAAACAGAAGAACCGAGAGAGAGAAGGACCGAAAGAGAGGGAAGAAAAGGAATAAACTGAAACAAAAAAAAGGGGTAAACCGAAACAGAGAGAAATAACGGAACAAGAGAGAACCATTGAAAACGAAAAAAAACGGAGGATAGGGGAAGAGGAAGAAATCTCTCTCTCTCTCCGCCGTTTGAATCGCAGCGCCGCTTGGAGCCACCGTCCGTGAGCCACAACACCGCCACCGGCCTCCACCGCAGCACCACCAGCGAAGCAGTCCGACCAGCAGCACCGCCTCCTCCGCGCCAAGTAAAGTCTTCTTTTCCCCTGCATTTTTTTTTGCCTGAGTGTTCCTCCTGCATGCAGAATCGTTCTGGATGCAGGAGGAGGGGAGGGGAAAAATAATTCCCCCCCCCCCCCCGTTGGGTCTTTCGCTGGGCCAAGCTTCTGGCCCAGCTTTGATGTATTTCTGGGGCAGACCGATTCTGGCCCAGCCTTGCATGTCTGGGCCGGGTCTGGCCCAGACTAAAGAGAAATCTTGTTGGGCCGAGATCGGCCCAACCTTTTTGGGCTGAGTCCGTCCCAGTTAGTTGGGCCGGCCCAGCCCACATAATATATTATATTATTTATTATATATTGTTTTATATTATTTAAATATATGTGGATATATATCAAAAAAAAATCAAAAAATATTCTGAAAAATCCTTGAAAAATATTTTTGATTTTCCCGCATATTTTTAGCAAAAATGGCTTAATATTGGTTTTGTATTTTTTATACCGTAAAGATACAAATCCAATATTAAAATAGCCGGTTTTCGTCAAAACATAAAAAAATTTTAAATAAAAAAAAATGGTTTGCTTTCAAAAAATATTCTAAAAAATCCTTAAAAATATTGTTGATTTTCCTGCATATTTTTATTAAAAGGGCTTAATATTGGGTTGTATTTTTACATCCTAAAGATACAAATCCAATATTAAAATACTCGGTTTTCGTCAAAGCATCAAAAAAATATATATATTTACATAAAAAAAATGTTTTTATTTTAATGCATACGGCCCAGTCTCTCTAATATATATATATATAAATATTATGACATCGTATTTTCACACAACAAAGGAAATTTCAAAATAATATATGTATTAGCATACATTTTGGCTTTAATAACCAGTTTATTCAAGCCATGAGAACTAGGCCAATATTTCAAAAATTCTAAAAAATTCTTTTTGTCTTCTTGTAGTATTTGGGATTACGAATTTATACGTAAAACGTATTCCTAATATTAAAAATAAAGTTTTTTTGTATAGACGTTAGAACAGTTAGGATTTTACCCGATGAGATAAAGACCTCCTTACCGAGGAGGATTTTTCTTGAACCATGGACTGACAAACAACTAGAAACACAATAACACCTTAGTTTTTATCATACAATCAAACAATGCAGCTTACCTCAGGTAAGGCGTATTTGGGGTGCTAATACCTTCCCTTTACGCAACCAGTCCCCGTACCCGATCTCTGAGACCAGTTAGGGTTTCTAGTGACCAAAATACTAGGTGGCGACTCCCATTCCATTTTTCACCGATCAAAGACAAGAATTTCTTGTCTCCCCACATTTTCCGCATAGAAATAGATTTACATTCCTTGATTTAAATTGGGAAACAACATATACGATTTCGCCGCGACGCCGCTGGGGACCTTGTAGACTAAGCTTTGTTTTTGTCTGATTTGTTTGTGTTTTTATGTGTTTATTGTTAATATGCCTTTCCTCTTATTTATTTGCGTATTTGTTTTTTATTTTACACGTATTATTCATGCATTGTATAAAATTGTCTCATGCATCACTTGTTTTATTTTGAGAAGAACACACAAGCCTTGAGTTAAGTGGGGAATTAGCGATTTTCCCTAAGACTATTGGTCAGGGTTCAAATGCGTGAAACACCCAACTCATATCTGAGTGCCTGCTTGGCAATGGTGGGCATACGTGCCTTAACTGTTCCTTGCAACGCCCCCATACTGTCTTTACGAAGAACGTCATTGGGCAAATATGAGACCCTTCAAGACCAGATAGAAAACCTACCCACTCTCACTTAATAATAGAGCTTATCCTTAGAATGTGTATCTTACTTTCATTTGCATCTAAATTAATAATGTTAAACTCATCAATTCAGGTTTTTGAGATGACATCATTTTTGTTTTAGTAAGTTGTTATGATAAGAACTTGGCAAAAGGATTACAAAAGGCATGAATCAGCTCTAGAAAAATACACATCACATGTGCATCATATTTTCATCACGCATTTTGTTTTTTAAATTATCATATGCATTCCAGATCGTGAAACATAGGTCCCACATCTAAAGTCCACCATACCCGGTCCAGATCAAGGATGGAGAACGAAGAAAGAGCACACTTAGAGTCACATTATCAGACCGAGTTGGAATTCGTAAAAAATGAAGTTGCTCGGCTGACCGATCTACTCGAACAACTGCTAAGAGCTAAGAATGGGGAGGGAACATCAGCACAACCGCCTGAAGGAGCGCCAGCAGCTCACGTCCCTCAAGCATCTCAAAACCAGGGGGCAAACTCGGCCAATGAGCAGCATTTTGTGCCTATCACCCCTATCCAACCAACTCATCCTCCATTCACTGTTGACTTAGCAGCGGAGAGAACCCCGGATAATAGATCTCCTAGTTTGATGGACCATGACAAACTATGGGCTTTAGAAGAAAGATTAAGGGCAGTTGAGGGTAATGATTGGTTTGACCCTATGCAAGCAGCCGAAGTATGTTTGGCATCGAACATTGTGGTGCCTAAGGATTTTAGGATACCTGATTTCATTAAGTACACCGGTTTGGAGTGCCCAAACACTCATCTTCGATCTTACTGCAACAAAATGGCAGAGGTAATCCGCGATGATAAAATTCTAATCTATTTCTTTCAAGATAGCCTCGCAGGATCCGCTTTGAGCTGGTACATGAGGTTAGATAGTGTCAGGATCAGGAGCTGGAGAGACTTGGTGGAGGCATTCCTTAAGCAATACAAGTTTAACATGGAAATCGCTCCCGATCGAACAAGTCTAATGTCAATGGAGAAAAGGAGCCAAGAGTCGGTAAGGGCCTATGCGCAAAGGTGGAGGGATGAGGCAATGCATGTCCAACCCCCTTTAATAGAAACAGAGATGGTGACTTTGTTTGCCAACACCTTCAAGGCACCATATTATGAGAATTTAATGGGTAGCTCAGCTCAGCATTTCTATGATACTGTACGCATAGCGGAAAGAATAGAGCAAGGGATAAAAGCTGGACGCATAGTTGAGCCATCGCAAACGAAGGGTTTTATTGGAAGAAAAATGGAAGGTCACTTTAACAACTTCGAAGGTGGGTCCAATGGCAAGATAGTGAATTCATATAACCCACAAATACCTACCTCTCATGTTGCCCACATAAACTTTAACAAACCTTTTTCACATAATCGAGCAAATAACCAGCCAAATAACCAAAACAACCACCAAAGACCAAACACAAGATACATTTCAGAACAACTACCGCCATTACCCATGCCTTTGAAGGACATGTATGCCAAACTATTGAGCATTGGACAAATAGCTCCTATCCCCACATTACCACTACAACCACCATTCCCCATCTGGTACAAGCCCGAGTTGACTTGCGAGTACCATGCTGGTATCCCTGGGCATGGTCTTGAAACGTGCTACGCTTTCAAGAAAAGGTTGTTGGAGCTCATTAGGATAGGATGGGTGTCATTCGAAGACCCACCCAACATCAGTTCAAAACCATTGCCTAGTCACGACGCAAGTAATAGTGGATAAAGGGTTGGAAAACCTTGGTCAGGGATTGTCAATAATGAAGAAGGTGGGATCAAAGGAGATGACAAGGAAACACACGCACCGCTACGGTTGATTGTCCACACACTAGAAGAAGTCTCCACCGAGACCTTTTTACGCAATTTGAGAAGTTTCAGAATGGGGTGACCCAAGAAGTTCCCGTAATTTTCAAAATGTAAACCGACTTTATTTGCCTTAGCATGCTTTTGTCATTGCTTTTATTTTCTCTAGTTGACAATCAAGGCTCATAATGTCAGCTAGATTTTGTGTTTGTCTTTGAGCCCACGTTTTCTTTAAATAAATGATGAGATTATGCAATTTTTAAACAAGGTTGAGTGGTTACAAAGAAAATATCATAAATCGGTCAAAGACAAAATTTAAGGAAAGCTACCCTTGAAAGTACAACCTTACCTCTAGATAACATAATGAATTGATAAGTCACCTGTAAATTTTTAACAATGTTCATATAAAAAAAAAAAAAAATTTATCGTTGGTGATCCCATTTGAGCCAGAATGAATTTCTCCTTTATAAAAAACCCGGACTAGGATCACACTCCACACTGGGGGCAATAAAAGATATTTCTTGAAAAGTTTTATATATTTTTCAAAACGGGAGGAGAGCCCATAGATTTGAAAAAAGATAAAGCATTTGACAAAATCATGACAAAGAGGCAATGACAAGTCATACATTTTGAGAAAAAAGGCTACTATAAAAAGTCGAAGATTTCTTCTCAAATATAGGATAGGTAAAAAGAGGCAGCACGAGAAAGGAATCTAGCATGCGACTTCAAAAGCAAGTTCATGGCGAGAGGGAGATTCATGAAATACAAGAAGATGATGATGTGACCTATGTTTCAAAACCAGGTACGAATGCATGCATGGTATCTAATCGTAAATCATTGCATGCATATTTTTTGTTTGGATCGTTACAGGAGGAGTCTTTATTGTAATCCAACAAGATTGTGGACGAAGAAAGAATCATGGAGTTGATGATAACAAAGAATCACGGTCTTGATTCTGGAATAACGAGAAGAACCCATTAGAAAAAAAAAAGGAGAGAAAATGAAAGTTTCAGACCCTGTCATCGGGAAGAACGACATTAATATCAGCTTTGGTAATAAGGAATCGCCAGATGGGATTCCAAGTTGTTTGAGATCGCCAGAAGGGATCTCGTATTTCGAAATTGGTCAAAAGAGGTCGCCAGAAGGGACCTCATATTTCAGCTTTGAATAAAAGGAATCGCCAGATGGGATTCCAAGTTGAAGGAGATCGCCAGAAGGGATCTCGTGTTTTGCTATTTGAAGGTCGCCAGATGGGACCTCAAATGTTGGTTAAAAGGAATCGCCAGATGGGATTCCAAGTTGATTAAAGGAGATCGCCAGAAGGGATCTCGTGTTTCGCTATTTGAAGGTCGCCAGATGGGACCTTAAATGTTGGTTAAAAGGAATCGCCAGATGGGATTCCAAGTTGATTAAAGGAGATCGCTAGAAGGGATCTCGTCTTTCGCTATTTGAAGGTCGCCAGATGGGACCTCATATTTCATGTTTGTTAAAAGATGGGATTCCAAGTTGATTGATGGAGATCGCCAGAAGGGATCTTGTATTTCGCTATTTGGAGGTCGCCAGATGGGACCTCATATTTCATGTTTTTTTTAAAAAGAGAATCGCCAGATGGGATTCCAAGTTGAGTAAGCTACAATTATAGATTTTGGTTTAAAGAGATCACCAAAAGGGATCTCGAGATGACTAAGTTGATCATAGTTTTTTTGGGCTGATGAGGATTGCTGTAAAGACAAAGTTGCAGATCAATCAAGCTCCAACCAGATCAGTTCCGGGAGTTCTGTTTTGGGTTTATCTTTATAAAACTTACTGCGTAAAACCCCTGCTCCGTAAGCATTATAAAGAGGGGGCATCTGTTGTAACCCATTTTTGGATCCCCACAAAAAATAAAATAAATAGCCAAACGAGGTTAGAAAAATAACAGGAGGCATGAAGCGCCCAGAAAATGGTCAGAAAAATTAGTCAAGGAGGTTAAAAATACAAAGATGGATTTTTGACAATATATTCTTGAATGATGAGAGCCCTGGTGGATAAGAAATTTGATTTTTTGAGGGGAAAAGTCCAAATTTGGAGGTTATGGACTTAATTGGATTTTTAATTAAATTTATAGAGGATTTGAGTGCAAGGAAAATTGATTTTTAAGTCAATTTGGGTTTAATTAGAAGAAATTTAAGTTCTGGGGCCAAAATATATTTTTTAGGAATTTATTAGGTCAAATCAGGGGCTTAATTGCATAAATATTGAAGTTTAATGGCCAATTAGGGGCTTAATTGTGAAAATCCGAAACCAGGGACCAATTTGGAAAAGGCGCGAAGATAGAGGGGGCTGTATTGAATTGATTCAGGGGCCTAATTGAAGAAATTAGAAGTTTATTGATTAATTGAGGGTGAAATTGCATAAATCAGAGACCAAGGACCAAAGTGAAAAAAGCGGCCAAATATGAGGGCGGCGATTGAATTTTTGAAGGATGCAATTGAAATAAACAAAAGATAATTGAGGGCTGACTTGTAGATTAACGCGTTCTGGCGCCTTGTTTCATTTAAATGAAACGACGCGTTTTGTCTAAATCGACGCCGTTTCATGTTAAAAAAAAATAAAAAAAAGACCAGAACGGTGTCGTTTTAATGACACTGTTCCTCTTTCTTCTTCCCCTAAACGTGCAGCAGGGGAAGAAGAAAAAGTTTTGCCTCTCTCTCTCTCTCCCCGTGTGCTCTGCCAAACCCCGAAGCCCCACGCCTTTTGATGATGATGAACCGAGGGAGTCGTGCCTGCCAGCCACGCCCACTAGCCAACCGACCGGCGCTGCCCCGCTCCCCAAGCAGCCATAATGACACCCCTGCTCCCCTTTACTCTATAAATGCTGCTCTGAAGACCAGTTGGCGAGGGAAAAAAAAAGAACGGAGGAGGAAACCGAGAGGAGAGAACCAAAAGGAAAAACACAGAAAAAAGAAGAAGAAAGAAAAACAGAAGAACCGAGGGAGAGAAGGACCGAAAGAGAGGGAAGAAAAGGAATAAACTGAAAACAAATAAAGGGGTAAACCGAAACAGAGAGAAATAACCGAACAAGAGAGAACCATTGAAAACGAAAAAAACGGAGGATAGGGGAAGAGGAAGAAATCTCTCTCTCTCCGCCGTTTGAATCGCAGCGCCGCTTGGAGCCGCCGTCCGTGAGCCACAACACCGCCACCGGCCTCCACCGCAGCACCACCAGCGAAGCAGTCCGACTAGCAGCACCGCCTCCTCCGCGCCAGGTAAAGTCTTCTTTTCCCCTGCATTTTTTTTTGCCTCAGTGTTCCTCCTGCATGCAAAATCGTTCTGCATGCAGGAGGAGGGGAGGGGAAAAATAATTCCCCCCCCCATTGGGTCTTTCGCTGGGCCAGGCTTCTGGCCCAGCTTTGATGTATTTCTGGGCCAGACCGATTCTGGCCCAGCCTTGCATGTCTGGGCCGGGGCTGGCCCAGACTAAATAGAAATCTTGGTGGGCCGAGATCGGCCCAACCTTTTTGGGCTGAGTCCGGCCCAGTTAGTTGGGCCGACCCAGCCCACATAATATATTATATTTTTTATTATATTGTTTTTATATTATTTAAATATATGTGGATATATATAAAAAAAAAATAAAAAAAATATTCTGAAAAAATCCTTGAAAAATATTTTTTATTTTCCCGCATATTTTTAGCAAAAATGGCTTAATATTGGTTTGTATTTTTTATACCGTAAAGATACAAATCCAATATTAAAATAGCCGGTTTTCGTCAAAACATAAAAAAATTTTAAATAAAAAAAATGTTTTGCTTTCAAAAAATATTCTAAAAAAATCCTTAAAAATATTGTTGATTTTCCTGCATATTTTTATTAAAAGGGCTTAATATTGGGTTGTATTTTTACATCCTAAAGATACAAATCCAATATTAAAATACCCGGTTTTCGTCAAAGCATCAAAAAAATATATATATTTACATAAAAAAAATGTTTTTATTTTAATGCATACGGCTCAGTCTCTCTAATATATATATATATAAATATTATGACATCGTATTTTCACACAACAAAGGAAATTTCAAAATAATATATGTATTAGCATACATTTTGGCTTTAATAACCAGTTTATTCAAGCCATGAGAACTAGGCCAATATTTCAAAAATTCTAAAAAATTCTTTTTGTCTTCTTGTAGTATTTGGGATTACGAATTTATACGTAAAACGTATTCCTAATATTAAAAATAAAGTTTTTTTGTATAGACGTTAGAACAGTTAGGATTTTACCCGATGAGATAAAGACCTCCTTACCGAGGAGGATTTTTCTTGAACCATGGACTGACCAACAACTAGAAACACAATAACACCTTAGTTTTTATCAGACAATCAAACAATGCAGCTTACCTTAGGTAAGGTGTATTTAGGGTGCTAATACCTTCCCTTTACGCAACCAGTCCCCGTACCCGATCTCTGAGACCAGTTAGGGTTTCTAGTGACCAAAATACTAGGTGGTGACTCCCATTCCATTTTTCACCGATCAAAGACAAGAATTTCTTGTCTCCCCACATTTTCCACATAGAAATAGATTTACATTCCTAGATTTAAAATGGGAAACAACATATACGATTTCAACGCGACGCCGCACACGTGCGACACCTATCATCACTTATGCTTGGAATTTGCTAGCTTGTTTCAGCCTCACAAGAGCGAAAAGCCTCACAAGAACGAAAAGCCAAGCCTCCCAAGAACGAAAAGCCTCACAAGAACAAACCCCATTTACAAGTAGATAACACATGAAATTAATTCTTGCACATGCTTTCTTTTTTATCCAAGTACTTACCATCCATGTCTTCTAAAAGCTTTTGAACCGGGTTCGTTTACAAGTATTTCTTTACCGAAATATAATGGACTAAGTGCTTGTTTTCATCTGAAGAAAATTATAGTAACCACAAGTTTAGATTCGATGAAAAAGACATCAAATTAGGCATGTAATTTGAAAATATCCCGACAATTTAACGATTTTTAAGTTGGTTTCCCTTCAAAATATTTTTTAAATAACTTAATTTAATTTTATATTGTCAGGGTTTGTGTTTAAATTAAATTAGGGTTAAATTACAATTTTTGTAGCTATGTTCCTTAATTCTCATCTTTTTGTTTAACCTTTTAACCATAATAATCGCATACCATATGTTTTATTATTAATAATGACTGAGATGAAGATAATAAAAAATCCCAAATTTTATTAGGAATAATTGCACTCTAATGATTGGTTAAACCTTCTTTTTTTTTTCTCTCTCTCAAATCCCATCTTCACCATCTCTATATATCCCATCTTCACCTATACTGTGATGGCGGGAAAAAACACCATCAGCTACAAAAATCCCATTTTTGTAAATTTGCCTGTTCCGCAACAGTAGTTGATTACCCAAGTGTGTGTGGGATAGAGCTTTCTCCGATCCCATTTCTTCCAGAGCATACAAAAAAAGAAAAAGAGAAGAGAATGAGAAAAGGTTCCTTTAAAAGGATCTTTCCAAGTTATTAAATGGAGATATTTTCCTAAATTTTCATCTTTTTGTTGAACCTTTTAGCCATAATAATTGCATACCATAGGGTCAAACTCTTTTTTTTTTTCTTTCTCAAATCTTTATAAGTTTGTTCCTACTCAGTTATTAAATGGAGATATTTTTATGAATTTTAATATATCATAAATTTGTTTTCTTCTCGTGTAACTATTTAAAAAAATAGATCACATGGAGTAACCTTGTGTATTAACATCTCTCTCTCATTCTCTTTGTTTGTTTCCTAGTGTGTGTGTGTGTGTATATAACTTATGTCTGCTTCCACCCTAGCCTCCTCTCTTCACAGAGACTAGTCTTGTATCTCCTGAAAAGGAATGGAGCAAGTGCATCTCTTCACGAAGAAACTAAAACCATCCCATATAAGCCATACTCTTTCAGTTCCGACCCATGTCCTCGAGGCTTTTCCAATTCCTGAAGGAGCCCATTTCATGAATTTTGAAGCACTCGATGCTACTGATAATATATGGAGGTTCTGCCTGTCAACCCGTCTGACTGGAGCATACGCAAAACCCGTTCTTCTACGCTCTTCTTGGGGTCGTTTTGTAGAGCAGAAAGGCCTTGCTCCCGAAGACAGGGTTTTCTTCTTCATGCAGAGCGACGACGAAGCTAATGAGATCAGGATGTACACCGTTAGAGCTCAACGAAAGGTGATGATCTTGATGGGGCAAGATGTTTAGGTCGACGTCGAAGATCTTCCCCTGTATGGTCTTTGAAGAGTCTCACATATAAGCTGATGGCAGCACGACAAGAGCCTTTTCCACTCCACTGGTAGTTTGTTATAGAGCCTGGTTTGTAATAATTATATCGTTTTTTTTCTTAAAAATTTAATTATTTTTAAGAAAATTAAAACCTTCTAATAGATATCTAGTCTTTTCCATTCGCTTTTCTTCTTAATTTATGTCTGCTAGCTCCTCAGTGTCCTATGAGCTTTGAATAGAAAGAATTACAATATGAAAGCTAATAAAAATAGCTCAAAAATGGCGTCTTCTATACCCTTGTCTCTATCTACCAAACTATTGACTGGAGTTTGTTCACTTTGGAGACGTGAAGTGTGACTATTTCTGCATGACGTGACTAATATTATATAATTTAAAGTAATTTTTTTAGAAAATATATTAAAATAATAATTTTTTAATTTTTTTTAAAAAATATTTTTGTAATGAACATATTTAAAATAATTTTAAATATATATATAAAAAAATAAAATATCTGAAAAAACATTAATTAGCATTAATTTGATGTATTCATTCCAAATACATTTTAAAAAAGCATTGCAAAACATAACTTAAATATCCGGATGAATATATTAGCTACACAACTGCAACTGAGACCTCACCTTTAATTCTTGAAGCAATCCCATGTTAGAATCGCTTATTATTAGAACGTTCAAGACGTCGGTGGGTATTGATTGCTGCGATGGTGGCGGCGGCGGGCGGCAATTTGTTTGACAGTGATGGGGCAGTACTGAAAATATATTGGTTAGGTTGAAGAGGATGTGGTGACAGCAGGAGTTGGCCACTTGTCCCTAACCACGGTGGTCCTAATGTCACAGGAGTGAGAGTGATTTTAGAATGTCTTTCAGCTAGTGTTTAAATAAGCGCTGCACGAATGGCAAGCTCCGGTCTTCTTGACACAACCTGTTCGGTAGTTTTCGTAGCGGCGTATATATTGAGCCCGTTGGTTTCCGAGCCGTCTTTTTTATTATTATTAATTTGAATTGTTTTTTCTATATAGAAATTTTTTTGAAAGCAAAACATTTTTTATTTTAAAAATTTTTTGATGTTTTGACGAATACTTGGTATTTTAATACTGGATTTGTATCTTTACGATATAAAAATACAAACCAATATTAAAGCCATTTTGATAAAAATATGCAGGAAAATTCAAAAATATTTTTCAAGGATTTTTCAGAATATTTTTTAATTTTTTTTTTGATATATATCCACACATATATAAATAATATAAAACAATATAATATATTATGTGGGTTGGGCCGGACTCAGCCCAAAAGGGATTGGGCCGATCTCGGCCCAACATCTCTTTTTTGTCTGGGCCAGACCCGGCCCGATAACAGGGTTGGGCCAGAATCAGTCTGGCCCACAAATATATTTTTGGGCTAGAACTCGTCTGGCCCAAAGAAGGAATGGACCAACAACGCTGGGCCAGCATTAGCCTGGCCCAACAACATTATTCAACAAGGGGGGGAATTATTTTCCCCCTCCCCGCCTCCTGCATGCAGAATCAGGAGGAAAATGCATGCAGCAAAAATGAAGGGGAGAAGAAGACTGTACCTGGCGTAGAGGAGGCGGTCGCTGGTGGTGCTGCGGTGGAGGCCGGTGGCGGTGTCGTGGCTCACGGACGGCAGCTCCAAGCGGCGGTGCTGCTGTTCAAACGGCGGAGGGAGAGAGGTTTCTTCCTCTTCCCCTCTTCTCTTTCTTTTTGTTTTCGGTGTTCTCTCTGTTCCTTCCTTTCTCTTTGTTCTCGGTTTGCTTTTTTCTTTTGTTGTTTTCGGTTTGTTCCTTCTCTTCCCTCTCTCTCGTTCGTTCTCTCTCTTCCCTCTCTCTCTTCGGGTTCTCCCCTTTTCTTTTCCTTTTTTCTCCCCCTCGCGTGCTGGCATTCAGTCTTCATTTATAGGGGGCAAGGGAGCGGGGCCTCATTATGGTCGTGCATGGGGCAGGGCAACACCGGTCGGTTGGCCAGTAGCCGCGGCTCCCCCGAATTTTCATCATGAGAGAGCGTGGGGCTTCGGGTCGTGACAGAAGCATGCGGAGGAGAGAGGCAACAGAATTTAAAGAAGAAAAAACAAAAATCTTTCTCTCTTCCCTTGCTGCACGTCCAGGGGAAGAAGAAAGAGGAACAGTGTCTCAAAACAACACCGTTCCGAGCTTTTCCTTTTCTTTTTTTTTTACATGAAACGACGTCGTTTTGGACAAAACGCGCCGTTTCATTAAATGGCGCCAGCACGTCAACTTCCAAATCAGCCCTCAATTATATTTTGTACATTTCAATTGCATCCCTTTCAATTTCCGTCTCCGCCCCTCTTGTTGGCCGCTTTTTTCACTTTGGTCCTTGGTCTCTGATTTATGCAATTTGCCCCTCAATTAATCAATAAACTTCTAATTTTTTCAATTAGGCCCCTGAATCAATTCAATACAGCCCCCTCTATCTTTGTGCCTTTTCCAAATTGGTCCCTGGTTTCGGATTTTCACAATTAAGCCCCTAATTGGCCATTAAACTTCAATATTTATGCAATTAAGCCCCTGATTTGACCTAATAAATTCCTAAAAAATATATTTTGGCCCCAGAACTTAAATTTCTTCAAATTAAAACCCAAATTGACATAAAAATCAATTTTTCTTGCACTCAAATCCTCTATAAATTCAATTAAAAATCCAATTAAGTCCATAAACCTCCAAATTTGGACTTTTCTCCTCAAAAAATCAAATTTTCTTATCCACCAAGGCTCTCATCATTTAAGAATATATTGTCAAAAATCCATCTTTGTATTTTTAACCTCCTTGACTAATTTTTCTGACCATTTTCTAGGCGCTTCATGCCTCCTGTTATTTTTCTAACCTCTTTTGGCTATTTATTTTATTTTTTGTGGGGATCCAAAAATGGGTTACAACAGATGCCCCCTCTTTATAATGCTTACGGAGCAGGGGTTTTGCGCAGTAAGTTTTATAAAGATAAACCCAAAACAGAACTCCCGAAACTGATCTGGTCGAAACTATGATCAAAATTTAGTCCATCTGAGACCCGTTCCAGTGATTTTTTTAACTTGGAATCCCACCTGGCGACCTCCTTAAACCAAAATCTATAATTGTAGCTTACTCAACTTGGAATCCCATCTGGCGATTCCCTCTTTAAAATAATGAAATATGAGGTCTCATCTAGCGACCTCCTTTGACCAATATCGAAAAATAAGATCCCTTCTGGTGATCTCCTTTAAAGCAAACTTGGAATCCCATCTGGCGATTCCCTTTTAAAAATAATGAAATATGAGGTCTCATCTAGCGACCTCCTTTGACCAATATCAAAAAATAAGATCCCTTCTGGCAATCTCCTTTAAAGCAAACTTGGAATCCCATCTGGCGATTCCCTTTTAAAAATAATGAAATATGAGGTCCCATCTGGCGACCTCCTTTGATGAATATCGACATACGAGATCCCTTCTGGCGATCTCATTTACTCAACTTGGAATCCCATCTGGCGATTCCTTTTAACAAACATGAAATATGAGGTCCCATCTGGCGACCTCCAAATAGCGAAATACGAGATCCCTTCTGGCGATCTACTTTAATCAACTTGGAATCCCATCTGACGATTTCTTTTAACAAACATGAAATATGAGGTCCCATCTGGCGACCTCCAAATAGCGAAGTACGAGATCCCTTCTGGCGATCTCCTTTAATCAACTTGGAATCCCATCTGGCGATTCCTTTTAACAAACATGAAATATGAGGTCCCATCTGGCGACCTCCAAATAGCAAAATACGAGATCCCTTCTGGCGATCTCCTTTAATCAACTTGGAATCCCATCTGGCGATTCCTTTTAACCAACATGAAATATGAGGTCCCATCTGGCGACCTCCAAATAGCGAAATACGAGATCCCTTCTGGGGATCTCCTTTAATCAACTTGGAATCCCATCTGGCGATCTCCTTTAATCAACTTGGAATCCCATCTGGCGATTCCTTTTATTCAAAGCTGAAATATGAGGTCCCTTCTAGCGACCTCCATCGAAATACGAGATCCCTTCTGGCGATCTCCTTTAACCAAACAACTTGGAATCCCATCTGGCGATTCCTTTTAACAAAAGGTGAAATATAGGGTCCCTTCTGGCGACCTCCATTGATGAATATCGAAAAACGAGATCCCTTCTGGCGATCTCAAACAACTTGGAATCCCATCTGGCGATTCCCTTTTATCAAAGCTGAAATATGAGGTCCCTTCTGGTGACCTCCATTGATGAATATCGAAATACGAGATCCCTTATGGCGATCTCAAACAACTTGGAATCCCATCTGGCGATTTCTTTTAACCAAAGCTGAAATATGAGACCCCTTCTGGCGATCTCCTCTAACAAAACAACTTGGAATCTCATCTGGCGATTCCCTTTTACCGATTACTATCGATGTCGTTCTTCCTGCTGGCAGGATTTGAAAAATATTATCTTCTCTTCTTGTTGTTCTAGAATCAACTCAATGATTCTTTCTTCGTCCACAATCTTGTTGGCATGCACTAAGGTCTCCTTCTATAACGATCCAAAAAAACATGTATGCAATGATTTATGATTAGATGTCATGCATGCATTCGTACCTGGTTTTGAAACATAAGCCTCATCCTTTTCTTCTAGCTCATGAGACTCCCTTTTAACATGAGCTTGCTTTTGAAGTCGTATGCTGGATTCATCTCTCGTGTTGCCTCCTATCATATCTTGGGGAAGAAGTCTTTGACTTCTTACAAGTAGCCTTTTTCTCAAAATGTATGACTTGTCATTGCCTCTTTGCCATGCTTTTGTCAAATGCTTTATCTTTTTCAAATCTACGGGCTCTCATCCCGTTTTGAAAAATATGTAAAACTTTTCATGAAATATCTTTTATTGCCCCTAGTGTGGAGTGTGATCCTAGTCCGGGTTTTTATAAAGGAGAAATTCATTCTGGCTCAAATGGGATCACCAACGATAAACTCTTTAGAAAGTGAAAGGATAATGAATTTTTCTCATTCCAAAATGCACATTGTTAGGATCGATAAACTCTATTTTTATCTTGAAAGAAATTTACAGGTGATTATAGAGTGACCACTTGATCATTTATCCATGCAATTCATTATGCTATCCAGAGGTAGGGTTGTACTTTAGGGTTAGCTTTTCTTAAATTTCATTTTTTACCCATTTTATGATAGCTTCCTTGTAACCACTCAACCCTTTTTTTTTAAATAGTGCATAATTTCATCATTTATTTAAAAAAGAGGTGGGCTCAAAGACAAACACAAAATCTGGCTGACATCATGAGCCTTGATTGTCAACTAAAGAAAATAAAAGCAAATAAAAGCAATGACAAAAGCATGTTAAGGCAAATAAAGTCGGTTTACATTTTGAAAACTACGGGAACTTCTTGGGTCACCCCGTTCTGAAACTTCTTTACTTGCGTAAAAAGGGCTTGGCGGAGACTTCTTCTAGTGTGTGGACAATCAACCATAGCAGTGCTTCATCTTCTTCCCCCACGTGTGTTTCCTTGTCATCTCTTTCGATCTTACCTTCTTCATGATTGACAATTCTTGACCAAGGTTTTTCAGCCCTTTATCCACTATTACTTGCGTCATGACTAGGCAATGGTTTTGAATTGATGTTGGGTGGGTCTTCAAATGACACCCATCCCATCTTGATGAGCTCCAACAACCTTTTCTTGAAAGCATAGCACGTTTCAAGACCATGCCCGGGGATACCAGCATGGTACTCGCAAGTCAATTCGGGCTTGTACCAGATAGGGAATGGTGGCTGTAGTGGTAATGTGGGGATAGGAGCTATTTTTCCAATGCTTAGTAGTTTGGCATACATGTCCTTCAAAGGCATGGGTAATGGTGGTAGTTGTTCTAAAATGTATCTTGTGTTTGGTCTTTGGTGGTTGTTGTGGTTGTTTGACTGGTTATTTGCTCGATTAGGGGAAAAAGGTTTGTTAAAGTTTATGTGGGCCACATGAGAGGTAGGTATTTGTGGGTTATATGAATCCGTTATCTTGCTATTGGACCCACCTTCAAAGTTGTTAGCAGGACCTTCCATTTTTCTTCCAATAAAACCCTTCGTCTGCAATGGCTCAACTATGCGTCCAGCTTTAATCCCTTGCTCTATTCTTTCCGCTATGCGTACAGCATCATAGAAATGGAGAGCTGAGCTACCCATTAAATGCTCATAATATGGTGCCTTGAAGGTATTGACAAACAAAGTTACCATCTCTGTTTCTATTAAAGGGGGTTGGACATGCATTGCCTCATCCCTCCACCTTTGCGCGTATGCCCTTACTGACTCTTGGCTTCTTTTCTCCATTGACATTAGACTTGTTCGATCCGGAGCGATTTCCATGTTAAACTTGTACTGCTTAAGGAGGGTTTGGAAAAATGGAATGCCTTAGAAGAGAGGATAAGGGCAGTTGAAGGAAACCATTTGTGTGACCTGGTAAAAGCCGTCAATATTTGTTCGGTACCTAACGTAGTCATTCCTAAGAAGTTTAGGGTGCCAGAATTCATTAAATATACGGGAACTCAATGCCCTATAACTCATCTCAAAGCATACTGCAACAAAATGGCTGAGGTGGTTGATGATGAGAAACTGTTAATTCATTTCTTCCAAGACAGCTTGAGTGACGCTGCCCTCACTTGGTATATGCGGTTGGACAATACCAAGGTTAAAAAATGGAAGGACTTAGTTGATGCCTTCATGAGGCAATATAAGTTCAATATAGATGTGGGCCCTGATCGGTTAAGCTTGCAAGTTATGGAGAAGGACAACAAAGAGTCCATAAGAGAATACGTTCGAAGATGGAGTGAGGTAGCTGCACAAGTTAACCCTCATATGTTGGAAAAAGAGATGATCAATTTATTTTCCAACACCTTTAAAGCTCCGTACTTTGAATACTTGGTTAGAAGCTCTGCACAACATTTCACTGACCTGGTTGTTATAGCTGAGAGGATTGAACAAGCCATTAGGTTAGGTAAGATTACTAATCCGACTAAGAAGAACGGTTTCACTGAAGGTGGTTGCCAAGGGACTTATCATTTCTATAGCTAATTGCTTCACATCGACTCCTAGAAATCAACTATCTTGAAGATAAAGCTATGGTGATATTAGGTTGAGAATGATCTACATTTGATTTCAATTGACTGTTGAAAAGATGCCCTTGTCGAGGAGAATGAATGATTGAAATATTCCAGAAATTCCAATCAATGATCGCTAAATGTTTAGCCCTTTTATATGTTATCATGCCAGTATTCATAGCCCAAGATGTTGTCATAAGTTCTTTCTTGTTGAACTTATTTTCTAAAGTTTCAATGAAAATAATGAGTTTGTCATTCAATCGTGTTTACGATTATCATTATTCATTTTTTTTTTAGAGAGTTTTCTTATAAAGATTCACAAACACATCTTTGAAGCCTTGTGTGATCTCATAGACGCAATTCATCTCTTTTAACAAAAATCAGTTTCCCTATTGGAGTTTTGAAAAAAATTGATCTGGCATTTTGATTTCAAAAAATAATTTGATGTTTATTCAAAAATGATATTTTTGACATTCTACTTGTAGAATGACAATTGAATCAAGCAACTCCTTCATAAAGGTGACCAAACTCTAAAAAGAAGAAAGAAAAAAAATGAATAAACACCCTTACCCTAGACTCTTGAATCGTGTGTTTTTAAATGTATGAATAATGATATGTAGTGAACTCGTTGCTCATAACTCATGAAATGCATCTTTGCAAAGACCAGACCATCATACTGGATGAGGTCAAAGTTTATTGATCTTAACTACTTGCGCTTGAAATGAGGAAAGGCCATCTTTGTTATTCCTTTCACATTCTAAAGTAAGTACATCCCTTGTGATCCCTTTTTGAGCCTCAATAATTTTCCTTTTATAAAAAAAAAATCCCGACTAGGATCACACCCCACACTGGGGGCAAATGAAATTTCAAGGATCAAGAAAGATGATAAAGCCGTGAGAAAGCCAAAAGGCAAAAGAGCTTAAGAAACTCAAATGCTAGGGGGCATGCCCAAATCACTAAAAAAAAAAGTGACATCCAAGATAAAGTGAGTATGTCCTAGCAAAGTAATAAGAAGAGAAGAAACAACAAATCAAAGAAGAACGGCAAAAGAAAATATGAATGATGTCAATAGTCAAACTGTTGATAGTGATCCTCAGTCTTTGAAACCCTGAAACACTCTTTGAGCCTTATGAATCATTTTCTTCCATAGCCAAGAACCACAGCCTACGTTACGTCCCTGTAAAAGTCCTTTCTAATCAAGCAAGCAAGCAACCTAGAACAATAAACAATGCTCTCAAAATGCAAAGAATATTTTTTTCATAAGATTCATGACCTCAAGAATAAGCTATTCATTATTATTCATGCTGATAAAAATGAGTGTTCAAAAAGAGACAAATTTTTCTCAAACAAAACCTCGAGCTTTTTCTCGAGCCCCTTCTTTGAAAAAAGGTCATCTCATGATGTATTTTCACCAAAGATATCATTGCCAAACACAAGAGCAAATAATCTCTTTTTCAAAAAAAAGAAAATAACCAAGGAGTTGCAAGATTTCAAAAGCAAATTGTTTTGGACTCATATCAAAATAATTTTTGTTTTCAAAATGCAAGATCAAGATTTCAAGATTCATTCTAGACCCATATCCCTTCACTAAATTGAAAAGGAGAGAAATGAGACAATGGCCTCTTAAAACCATTATTTGTCTAAGTCGCTGACAGAGCACACTTTGGGGCAATGACCAATACAAGGGGGCAACATTGTGTTTAGAAGGAAAAATTCTAGAAAAAGAGAGGAACATTTCCTACAACAAGACAAGGGGGCATTTTGGTTTATGAAAGATAGTTTGATCCTTTCAGCAAGTGACACCGAATGTTTTTAGCAGTGAGACAAGGAGTAATGAATAATCCTCTCAGATTATTTGATGAGACAGAAAATCTCTAGCAAGCAAGTGTGTCATGATGAGCACCACAAAGGCTGAGTTTGTGCAAACAAATATGAAAATATACTTACATGGGCTAACTCGAGTGGATTAGAAAGCCAAAGATGACTCAAATCAGATAGAAAGATCTCACCAACCAAGCAACGAGAAGATTAAGAAGAAATGGGGGGCCTATATTTCAAATCAGGTAAAGATGCATGCATATCATCTAAACTTTGAGACATTGGATAATGAGTTTTTCAAATTTCATATGAGAAAATTCCAACGGAATCCATCAAGTGGAAGGCCAACTTGAAATGGCCAAGATTGAAATTGCTTTTGAAATTTTTTCACTTTTGAGAATTTTTCATCCTGGGCAGGCCGCCCATGAGAATTAGGCCACCTGAAAAATCTCCGTATTTTTCCACCTCTTTCAAGTGCGCCTTCGAGCCCTTGATCATCCAAGGTATTGCGTTTCCTAAACCTACCTTCCTTTTCAAGCGCACCTTTGAGCCCTTGCTTCTTTTCGAGCGCGCTTTCGAGCCCTCGACCATCAAAGGTAGTGCATTTCCTATCCTACCTCCTTTTGAGTGCGACTTCGAGCCCTAATGTCATTTCTTTTTTAGTGCGCCTTCGAGCCCTCGACCATTAAAGGTAATGCGTTTCTTAACCCTACCACTTTTTGAGTGAGTCTTCGAGCCCTCATTTCCTTCTGAGTGCGCCTTCGAGCCCTCATCTCCTTCGACTTCCATCTCTTGAATAGTGCGCCTTCGAGCCCTATCATGCCATCTTTGAAAAATCATCGTATTTTTCCACTGGGTAGGTAACCCATTACAATGTGACCATCTGGGCTGGTGACCCATTACAATCTACCAACTAGGCAGGTAACCCATTACAATGTGACCAACTGGGCAGGTAACCCATTACAATGTGACCAGTAATCAGTAAAAATGTTATGGGCATGCTAAATGTCTAATGAAGCTTCCAATAATCAGTAAAAATGTTTAAATTTGATCATAGTTTTCAAGATTTTTGTCATAACCCAATTTTTGACCATTTTTATTTTTAATTATTATTATTATTTTATTTACTAAAAAGGATAAAAGATGATGATAAAAAAATAAATAATAATGATGATGAAAACAAGTAAAATGAAATAAATGAAGAATGAATTAAAATTTGGGTTAAGGGCAACATGATTGGAAGTTTTGGGGTTTAATTAAACTTTGAAATTAATCTAATTAATTCAATCAAGGGTTTAATTGGAGAATTGATAAGTTTTGAGACTTAATTAAGCTTGAAAATTAATCTAATTAATCCAATCAAGGGTTTAATTGGAGAATTGATAAATTTGGAGACTTAATTAAGCTTGAAATTAATCCAATTAAGGGTTTAATTGGAGAATTGATAAGTTTTGAGACTTAATTAAGCTTGGAATTGATTTAATTAATCCAATTAAGGGTTTAATTGGAGAATTGATAAGTTTTGAGACTTAATTGGACTTGGATTTAATTAAATTAATTAAAGCAGGGACTTAATTGAAGAAATATTAAAAGTTGGGGTTAAAATTGCAAAATTAAAATCCAAGGGCTACATTGAAATTTTCGCGCAAATTCAGGGGGCCAATTACAGTTTAAACCAGGGGCTTAATTACAAAACGTTTAAAACTTCAAGGGCCAAAATGAAAATAACCATTAAAACACCAAAAACGATGCCGTTTCTCAGCACTGTTCATCTTCTTCAAACTCTTCAGCTGCCGGCCGCCACCATTACTGCTGCAATAATAGTCAATTGATTACCTGGTAACGATGGAATGTTGTGGCTATAAAGCCGGAGAAAACAAGGAATCACGGGACGAAAAAAGGGGGAGAAAACCCAGGTCCCAGAGGCTAAAAATCCCATATAAAAAAACCAGTAGACAGGGGGAGAAGCTAAGCCAGGGCGCGAAAAAACCAAGGGGAGGGGGATCACAGAAACAAAAAAAAAAACACAAACGAAGCAGACCCAAGGGGGGAAAGAAAACACAGAACCGAAGTATAAATCCAGAGACGAAGAGAAATAAACAGGGTATAGATAGGGGTTAGATAGAGAGATAGCAGAACAAAACAAAAAAAAAGCGAAAGAAAAGAGAAATCAAAGAGCAACACAGAGAGGGGTTTAGTTTTGCCATTGTTTTCGTCCCTGCAGAAAAAACCCAGAATCAACAACCAATTCACAGAGGGCCGGCCTCTCCATCGTCTTCTTGGTTTCAAACGTCGCTAAAAAAAAACGAAGAGGCAACGTAGAAAAGTGAGCACAGAAGGAGACAAGCAGAAGGGAAAAACATAAGCAGCCACCGTGACCAGAACCAGTGTCACTGCTGCCTTCGGTTTTGCCAGAACCAGGTAAGTAGGCTTCACTTCCCCCACTTTTCATTTTAATTCACTCCCTTTACCTGCACATTCATGCGTGCTTTATGTTGCCCAGCCGGGTCACTGGCTTGGGCTAGTGACCGGGCTGGGCCAGCTGGGTCCAGCCTAGCTCATGTGGGCTGAGCTGGGCCCAGCCCAAAAAAATAAAAAACAGAAAAATAAAATAAAAAAAGTAAAAAATGTGTATGCATGAATAAAAATAATGTAAATTTATTAGTTTATTCACTGACGCCAGAGTCAGGAATAAAAAAACCAGTTTAAATTTATATTATTTTTATTCGTTGTATTTTTATTTTGTTTAGCTAGAAAAATAAAAAATGTGTGCATGCGTAAAAATGAATTTATTTTTATTTATTCACTGGTGCTAGAGTAGAGAATAAAAAATATATTGATCTAATTAACTTCGTAGCTACGAATTTTTACCAACGTCAGAGTTGGAATTATTCGAGCTCGAATATTCACTGGCGCCAGAGTCAGGAATATTATAAACAAATCATCACAGCATAAATTAATAAATATTTAGCAATTTAAGACAAAACCAACAATGCAGTCTGCCTTAGGCAGAACGTTTAAGGGGTGATAATATCTTCCCTTTTACGTAACCAATCCCGAGCCATAGAATCTCTGTTGACCAGTTAGGGTTCCTAGTGACCATAATACTAGGTGGCGACTCCTCAAACAAAACATATTTTTCTAAAAGAACCGGATGCCAAAAATATGTTATTTTTTCATAATTCAAGAGAATTATTTTTTAGGGCCGCCGCGATGTCGGGTGCGACAATTTTCATAACATAGGATAAAAGAAAGCTCCTTTAACAAGTTTGAGTTATGATTAGTGAAATCATGACCATTGTGATAGGCAACCCTTTCAATAGGATTAAATTTGGTTTGGGTTTAGAAATTCAGTATTTAAAATCTAATTTAATTAAGTTTTTAATTGAATTGAACAAAATATTAATATAGTCAAATCCATTTGATCTAATAAAAATTTTAGTGACCGATTAACTTAATTAAATTAAATCCAAACCCCCATATGTTAATATTTAATTAAGAACAAATATCGGGTGAAAAAAAATAGGATTTAGAGTCCAATTTAAGTCGGGTTTTTAACTAAACTAGATAAATAATTAATTTGGTTAAATTTATTTGATCTAAATGAATATTTAAATTTAATTAAACCAAATCCAACCCCTACTATCTTGATTATTTTATTAAAAATAAGAATAAAATATTGTCTGCCTAATAAAAATAACTAATGAGTTATTAATTAACTTATAAATAGGAAGTAATACAGTCATTTTATGAGATAAATAGTCGAAAACACCAATCACTTTATCTCTGTAGATCCCTAGCTATAGGTACCACTTTTGACTTCTAAATTAACTCTATCACAGGAAGAGCAATCTATTTTGAACACACTCTTTCTTATACAGCTCAGGTAGGAATTGCTTAATATGGTAATGTGTCGTGGACCACTGACACATGGTAGACTGGCAAAATTGTTCTATCCAAGAACATACTCTTATACAGCTAAGCTAGGAATTGATCGATGTGTTGTGGGTCGCGGAAATCATTCGTTAAATTTACCTGTAGTATCTCATATCAACAGTGAATAAATTGATAGCTAGTTTTATTAATAGTGTTAGTCATTAATTTATTATATAAGTTTTTGGAGTGTTAGATTCAAATATAAACTCATGTCATTAAGAACAAAACTATTCACTTTAATATTACCACAAATATTAGTAGCGGAAATCATTCGTTAAATTTACTTAATCTCCAGACACGGTTCTTCAGTCACTTTAATATTACCACAAATTGATCCAGTTATATCCACCCTTACAGTTCTACCAATGCACTCCCCAGTATAATTAGTACCTTTCCTGCATCAAACTTTAGCTTCGTATAGGAAGAGTTATCAAGAGTGATGAATTTACCAAAAAGGGTTGATGTCGAGGATCTTCCCCAGTATGGTCTTTGAATAGTTTGACGTACACGTTGTTGATACGAAAATAGTCCTTTCCACTGCACTAATAGCATGTTAATCTAGCCTTATAGCTAACTGGCTAGTTAGGCCATTTGCTTAGCGGTAATCAATATCATGCATATAACTGTGTAATTAGTATCTTGTTTGGTTTACAAGTTTCTTTCCGTTTCTTCTTAATGTTTGTGTGCCCCTCGTGCCCTACGAGCTTTGAATCGGAAGAATATAATATTGAAGCTAATAAAAATAACTACAAGTCTTTTCCAAGAAGCCATGCAAGTGAGCATCAATGGGGGAAACCAGGACCAGCTGGGATTGGTGGCGCGTTCATGTTTTATTTCTCCTGCACTTCTGGCTTTATTGATTCGTGTGAGGCAGAGTTGCTGGAGATATACAAAGCCCAAGCTTAAGATCGTAGAAACTTGAGACCTTTTATGAGCTTCAATATATTGTTAAGAAGACAGTTGAGGGAAACAATTTTTACACACCCACACAGAGAGGCTAACCTTACATTAGACTTCATTGCTTGGTTGTAATCTCTTTAATTTGTTGTTTCTTTGTTCGTTAACTCAAAAGGAAGCTATAGAGAATAGCCATCAAGCTATAGAAAACAGCGGAAAGAAATAAGGAAAAAAACAGGACAGGTAATAGTCAAGCTAGCTATGAAATCAAGCTCTGCTTTGCTAATGACATGCCACAACTTCCCTCTCTCAAAACGTGAAGAAAGGCCACTGTTCCCAGAGTTGCCATTAATGGAAATAGAATTAAAGAGACGCAGCATCCTCCATGGCCTGGCTACTAACCGAATCTGATTCCACAGCCCAATTAAGCTGGCTTCCCAACGATGACGGAACACTAATCTCTAATGCTTTCTTAATGGGGCAAAATTCAGTCTCTTTTGAATCCATGTCCTCAATCATGCAAGAGAAAACGCACAAGAAACGACCCTATGGGTCTCTCAGAACGCCTCCAATTCCTGGTATCTCAATCAAATTTGTAAAACAACGTTACCTCCCATCGTTCTTGGGAAACATCTAGAAACACCATCCATCGTAAAATATCCATGAAGCTTTGGCATGATCTCAAGAGATATGTCGCACCCCAAAAAAAATCAGCGCGCGGCATCGACTGGCGATTTTTCGTTGTTGCGTAATGTTTGCTTGAATTTGGTTCGTTGGAGTCGCCACCTAGTAATTTATTGAAGGGCTACTAGGAAACCGGATGTACTGGTCTCGTCAGAGATTCGCAGGTAAGGGACTGGTTGTGGTTAGGGAAGGTATTAGCACCCTTAACGCACCCTACCTGAGGTAAGCTGCTTCGCGAATTTTGATGTGTTAAAGAAGTTTTAAAATTTTGTCTTTTCATTGGATGTTAGAAATACAACTTACGTATAAGTTAATAAATCTTAACCGTGATCCAATCAAAATATTAAATTCTTCTTTAGTCCTTGCAATTTCATCATAGAAAATATATAAAAATAAAAACAAATACAATCACACACATTCACTATATTTTTGTTCTTTCTTTTCGTTTCCTTTCTACATCCAAATTTACAATATACAAATAAAAAATCCAAAACTAAATAAAAAAAATACATCAAACAACTTAAAATTACAAAACAGCCCCTAAAACATCCAAGGCTTCTAGAACATGCAGGAACAGTTCACGGGAACAGTGCTGGGAGGCTTCTGGTGGAGAGAAGCAGTGGCGGCGCGTCTTCTCACGTGCCTCCGCTACTGGCGGCGCGTGGGTTCACACGCCTCCACGAGAAAACGCAGCAACAGGGGGGATCTGGATCGACTTCTTCCCCTCTTCTTTTCCTCACCGGCGATGAGAATCACGGTCACCTGCAAAAGGAGAAAAAACACAAGCCAGTCGATTTTAATTTCTTCCCCGATCTATTCTCAGGTCCTTCATTTTTTTAGATCTGTTTTATTTATGCTTTGTCTCTGTTTTCTGGAAGCTGCTGTGTATGCCTCGAGGTCGGGTGGAGAAAATGGAAGGCAGTGACTTTCTTCTGTTCGGCCACCGCTGGGGGAGGAGCTGCTGCGAGGCCGGTCTGTGCGCAGGAGAGCTGGTATATGGAGAGGGGGACGGCGTCTGTGGGCGTTGTCGGGTGGCCTGTGGACGTCGCTGTTGATGGCTGAGAGGAGCGCCGCCGAGTGTCCGGAGTCTGGTTCAGGAGCTGCGGAGAGTAGAGGGAGGATTTGTGGAGGGGGGAGCTCCGTTGGTTTCTGTGATGGAGGCCGGTTCTGTGGAGCTGCTTCTCCGTTACTGTCGGTGGACGGTGCTGAGGGAAGGGAAGACAGATCGGTGGCAGAGGCTGAGAGAGGGTTGTGTGGTGTGAGGCTGTGATCGGCGGCTTGTGGAAGAAGAAGTCTTGGCCAGCGGCTGGAAAAAAATCAAAATGGGGGGGGGGGCGGCTCTGTTGGCGAAGAAGATGGGAAACGACGGGGTAAAAAAAATGCACAGCGTAGGGGCGGCTGTGTATGAGAGGGTTTAGGTTAGGGTTTTCTGTATTTTTTTTAGATGTTGTCAAAATTCCCCCCCCCTTTTGAATGTGTTGAAGACCAGTATTTATAGGCAGAATGTTGCTAGGTTTTTCAACTTGGTCCCTCAACTTCTTTCTTTTTTTGTAAATTTTGATTTTTCTTGTTTTTATGTATTTTTTGAAAACGAGCAATATCAACGTCGACTCAATGAGGAAAAATCAATGATTTTAAAAATGACGCGTGAAAAATCGAACGCGTTTGAAAATCTTTTTTTTTAATTTAAATTCTTTTTTTAGATGACGCTGAAAATGATAAAATGACGAGAATATAAAAAAAAACACATTTTTTGGATTTTCATTGTTTTTCTCTATTTTTGAATTTTTTTGAAAATATATCAAAAACATGGGTCATAAAATGGGTAACAACAAGATATGGCATATGCCATAGCACTTCTTAACAACCATTCTTTGTTCACTTCAGCAACCTCATACTTTAGACCAAATGACATAACCTTGTAACAATATTTACAATATATCCCCAAGATGTAACAAAAGTTGTCTTCACCTTATTTTCCAGGATCATTTTTATTTGGTTGTATTCTGAGAAACTGTTCAAAAAGGAGTATGTGGAACTACATGCAGCATTATCAACCAAAACATCTACGTGTGGTAGTGGAATATAATCTTTGAGGCTAGCTTTGTTCAACTTTTGGAAATCCACGCAAACTCTAATCTTTCCCTCTTTCTTTGGCACGACAACAATATTGGATACCTATTATGGATATTTCACTACTTCTAGAAAGCTTGCATTCCACTTTTTCTAGAGTTCTGCTTTGACTTTGATCCAGACATTCGAGTGGGCTCTTCTTATTTTCTGCTTGACTGATTTACAACCTTCCTCCAATAGGATATTGTGTACTCATATATTTGTATCCAAGTCAGGCATATCCTTGTAAGAACAAGTAAAAACATCTATATATTCGTATAGTAGAGCGATCATCGTTGTTCTTTGCTCATGAGTAATTAAGGTCCTTATTTTCAACTCTTTCTTGGACTGATCATAACCCACATCTATGGTTTCAAGTTCTTCTACAGCGGGCTTCTAGTTATGTTCATGTTGTTCCACCAGCTTTGCGAATTCCCTGATATTGCTTTCATCCCACTCTTCTTCTTCCACCGCAATCACATGTTTGTTAAAGTTTGGCCATTCATTCTTGATGTTAAGTGTATGTGATGTTGATTATGCTTTTGCATAAACTTTGGAAAGGCTTACAATTTACCTAATACTTTGCACAAGTTTAGGAAAGGTTTACAGAATCATGAGGTTATCTAGTCCTCCATTGATTATGCTTTGATCATGGGTAATTTGAACTTTCAACCTTGTATATGCTTAGCTACCCTACTTTTGGTAGGTTTTAATTAACATCTTGACCATTTTCTCTAGGCATAGTATACAAGCAATCTCTATTACCTCTCTTGCCTTTCTTTTTTTCTAGTGACTCTCACTGTTGAAAATCTTTGAGCTTCTCAAAGAAAATATCATGATTCTTGTCACACCTGGACATCGTGGTGACCAATTAAAAATTATCTCTTAATTGGAAAAGAAACAAATATTTGGCGTCTTTTTCTTTTAGGGGAACAAGGGCTGAGGGCATTCGAGGGAACTAGCCTACATGACCATCTAAAAGCTGTCAAGATGTGTTTGGTACCTAATGTAATCATTCCTAAGAAATTTAGGTTGCCAAAATTCATCAAATATACAGAAACACAATGCCCTGTAACTCATCTCAAGGCATACTGCAACAAAATGGTTGATATAGTCTATGACGAGAAACTATTGATTCATTTCTTTCAAGACAGTTTGAGTGGCATTGCCCTTACTTGGTATATATGGTTGGACAATACCAAGATAAAAAAGTGAACGGACTTAGTTGATGTCTTTATTAGGCAATATAAGTTCAATATAGATGTTGGCCCTGATAGGTCAAGCTTGCAAGCTATGGAAAAGGACAACAAGGACTCCATAAGAGAATACACTTAAAGGTGGCATGAGACTGCCGCACAAGTTTATCCTCCTTTATTGGTAAAGAAGATGATCAACTTGTTTGTCAACACTTTCAAGGTCCCGTACTTTGAATACCTGATTAGAAGTTATGTACAACACTTTCAAGGCCCTATTTGTCCATACCATCTTCTTTTATCATCTTGTTCTTTTGAGATTCCTTTATTGTAAGGTCAATGGTAGATGACATTCTTATGGGATATACTAGTTAAGAAAATTAGGAATACATAACCTGTTAAGACACCTCATTTACCCCCAGATTCTGTGGATATACGAGAATAGGTTCAAGCTGAGTGTAAATTTTTTGCTTTTTCACGTTCAGATCTTAAGGCTTGTTCGAGTAGGCTAGTAAACCTAGCGACTTCTTCTCTAAGACTTTCCATCTCTTTTTTATGTTGGCCTTCCAACTAGGCTCTTTCTTTGTTTTCCATTTGTCTTTTTTGCAATTGAGTGTCATAAGTGCATTTCAATGGGGGACCTATATTTCACTTGGAGTGTGGTATTATAACAGTTCATAAGTGTATGTTCAAACATGCATGAAAATGAACGCAATACATTGGATATGGATTCACTTTTTTGGGGGTGACATAATGATCGTTATTCTTTGGATATGTGGTTAGATTTGAATCCAATATTTATTGCAATGCCAAGAGGAGATGTATTTAGCCTTTTATCATCTGAGCTTTCAGTCACATTCTTGGTGTCTTTTATTATGCATCTAATGTCTTAGCGTAGCAGTATCTCACCGACATCTAGTATAAGGCATTCTCCCTTGGTCATTTGTAAAGATTCTGACTCAAGTCCATACTCATCAGTTGTTACCTCATGAATAGCGACCATTATGTTACCCAAAAGCCCTATAATAAGGATACTTACATGTTAAGCTTATCCTAGTGAAATTACGCAAGGATCCACCTAAAGGATATGTTTTAATCTTTAAATGCATTGGGGTAGCTTTGCTATCTAGTCTCAAAGGTCTTTCACATGCTAAGTGATCGTCCTCAAAAGGTTGATATGAGGTTTACAAGCAGCGTGAAGATAGAGGCCCTGAGTAATATCAGTTTGGCATATGAACCATTGTCGAGCAAAAAATCATGCGAGAGTTGGATAGTTTCGCGAGCCTTATCCAGGCTAAAGCCATTGGGGTGCCATTACTCCTCTACTCATCTTAAAGTTCATACCACATATATTTTTAAAATGAGATGAGTAATGTGTAAAAGCCTTAGACCCATGTCCAATATATATGCATGATAAACAATGAATAACTATGCATGTTAAAACAATAAAAAGAGCAAAAAATAAAACTCGATAAACACAAACAACACAACAACAAAAACACAATACAACAAACATTTTTAGTAATGAAAAGAAAAAAAGCAAAGCTTAGTTCTAAAGGTCCCTATTGGAGTTGTCATTCTGTCACACCCGGACATCGCGGTGACCAATTAAAAATTATCTCTCGATTGAAAAAGGAACATATATCTGGCATCTTGTTCTTTTAGGGAAAAATATCTTGTTTTAGGAGTCGCCACCTAATATTATGATAACTAAGAACCCTAACTGGTTAACATAGATTCTATGGTACAGGACTGGTTACACAAAAGGAAAGATGCTATCACCCCTTAAGTATCCTGCTTGAGGCAGGCTGCATTGCTAGTTTTGTCTAAAATTGCCTAGAGTTTGTTTTTGTTATGTTCCTATTAGGGGTGTGCAAAAAAACTGAAAAACCGATAAAACCGACAAAAAATTAACCGAAAAAACCGAACCGAATAATAAAACCAAGTAAACCGATTAGATTATATAGAAAAAACCCCAGTTCGGTTCGGTTTTTGGTTTTGCAGTGAAAAAACCGCCCTGCTATAAATAGAAAATTTTGTTCACGTCGCGCCCCTCTCTGCTCTGGCTTTCTTCTCTCCGCTAATTCTAACCCTAAACAGTGAACAATAAAATTTCAATCTCTCGGAGTCTCGATTCTCTTTCTTTCCTCTCAGTCTCAGCTCTTAGACTCTCACTCTCACTACTCACCGACACCGACAAACTGCTACAAAAGAGAAGAATTAAAAGCAACCTTTTTACACAAACAAACCTCAAGAAGGGGGCAAAACTTTGAAAAGCTAGACCGATAAAGGGAAGGAAAAGCCTCTCATCCACAATAAGAACTCCGCTGTTAGGTACACAACCATCTAAAATGGCATATCAATGCTGTCATTTTCGATGAGAATATCTTGAAAATATCTAGAGATTAAGAATTCAATTGTTCCATACTATTATAAAACTGTGGTTTAAACCTAGAAAAAATGATACATTAATCTGTACATAATTCCTCCCCTACGCAATTTGATGTTATGAATCATTCCAGTAACGAGTTGCAAGCCATCCTTGGTTAAAGCCCAAAAAAAAAGCCTAAAAAATGCATATAGGTTTGTCCAATTTTTTGGCTTAAAAACCGGACCGGAACCGGCCGGTTTGGGCCGGGTCCAGTTAGGTTTCGGGTGTCTTTTTTTTTCGGTTTGGTTGCTTTTTTTGGGGAAAAACCGAACCGAACCGGAAATGATCACCCCTAGTTCCTATGGTCCTTCTATAATATTCCTGACTCTAGTGTCAATGAATACTCACCTATGAATATTTCTAACTCTGGCATTAATAAATATAGAGTAACCCAAATGGTACTGTATTTCTGACTCTGTGCTAGTAAATAAATCCACAAAATTTTGTATTAGAAGAAATAAATTTTTTTTTTTTAATCTAGCCTGATCTCAAACTAAAAAGGATTAGGTCACTGGTCCAAACCAGTGATATGATGTGGCCATTATTGTAGGCATGTGTGAACAATTCACGCATGCAAGCAACAGTAACATGCTTATTAATGTTAGCAAAACAGGGAAAGAAGGAGAACTCACCTGGCGTTGCTGTGACTTGGAGACGAAGCCGAAGGAGACGGTCTGGAGCTGCTCTTAGTTGAAGATCTAGCCTGCTGCTCACGGCAGGGACAAGCTGCTGTCATGAAGGAGAGTTTTCCATGTTGCTTTAATAGAGGCTGGAAGAATATCCTGCTGTCAATGGCTGGAGAAGAAGGTGCTTCTTTTTCTACTGGATTAAACTCTGTTCGGTGTGGTTTTTGTGGGATTTTCCTGTTTTTATTCTTCCTGCTCTTCTGGTTTTCTTTTCCTTCTTCCTCCCCTGGTTTCCACCTTGGTTCCTCCCTGGCTCCTCGTCCCCCTTCTCTCTACTGGTTGTGTATTGTTGGAGCAAAGGAGGAACTACTTTAAAGGTGGATGGCTGGTGACGATTGCGACTAAAAAGAGTGTGGTTGGTCTTGCGGTTGCGTGCTCACGGTGCAGTGTAGAGAGAGTCGCTCGCTGAAGTTGCAATCTACTGTTCACGGCTGGTGCAGGATGGGCAACTGAGGGGGTGGTTCATGAGTCCGGGGAAGAAAAAAAAAACCGAGGGGGCGTTTAATGGTTGTTCTGAGATTAGAGAAGAAGAGTAAAAAAGCTTGGGGGAGGGGGCAGCGGCGGCTAGTCTAGGATTCGGCCGCGGCCCCTCCTTGTTTTGTAAATGTCTTATTTTTTTTTTTTAGGGTTTCTAGGGCTCTTCTCTCTAATCATTTTTTTTTTTTTGCACACATTGAGTTTATATTTATAATGTGAGAGTCCCTTTGCATGTAAGAAATAAAGTTTTAATCAAACTCATTTTTTTTTTTTGGAGTTTGAATTTGATTAAGAATCAAATTTGAAAGTGAATAACTATCATTAACTTGAAGACAAGGATTATCTTGAAGATAGATATAGAATGATAAAAGTACATTGTTGTTCCTAGTTTTCACGCAAGTTTGGCAAATCACACTTTTCATCGAACTAAATCTCTGATCTTTTAATTTTACATTTTAAACCCTGTAAAATTAAATTAAAAAATCAATGGGCCAAAATTGGGTTACAACAATTCTATATACTGTTATCAAAAATAAATTTTAAAAAATAAAAATAATTATTTTAATACATTTCTAAATAAAAATATTTTTAAAAAATAATCATTAACATAATATCAAATATACCCTTAATCATGGAATGAAGAATGAATAGAGGGAAAGACTGACGAAACATACTCTTAATCATCTTAGTGATCAAAATTAACTTAAATGATTTAAGATTGAAAACTTTGAACTATAAATATAAAACAAATCCACTTATAGAAAAAGTTAAATCTCTAATGGTAAAAGAACACTTAATGTTTTTGTTCTGGAAATCTTACTCTTTACTAAGACTAGAGAATAATCATTATACTACATGGAGTGATTATGAACAAATAACTAGACATATTAGGAAAGTACAAAAAGGGGGGAAATAAAACTAAAGTGGTTATTCAAAATATCGTGTGTGACAAAGCTTTTTCAATTGATACAATTATTATCATGATTATAAGTAAATCTAAAAGGTGTGGGTTTCTTTATTCTGTTGACAATGATTGTTCACACACTCACAAATATTATGACCTATTATTCATTTTTAATAATTTATTTTGATCCTTAAAGTCTTATTTTAGACAATTTAATACTAATTAAAGACCAATTGCTTTTGATTTATTAGGTAAGGATGAAATTGGAATAAGGGGACAAAAAATAGCACATGCCAGAAATTGTGACAAATACATTTAGGTCCTCAATATTTTAAAATAGCACAATTTATATAATTTAGATCCCTTTAAATTTAAAATTTTTACTTTTGGTACAGAGGTTCATTTGTATTATTTTTCAATTTCTAGTTAGAAAAGGAAGAGAAAAGAGAGAAGGGTAGTCACGTTCCAGCAATGAGAGAGAAAATTGTTGTTCACACCATAAATGTTCTTAATGTCCACGCGTTCCATGCGATGAAAGGGAATTAATGGTGGTTGTTTAGAGCCTCAATGTTGTCTGTATAAACAAATCTAAGCCAAGAAAGCTAAAACTAACCCAGTTTTATTTTAGGGTTTTTAGACCTTTTTTTAGGTATTTTGAATTGATGGATTGGTTTGTGAGTGTTCTAAGAGATTTAGAAAGGTGTTCTTAGGTTGAAATGACTTAGAAATTAAGTTTTTTGGGCAAAACAAATGTTGCCTAATTTTTCAGTCATCATAGTGGTGGCTTGTAGATGACATATTGTCTGCATTACTTGTTTTTTTTTCTCAAAAATAGAGGATGACAACAAGTTATCCATCGCTTTAAAAAGTATAAAGAAAAAAAAAAACAAACCCAAACCTATAGGGCTTGATGGCCCACCTATATGATTGGGCTTTTCATTACAGTGACCCGTACATACTAAGTCATTGGCCCACGAGCATAGGCTTTTTTGTACCCCTTTATATATATATATATATAAAAGAGAAAAATTATTAAATTTGGTTGAGTACATGGTTTGGATTATAGGCATGACAAGTTAAGCTACAACACCTCGCTATTATTTGTTTTCTAATATTAATTATTTTAAATGATATTTTTTTTAACATGTTTTTTTTTAATATTTTTTAAATTTATGTTTCAGTTAATATCTCTCCTATGTAATTTTTTGTTTTTTGTTTATTTAACATTTTTTGGATATAGATTTATTTTTAATGGTATTGTGTGTATTTAGTTTTTGAAAAGATTATTCTTATTCATCTTTATTTTGTTTTAATCTTTTAAATAGATGAATTTTATTTTTGAAAATAAAAAATAGTTATTTTAAGATAATATTTCTAATATGAGCATCGATTCTTGTGTTGTTACTCAATTTCGAACCCCCACGTGCTAGAGAGGGTGTATACCTCTTTTGAACAGAGTATAGGAGTTTAGCTCCTGTTCGCTAGAAAATTGACAAAAAGAAAAGCACAAAAAATAAATATTTAAAAAAAAAAAGAAGCCTTGTTTAAGCTGTTTAGATTGGTCAGGAGTCTTTATAATGTTAAATTCATTTTTTTTTTTATCTGGTCTTTAAAGTTGAATAAATCCCTCAGAATTTGCACTAAAAAAAAATGGTTCTGCTGCTGTGGCAGTTTTTTGTTTCAACTTAGGCTCTGATTTTGACTCGGTTTTGTACGACATCTGACCATCCTAGGTATATTCTATCACTCATGACATGTTGAAAAATTAACGTACATCTTTATTAGGTCCTAGGGATCATTGTTTTTAGAGCAGATTCTCAGTCAGATTTGGATGCTCAGCATTGTCAGATCAAGAACCTTTTTTGACTAACTAGATTACTGCTAGTTTCTGTTCTATAAAAAGTTTTTATCTCACTTCGATTCCTTCATCAAAGTTGTAGTCCTAGATGTTTAGATGAATTTGAGCTTTTAAATCACTTGATTCCGATATCAGAGGCTCAAGATGTTCCTGTTTGAATATCTAACGTGAAGGCAAAGAATTCTGCCGCGAGAAGGATATTGACCCGAGTCTGCACTAAAAAAACTCTATTTTTGGCCTAGTTTTTGTGATTTTTGTTCTTAGTTCATACTCTCAGTCATATCAGGATTCTCGGAATTCGTCAGTTTTTGAGTTAGACCCGGAGATCCCTTTTGACCAACTAAATTACTGCTAGTTTCTGTTTTGTAAAAAGATTTTATCTCACTCTGACTCCTTCATCAAAGTTGTAGTCCTAGATGCATATATGAATTTGAGCTTTTGAATCACTTGATTTCGATATCAGAAGCTCAAGATATTCCCATTTGAATATCTAACGTGAGGGCAGAAAATTCTGCCGCGGGAAGGATAAAGCCCAAGTTCGCGGGACTGATTCAAAGGATTTTTTTTGGACCAAGGACTGAATCGAAAAGTGTTAAAATGAGGGATTGAATTGAAGAATGATATTGAAAGCTGGAGAGGGGGGTTGGATCATCATAAATGACAGGATTTTTTACCACACGGAATAAGGAAAATAAGACCTTGCAGCTGCACCCTCCAGCTGATTTCTTTCTTTTTTTCTCTGCTGTTTTCCTTTCTCATCACACCTGATTTTTGGAGCTGAAGACCACGTTTTTGTTGCCTCATTTCAAAGGGAGCAGCTGGCCCTATGGAAGGAAAGAAAAGAGCCACACCATCCTCTAACTAGGAAAGAAATCACTGCTGATCACAAAATCAGAATCAAACATTCTGGTTTCCTATTTCTGCTCACCTGAGAATACACCCTAGAGTTAATGTAATATTTGTTTCCTAAGTAAGGCCGTGTATAGGCTATATAGAAGCCTCGGCTGCTGACCTAAAGAGTGGAGGTGAAAAACGCAGAAAGAGAGAGCACAAAGAGGAGAGAAAGAAAAAAGAGGAGACGGAGGCAAAACAAGGGGAAAGAAAGGAGGCTTTTCTTTGATACTAAAAAACCTGCACTGGAACAGAAAAAAAGGGAGGAGAGAATAGAAAAAGACGGCAGCAAAAGAGAGAGCAGAAAAAGAAGAGAAAAACGGAGAGAAAAGAGCAGAAAAACGACTAAAGATGTGCAAATAAAAACGCAGAGAACTAGAGTTTCTTTCGTCACTGTGGAAAGAGAACAAAAGGAAAAAAAGGAGAACGGAGAAGGAGGGAAAAGAGAAGAGAAGAGAACAGGAAGAAGCAAGGAAAAGGGGAAAAAAAAACCAGCTTGGCCATTGTTTTTTTTTCGCCAGAACCAGCAGCCAGCAACCCGGTGCAGCAACTGCAGTGCAATTTTTCCTCCGCCTGTTTCAGCGCCAGTAAAATAAAGAGAACCAGCAGCCATTGTTCCTTGCGTTGCTGTGATATCAGGAAGGCAGGCGGCAGAAGAGAAAAGAAAAGACGAAAAAAAAGAGAGGAGAAACAAGGAAGAAGCAGGGACTGACTTTCGGTCTTTGCTCCATTCTTTCTGCAAATAAAATCTGCAGAACAGAGGAGAAGAAGGTGCAGAAAACCAGAAGAAATAGAGGAGACCAAAACAGAGAAAGGAGAAAGGAGTATCTCTTTGGATACCAGAGGCGAGAAAGCAGAAGCTCTGTCCATCAGCTCGTAAGTCATCTTTGGCATTCAGAACAAGCAGGGATTTGCAGACAGTAGAGGACTGAAAGAGCCGGGGTCGCCAGCGGACCAGGTAAGCCGTGTCTCTCCTCTCCCAATTTTTTGCATTTTTGCATGTTAAGACACTGCCATTCTTAGTTTGCATTTGTTACTGTTCAAGTGAAATTTAATTCACTTGAACAGTAACCAGGGAAGGCAAATTCACTTTAACGTCTATTATTATTATTATTATTATTTCCCAGCTTTTGTATGCATTCTTAGTTGCATTTGTTACTGTTCAAGTGAAATTTAATTCCCTTGAACAGTAACCAGGGAAGGCAAAATCACTTGAACGTGTATCTATTATTTTTTTTTTGTGTTTTTTTATATATAAAATATAAATCACGCATTTAGAATATCCGGTTTTTGACGCAATGTGACAAATATACATACATATATATATATATATAAAATGTTTTCTTGTGTGTTGCATACGGCCAATACCCTAACATGTTTTGAACTTTTTTTTTTTTTTACAAAAAATATTGGAAGTTTTCAAAATGTGTTTTCGCATGGATTTCGTAAAACACAACAAAAATTATTTTCTTGCATTTTTTGGATTTTACAACATGTTTGTAAAACTCCAAAGGTATTGACCAATATTCCAAAAACTATAAAAATCTTATTTTGGAGGGAATTCATCTATTATTCACCGCTAATGTTTGGATAAAGAAATCCTTAAAGGACGAATATCCAAAATATTATTGGGAGTAATAAATCCGCACACATCCTTGAAAGAAGCCTTGATTATTGTCATAACTCAATTTTTGACCATTTTATTTTTTATTATTTTATTTATTGAAAAGGATAAAAAAATTGATGAAAAAATAATAATGATGATGAGAAAACAAGTAAAATGAAATAAATGAAGAATGAATTAATATTTGGGTTAATGGCAAAATGATTGAAAGTTTTGGGGTTTAATTAAACTTTGAAATTAATTTAATTAATCTTGGAGTTAATTTATTTAATCCAATTAAGGGTTTAATTGGAGAATTGATAAGTTTTGAGATTTAATTAAGCTTGAAATTAACTTAATTCATCCAATCAAGGATTTAATTGGAGAATTGATAAGTTTTGAGACTTAATTAAGCTTGAAATTAATTTAATTCATCCAATCAAGGATTTAATTGGAGAATTGATAAGTTTTGGACTTAATTGAGCTTGGAATTAAATTATTCAGGGACTTAATTAAGAAAATATCAAAGTTTGGGGTTTGATTGGGGTTCAAATTGCAAACATCAAAATCCAAGGACCAGCTTGAAAATGGCGTCGAAATGCAGGGGTCCAGTTTCAATTTAAACAGGGACTTAATTACAAAATTGTCAAAAATGCAAGGTCGAAATTGCAAATAGCAATTAAACACCAAAAACGGCGCCGTTTTCCCTTTGCTGTTCATCTTCTTCCCGACTGAAACGGACGCACACCGCCGCACAGCCATTACTCCTGCAATTATCACACTTAATGGTTGGAAGAAAACGCATTGTTTTCTCTGGCTATAAAAGCCATGGAACGACCGAGAGCCAGAGGGGGTTTTTTTTACTGAAAAAAAAGAAAAGGAGCAGAACCGAGGAGGGAGAAAGAAAGAAAGCCATGCACGGCAGGGGGAGAGGGGAAGACACAGAATCAGTTTCAACCATCTCTTCACCATCTTCAGCAACTCTTCAGCCTCCAGCAACCCAGACAGGAGAAGAACCCTCATCGACTTGACTAAGGGAGAACACTGGAAACAAAGAACGGGGCAGAACGAGACAGACAGGGGAGACCGAGAGAAGACCAGGAACCGAAACAAAGAAACACAGAGGACAACGCAGAAAAAAAAGGGACGACTGGAGAAGCAAACGCAAACAAAACTAGAGGAAGAAGCTTGAAAAACGAAGAGAGGACCAGCGTCACCACCGACTGCCTCTTCCCTTTTACGTAACCAATCCCGAGCCATAAAATCTCTGTTGACCAGTTAGGGTTCCTAGTGACCATAATACTAGGTGGCGACTCCTCAAACGAGACATTTTCCCTTAAAAGAACTGGATGCCAGAAACCTGTTCTTTTTCCATAATCGAGAGAATTAATTTTGTGGGCCGCCGCGATGTCGGGTGCGACAGAATGGCGACTCCACTGGGGACTTAGGATTAAGCTTTGTCTTTTGTCTTATTATTGCTATTTTTTATTATTATTTTTTGTTGTTGTTATGTTTATTTGTTTATTTTTTCCTGCATTTATTGCTTTAGCATGCATCCTTGTTTATGTTGTCATGCATCACTTTGGGAGCACACACTTTACAACCTAGGATAAGTGGGGAAGTAACGGTACCCCAATGGCTTTAGCCTGGGTAAGACTCGTGAAACCATCCAACTCTCGCTTGATTGTTTACTTGGAAGTGGTTGATATGCCAAACTGATATTACTCAGGGCCTCTATCTTCACACTACTTGTAAGCCTCATATCGACCTTCCATGGACGATCACTGAGCATGCGAGAGACCCTTTGAGACTAGATAATGACCAACCCCTTTGATGCACTAAATAAATAGGATCTTTCTATTAGGTTGTCACCCCGTGAAAGGCAAGTCCACATTTCATACGCATTTTTTAATTGCTTCAGCATTTTTGCATAATTGCATGATTTACATTTAGCAGGTTGAAATATAGGTTCCCTATTGAAACCCATCTATAATACTCGTTCGAGAAAAAGACAAATGGAAAACGAAGAAAGAGCCCAGTTGGAAGCCCAACATCAAAAAGAGGTGGACAATCTTAAGGAAGAAGTCGCAAGGCTTACTACTCTACTCGAGCAGGCCTTGAGAGATAAATCCAGAAAAGCAACACTTATAGCTCAGCCTGAAGATATGCATGTAACTCATTTCGATCCACAGAATCTGGGGGCAAATAGGGTGTCATCTGAATTTCAACAAGCTATGCATTTCCAACCAGCATACCCCTCAAGAATTTCGTCTACCATTGATTCTATCGAGAAAGAATCTCAAAAGGGCAAGATGGTGAGAGAAGAGGGTTTGGAAAAATGGACTACCCTAGAAAATAGGATAAGGGCAGTTGAGGGAAACCATTTATGTGACCTGGTGAAAGCTGTCAATATGTGTTTGGTGCCCAACGTTATCATTCCCAAAAAGTTTAGAGTGCCAGAATTTGTCAAATATACGGGAACTCAATGCCCTATAACTCATCTCAAAGCATACTGCAACAAAATGGCTGAGGTGGTTGATGATGAGAAACTGCTGATTCATTTCTTCCAAGACAGCTTGAGTGACACTGCCCTCACTTGGATTATGCGGTTGGACAATACCAAGGTTAAAAAATGGAAGGATTTAGTTGATGCCTTCATGAGGCAATATAAGTTCAATATAGACGTGGCCCCTGACTGGTTAAGCTTGCAAGCTATGGAGAAGAACAACAAGGAGTCCATAAGAGAATATGCCCGGAGATGGAGTGAGGTAGCTGCACAAGTTAACCCTCCTATGTTGGAAAAAGAGATGATCAATTTATTTTCCAACACCTTTAAAGCTCCGTACTTTGAATACTTGGTTAGAAGCTTTGCACAACATTTCACTGACCTGGTTGTTATAGCTAAGAGGATTGAACAAGCCATTGGGTTAGGTAGGATTGCTAACCCGATTGAGAAGAGCGGTTTCACTAAAGGTGGTTGCCAAGGCACTTATCAATTCTACAGCTAATTGCTTCACATCGACTCCTAGAAATCAACTATCTTGAAGATAAAGCTATGGTGATATTAGGTTGAGAATGATCTACATTTGATTTCAATTGACTTTTGAAAAGATGCCCTTGTCGAGGAGAATGAATGATTGAAATATTCCAGAAATTCCAATCAATGATCGCTAAATGTTTAGCCCCTTTATATGTTATCATGCCAGTATTCATAGCCCAAGATGTTGTCATAAGTTCTTTCTTGTTGAACTTATTTTCTAAAGTTTCAATGAAAATAATGAGTTTGTCATTCAATCGTGTTTACGATTATCATTATTCATTTTTTTTTTTAGAGAGTTTTCTTATAAAGATTCACAAACACATCTTTGAAGCCTTGTGTGATCTCATAGATGCAATTCATCTCTTTTAACAAAAATCAGTTTCCCTATTGGAGTTTTGAAAAAAATTGATATGGCATTTTGATTTCAAAAAATAATTTGATGTTTATTCAAAAACGATATTTTTGACATTCTACTTGTAGAATGACAATTGAATCAAGCAACTCCTTCATAAAGGTGACCAAACTCTAAAAAGAAGAAAGAAAAAAGAAATGAATAAATACCCTTACCCCATGACTCTTGAAACATGTGTTTTTTAAATGTATGAATAATGGTATGTAGTGAACTCATTGCTCATGACTTATGAAATACATCTTTGCAAAGACTAAACCATCACACTAGATGAGGTCAAAGTTTATTGATCATAGCTGCTTGCACTTGAAATGAGGAGAGGCCATCTTTGTTATTCCTTTCACGTTCTAAAATAAGTACATCCCTTGCGATCCCTTTTTGAGCCTGAATAATTTTTCTTTCAAAAAAAAAAATCCCGACTAGGATCACACCCCACACTGAGGGCAAGTGAAATTTCAATGGTCAAGAAAGATGATAAAGCCGTGAGAAAATCAAAGGGCAAAAGAGCCCAAGGAACTCAAATGCTAGGGGGCATGCCCAAATCACTACAAAAAAAGTGATAACCAAGATAAAGTGAGTATGCTCTAGCAAAACAATGAAAAAGGAAAAAGAAAAAAAGGCAAATAAAAGAAGAGCGGCAAAAGAAAGTATGAATGACATCAAGAGTCAAACTATTGATAGTGATCTTCAGTCTTTGAAACCCTGAAACACTCTTTGAGCCTTATGAATCCTTTTCTTTCACAACCAAGAACCACAGCCTACGTTACATCCCTGTAAAAGTCCTTTCTAATCAAGCAAGCAAGTAACCTAAAACAATAAACAATGCTCTCAAAATGCAAAGAATATTTTTTCATAAGATTCATGACATCAAGAACAAGTTATTCATTATTATTCATGCTGATAAAAATGAGTGTTCAAAAAGAGACAAATTTTTCTCAAACAAAACCTCGAGCTTTTTCTCGAGCCCTTCACTTTGAAAAAAGGTCATCTCATGATGTATTTTCACCGAAGATATCATTGCCAAACACAAGAGAAAATAATCTCTTTTCCAAGAAAGAAAAAAACCAAGGAGTTGCAAGATTTCAAAAGCAAATTGTTTTAGACTCACATCAAAATAATTTTTGTTTTCAAAATGCAAGATCAAGATTTCAAGATTCATTCTAGACCCATATTCCTTCACCAAACTGAAAAGGAGAGAAATGAAAGAATGGCCTCTTAAAACCATAATTTGTCTAAGTCGCTGACAGAGCACACTTAAGGGCAATGACCAATACAAGGGGGCAACATTGTGCTTAGAAGGAAAAATTCTAGAAAAAGGAGATGGAACATTTCCTACAACAAGACGAGGGGGCATTTTGGTTTATGAAATACAGTTTGATCCTTTCAGCAAGTGACACCGAATGTTTCTAGTAGTGAAACGAGGAGTAATGATTGGTCCTCTCAGATTATTTGATGAGATAGAAAATCTCAAGCAAGCAAGTGGGTCATGATGAGCACCACAAAGGCTGAGTTGTGCAAACAAATCTGGAAATAGATTTACATGGGCTAACTCGAGTGAGCTAGAAGCAAGCGACAAAGATGACCTGAATCAGAGGTAGCAAGTCCTCATCAGTCAAGCAACAAGAAGACTAAGAAGAAATGGGGGCCTATATTTCAAAACAGGTAAAGATGCATGCATATCATCTAAACTTTGAGACATTGGATAATGAGTTTTGCAAATTTCATATGAGAAAATTCCAACGAAATCTATCAAGTGGAAGGCCAACTTGAAATGGCCAAAGATCGAAATTGTTGTTGAAATTTTTTTTTAAGAATTTTCAACCTAAGCAGCCTACCAATGAGAATTAGGTCACCAGAAAAATCTCTGTATTTTTCAACCACATTTCATTTTTCATTCCTGAGGTAGTGCATTTCCTATCCTACCTCCTTTCGAGTGCGCCTTCGAGCCCTAACCTCAATTCTTTTCGAGCACGCTTTCGAGCCCTCGACCATCAAAGGTAGTGCATTTCCTATCCTACCTCCTTTTGAGTGCGTTTTCGAGCCCTCATTCCCTTTCGAGCGCACCTCTGAGCCCTCATTTCCTTCGAGCTTCCATCTTTTGGAATAGTGCGCCTTCGAGCCCTATCATGTCATTTTTTCCACCTCCAAATCTATGTGAATGAGACCATTTTTGAAAAATCCTCGTATTTTTTCTCATTGGGCCGGTAACCCATTACAATGTGACCACTTTTGAAAAAAAAAAAAAAAAAAAAAACCCTCGTATTTTTCTACTGAGCAGGTAACCCATTACAATGTGACCAACTGGGCAGGTAACCCATTACAATATACCACCTGGGCAGGTAACCCATTACAATATACCAACTGGGCAGGTAACCCATTACAATGTGACCATCTAGGTTGGTAACCCATTACAATATACCATCTGGGCAGGTAACCCATTACAATGTGACCATCTGGGTTGGTAACCCATTACAATATACCAACTGGGCAGGTAACCCATTATAATGTGACCAACTGGGTTGGTAACCCATTACAATATACCAACAATATACCAACTAGGCAGGTAACCCATTACAATGTGACCATCTAGGTTGGTAACCCATTACAATGTGACCAACTGGGCAAGTAACCCATTACAATATACCAACTAGGCAGGTAACTCATTACAATGTGACCATCTAGGCTGGTAACCCATTACAATGTGACCATCCTAAAAAATAAAAAAATAAAAAAAATCATCCTCGTATTCTTTTTTTCAATCATCGGGCAGGTTGCCTGGAACAATTAGACCATTCGCGAAATTCTTCGCGTTTCTTTTATCATCGGGCAGGTTGCCCAAAATAATTTGATCCATTTTTTAAAAAAACAAAAAAAAGGGTGGGTCGTCTTCCAAATGACTTGTTTCTTAATTTCGACATCTCTCTGTATCTACTTTTCTTTATAAATTTACTACACAAAGCTAAAAGAAAAATAAAATTTTCTAAATATCTTTGTACAGTAAATATTATAAAGAGGGGGCAACTGTCATAACCCAATTTTTTACCATTTTATTTTTTTATTATTTTATTTATTGAAAAGGATAAAAAAAAATTGATGAAAAAATAATAATGATGATGAGAAAACAAGTAAAATGAAATAAATGAAGAATGAATTAATATTTGGGTTAATGGCAAAATGATTGAAAGTTTTGGGGTTTAATTAAACTTTGAAATTAATTTAATTAATCTTGGAGTTAATTTATTTAATCCAATTAAGGGTTTAATTGGAGAATTGATAAGTTTTGAGACTTAATTAAGCTTGAAATTAATTTAATTCATCCAATCAAGGATTTAATTGGAGAATTGATAAGTTTTGGACTTAATTGAGCTTGGAATTAAATTATTCAGGGACTTAATTAAGAAAATATCAAAGTTTGGGGTTTGATTGGGGTTCAAATTGCAAACATCAAAATCCAAGGACCAGCTTGAAAATGGCGCCGAAATGCAGGGGTCCAGTTACAATTTAAACAGGGACTTAATTACAAAATTGTCAAAAATGCAAGGTCGAAATTGCAAATAGCAATTAAACACCAAAAACGGCGCCGTTTTCCCTTTGCTGTTCATCTTCTTCCCGACTGAAACGGACTCACACCGCCGCACAGCCATTACTCCTGCAATTATCACACTTAATGGTTGGAAGAAAACGCATTGTTTTCTCTGGCTATAAAAGCCATGGAACGACCGAGCGCCAGAGGGGGGGTTTTTTACTGAAAAAAAAAAAAAGAAAAGGAGCAGAACCGAGGAGGGAGAAAGAAAGAAAGCCATGCACGGCAGGGGGAGAGGGGAAGACACAGAATCAGTTTCAACCATCTCTTCACCATCTTCAGCAACTCTTCAGCCTCCAGCAACCCAGACAGGAGAAGAACCCCCATCGACTTGACAAAGGGAGAACACTGGAAACAAAGAACGGAGCAGAACGAGACAGACAGGGGAGACCGAGAGAAGACCAGGAACCGAAACAAAGAAACACAGAGGACAACGCAGAAAAAAAAAAAGGACGACTGGAGAAGCAAACGCAAACAAAACTAGAGGAAGAAGCTTGAAAAACGAAGAGAGGACCAGCGTCACCACCGACTGCCTCTTCTCCAGCATCAGCTTCCAAAACTAGAGGAGGAAGCTAAAAAGGAGAGAGGAACGAGCAGCTGGTAGAAGGAACACACCGACAGAAGGGAAACGAACGAACACAGGGATCTTGAGGACCAAGAAATTAAGAGTGAAAAAATCCGGACTGCCATTTCCAGCACCAGGTAAGTTACGTTTTCCCTTCTTGCATTTTAATTACCAGCTCCTATAGCAGGCGTGCGTGAGCTGCTGGTAAAAAATAATGGCCAGCCGGGTCAAGCTTGTGACTCGGCTGGGTTGGCTGGGTCCAGCCCAGCCCATGTGGGCTGAGTTGGGCCCAACCCCAAAAAAATAAAAAAATAAAAAAAACAGAAAAATAAAAAAAGGTAGAAAAATAAAATAAAAAATGTGTATCATGAATAAAAATAATGTAAATTTATTGGTTTATTCACTGACGCCAGAGTCAGGAATAAAAATACCAGTTTAAATTTATATTATTTTTATTCGTTGTATTTTATTTTATTTAGCTAGAAAAATAAAAAAAATATGCATGCATAAAAATAAATTTATTTTTATTTGTTCACTAATGCTAGAGTAGGAAATAAAGAATATTGATCTAATTGTTTTTTAGCTACAAATTTTTATCAACGCTAGAGTTGGAATTATTCGAGCTCGAATATTCACTGACGCCAGAGTCAGGAATATTATAAACAAATCATCATAGCATAAATTAATAAATATTTAGCAATTTAAGACAAAACCAACAATGCAGTTTGCCTTAGGCAGAACGTTTAAGGGGTGATAATATCTTCCCTTTTACGTAACCAATCCCGAGCCATAAAATCTCTGTTGACCAGTTAGGGTTCCTAGTGATCATAATACTAGGTGGCGACTCCTCAAACGAGACATTTTCCCTTAAAAGAACCGGATGCCAGAAACCTGTTCTTTTTCCATAATCGAGAGAATTAATTTTGTGGGCCGCCGCGATGTCGGGTGCGACAATTATAATCGAGGACATTTCAAAATTTTAAATTTTGACTTCACGGTTTATGAGTCGTGAAAGTATGAAATACTAAGGCAAAAGGAGGCTTTTAAAGCGCTCTGAATATCCTTAGATTTCTAAATGTTTGTCCTTCTTTCTTGCGATTTACGAGTCGCAAACTCTTGAAATACTAAGGGAAAAATGAGCTTTCAAAGCACATGGAATCTCCTTGGATTTCTATCCAAATAAAATTTTATTTTAATCAAAACCTAGGAAAACTGATAGGATTAGAAAACACCAACAACATAGCAATTATAGAGCAAACCAAACACCAAGCAGCTTACCTTAGGTAGGACGTACTAGGGGTGCTAATACCTTCCCTTTACGCAACCAGTCCCTTGCCTTAGAATCTCTGAAAGACCAGTTAGGGTTCCTAGTGACCAAAATACTAGGTGGCGACTCCCTTTACACAAAAATAAAACAACCTAAAATTCAAATGAAAAATCGTCATCGGACGCCGCGCGGATTTTCAGACGTGCGACATCTTGCATAATATTTTTTTCTTCCTTTTATTTTATTCAATCAATTTAATGTATGTGTCTATTTTTATTATTATCTGATTAAATAAAAAACTAATTTTAATAATAATAATAAAATGAACAAACACTACTGAATAAATATTAGGTTTTGCGAAATTAAATATCTTAATCTATGAATGTCTCTTGATTTTTTTTAGTTTTATTTTTAATTATTGTTAATGATTTTTTTTCTATTTATTAACAAATATAGTTTTTAATTTATTTGATTACATGTATGCATGATCTTTTTCAATTTGATCTTAGAATTTTTTTTTATGTACAAAAACACGTCAAATATACAATATTTTTTGCAGGAGAAAGCAATATTTGGCCCACAGTAGAGCCCATTTCAAATAGCTAGTAGTAACTATTGCTTGAGATAGTGATATCTAGATACTTTATTAGAAGGATTAAAAGAATGAAAATCTAGAGGACTCATAATTGTATTGTTTGGTTTTGGAAGTTTTTTATGGTTATTTTTGTTTGTTATCGTTTTTTTTCTTAAAAAAAATAATATTGGTAAAATAACATACTATGAAAATGAATTGATGAAATAACATAGTTTATATATATCATGATTTAAAATGCGATGTGTATAACTTGTCACTATCTTGAAATATCAACATCCCAAAAAAAAAATGAACTACATATTAGGAGAGAGAAGAGGAGAGAGAAAAAACATTAAAAACATAACAAAACTCTGATTATAATATTATTAGTATTACACCAAAAACATAACAAAACTCTGATTACAACTTTACTATAAAAAAAAAAAAAAAAACAAAAATTGATGAAGGCTTAGTTTGTCCAATAAAATTATCCAGGTTACTTGTCTCTTAAGACAAAGCAGGACATATATGCTAACACAAGATCATAAATGGCTAAAATACAACATGACATGCTCTTCTTTCTCTATTTATTTAATTACTTCGGATTGGGACTTGTTGGATCTCTATGTCTTGTTCTCATTACACGATACAAACAATTTTGAAGCTTCGAATAGTAAAGGTCACTCAGAGACACGTGTCAACATGCCAACTTGCACTCTCAGCCGGTTATGTACAGTTAAATGTCCAACGAAGTTTCCATTAATTAATAATAACTGACCAAGAGTGTGTTTGGCATTGCGGTAGCTGTTGTGGTTGTGGTTTAAAAAAAATTGTTTTATAAAAAATACTTTTAGTTGAGTTTGGTTTGAAAAAATAAGTGTTTGGTTAAAACTGTGGTTGAAATTGAAGTTGAAGAAAAAGTAGTTTAATGTGTTTGGTTAAAAATGATTTTAAAATTGAGGTTATAAAATAATTTTTAAAATATATATTAGTACTTATGATTTTTAATTTAAATATTGTAGATTTAACTATTGCTATTTTATCATGAAATAAATCATACTTTATATAAAATATTTTTATTATTCCATAAAACAATTTATAATTTCATTACATACGAAATACATCAAACAAAAACTATATTTTTTATAATATTTTTAGCATGTAATAAAATTAGATAAAATATTATCAGGTATAAATTTCACTCTAAACTAATTTATTTTTTTTAAATGTTAAAAAAATAACACACCAAAAAAATAAAATAAAATAAAATAAAATAAAAGACGCAGGCAAGTGAACAGTGCAAGAGAATTGCACTGTTCACATGAACAGTATATACTATATATTGTTCATGTTAATTGCACTGTTCATTGAACAATGCAATTAACATGAACAGTAAAAAAAAGCATGAAATTGCTGCTTTCCGTTTCTTGCGTTAAAAACGCAAAATTTAAGTGGGGTCCAGTGAACAGTAAAGTGCCTTTTTCTTTAATCAAACGGCTGCGCGCTGCGTTTTCCATGAAACGCATCCGCAGCCGCAGAGCCAAACGGGCTCCAAGTCGGGTCGGTTGAAATTTGGATTTTAAACTAAACTAGATAAAATATTAATTTAGCGAAATCTATTTTATCAAATTAGATTTTTAATCATTTAACCTGATTAAATTGTGTTCATTAAAAATTAAAATATTATCAATTTAATAAAAATTGTTAATCCAAATTTATTTAGCAACTCATAAATCACTTTATAAATAAATTAATTCTCTCAAATATAAATAATAATTTTATGATATATATAGAGTCCAAAACACCAAATCCTTCACTATCTTTATAGACTCCTACCTACCCCTACCTTTTTGAATTCTTATTTAAAATTTTAATTAAGATTATAATAATAATTATTTTTTAAAATATTTATTTTATAAATATATTAAAATAATATTTTTCATTTTAAAAAAATTAGTTTAAACACCAATCCATCAAAACAATCTGAAAACATCATAAAAAATAATTTAAAATAAAATAAAATTTAAAATATTTTTAAAATACAAAATCATGACATCAAAAGTAAACTTTTTTGAACTTATATGGTAGATTGACGGCAACCAAAATTTATCTATCCAAGAACACACTCTGATACAGCTCAGCTAGGAATTGTTTACTGAGGTGATGTGTTGCAGGCCACTGAAAATTTGACCACCACAATCGTTGAATTGGCCGGCGATTAAAATAATTGTAAATTAAGTCTTTCATAACTCAGTTGGTTTCCCTTCAGAAGATCTTTTTTGAATTCAAGCTTCTATTTTATATTGTCAGGTTTTGTGCTTACATTAAATTAGGGTTAAATTACAATTTTTTCAGCTATGTTCCTAAATTTTCATCTTTTTGTTTAACCTTTTAACCATAATAATTGCATGCCATATATTTATTATTAATGACTGAGGTAAAGATAATAGAAAAAAATGATTTAAATCCCAAATTTATTAGGAATAATTACACTATAGTAAAGTTTTAATTCAAATACACTATTCAAAATATTAAAAAATAAATTTGAAAGTACATAAAATTAAAGTAAAAGTAAAAATAAACTCACTATTAAAATTACATCCTTTGATGTTTTGTGGAATATAATTCATCTATAATTGAATTTGAATCAATATTATAAAAACCCCTCAATCGGGATAAATTAACAATCTCATGTCAACTGGAAAATAAAGTAATTAAATTTTTTTCCCTCTTTTAATTTCTTCTTCCTTCACTTGATTCTTTCCTAGATTAATGTTTTATAAGTTGGACTTTGTTAATTTATAAGGTTATTCTCTCACTTCTTTTTTTTTTCCTTGAAATTTTTTTATGTTTTTTCCTTATTTTTTTTCTATTTATCTCTCCCCTTTTCTTTTCTTTCTTCTTCTATTCTGCTTCTTCTCAGTCAGCAACATATAAAAAAAAGGGGGAGCTTATTTATTTTATTTTTTAATGGCAAATAATCATTTTACTCTTAATAAATCATTTTGCTTTTATTTGACGGTCCTTTTTTTTGTTAGCACTACTAAGCTCCGTTCATCCTAAACTCTTAACTAGATTTTCTTCAATATATTTTAAGATCCCTCATAAAATTTCAACTCGATCTGATGATCGGATTGAAAATTACGTCCAATAACGTAAAACTGATCAAATTATGATTTTTCATTAAATTTCTAAATTTTTTCAAAACTTCTGAAATTTTAACTCAAGTTAAAGCATAATATTAGAAGGCTCCACGCAAATTTTCAGAATTTTTTGATAACTTGATTGAGAATTATAATTTTGTTTTACATAAAACTAGTTAAAAATTATTGATAAAATCTTGACCTAGGCTAAAGCTCACCTTAGCTTTTGCCATGCCTCCGCCTATGACTCTAATGATTGGTTAAACTCTCTTTTTTTCCCTCAAATATTCTTTATAAGTTTGTTCATTCTTAGTTATTAAATGGATATATTTTTATTAATTTTAATAGTTCATAAATATCCTTCATCTTCTTTCTTTCTTTCTTTCTTTCTTTATATATGTGTGTGTGTGTGTGTGTGTGAGAATTGTAAATATTGATGCACAAAGACTCAAATATATACTAAGGAATTAAATTAATTTCTGATATGGCGGGTCAATTGGTTTCTAGGATTTTTGATGAATATATTAAGCCACACAACGGCAACAGAGACCTCACCTTTAGAAATGCTTATTATTAGAACGTTCCAGACTCGGGGGGTTTGAATGATTGCTGCGATGGCGGCGGCGGCGGCGATTTGTTGACAGTGATGGGGCAGTACTGAAATACATTGTTAGGAGGAATCGCAAGTTAATTTGTCCTGGTGAGGTTGAAGAGGATGTGGTGACAGCAGCAGTTGACCACTTGTCCGTCATCATGGTGGTCCTAATGTCACAGGAGATGTCGTCACAACCTGACATTTCGGTAGTTTTTTTTGTAGCGGCGTGTATAATGGGACCGTTTGTTTCCGAGCCGTGTTTTTTTTTTTTTTTTTTTTTTTTTTTATTATTTTGAATTGCTTTTCTATATAAAATTAAAATTTTTAATATTTTTAGATTCTAAAAATATTTTTTAAAAAATTAAAAAAATATATAATTTTATTATATTTCTAAATAAAAAATACTAGAAAAAAATATTATCATAATAATAAATGCTGCATTGATAGAAGTAATAATTTAAAGTGATGTATCGTGATTTTACATATATAAGTATACAACGTGCTTTATATTTATTTTTTTAAATTTTAAAATGATTAAAATAAATATTGTTAAGAAATTAAACAATTAAATTATAGAGGATAAAATATATTTTCTTATCCATATATTTCATTTATGTTTTATGAAAACCTAACACAATTAAAATAAATATTTTCAAGAATTGAAATTATTTAAATTAATAAGGAAAAATTTTCTTTAACCAAATGTGTCCTTTTTATTGATGTTTTTTCCTAGAAAAAAATACATATTTTTTTTTTATGAAAACAAAATAATTTTTTAAAATAAAAGCTTAGCTCACTTGAGAATAATATTTCAATAAAAAAATACTATCATGAATTTTTTTTTATCATAAAGTATAAATGAATAAAAAATTAATTAGTTTCATAAAAATATATGAAAACTAACATAGTTTGTATTTTAGTTATTGTTATAAAACTGGAACCAAATTATTGTTCGACTCAAAACTAGCTAAGGTTAATTTGAAATCTAGACCAATGAATAAAAAAAAAAAAATGGATCTAGTTAAAAACTAGAGTTGATTAACCACATGTACTTGGGTAAGATCCAGTAAATAATTTATTGACTTTTTTTTTAATTTTTTTAAATCTAAACAACATCTCTTAATAGAAAATTTATCTCATTTAACTTGGATGAACCTGCCTTGTCCCGAATGTAAAAAACTGTGAATGTGACATTTCTAGTAGGATATAAAGTTGAAATTTGATTCATTGAACTGATATTGAACGTAATTATTTAATTTTGTTCTTAAAATGTCAACCAAACCTAAAATGTCAATGTATGGACTAATTTCATGTAACTATATGCTTCATTAATTTATTTTAAGGCAGTGTATAGCAAAAATGGAAAAGAAAATCATGGCTACACAAACTTTTAAAATGAACAACATTATCTATTGATCTGATAAATCGAATTACCGAGTCTGATTTCATGTTTCTGAATTGTTAATAATTTTTTGTCAATAAATAAGTTGAATATGAAATAGATTTTTAAATAGATAAGTTCAGCTAACTAATAAAACCTGAATTAAATAGATTTTTAAAAACTAATAAAAAAATTCCGGAAATGACAAGAAAAAAATAAGAATGATGAAACAACAACTTCCCTATCTAATTTGAATATGAAAAAAAAACCATAAACTCCTTATATACGGTGAGCTGACTTTTTATTAAATTAGATTTGTAGAACGTCGTCATGCTCGTGCACTCTTATCTCGATTCATAATTGAATTAAAAAGTTATGCTAATTTCAACTAGCAAATTTGTTTTACTACTCATCCAAGCATCTTATATATAAAATAATTTAGACACGTCGATGTGCTCAAAGAACATATATGCTAGACTTTTTACATTTCTAATTTACTAACTATATATACAGCTGACAACATTATCTGTCGATCTGATAAACTAAAACCGAGTCTTTGCACAGAGAAATTAAGTTTAGTTTCCTCGGTGGTCCATATATGTTCTTGATGCTTGTTTGATATTTTAATTGTTATTGTTTTTTAAATAATTTTTATATTAAAATGAATGTTAATAAATTTTTTTTAAAAAAAATTATTTTTAACATCAACACATCAAAATGATTTGAAAACACTAAAAACATATTAATTTAAGTTAATAAAAAAATAAAAAAAATTTAATTTTTTTTTAAAACTTTTAAAATATATAAAAAAAAACTTAATTAAAAACATCAATATTATGGCCACAAATTTCTTCTATGGGTTCCTCGTATAGGCATAGTCATGGAAATGAATAAGGGGAAGAACCGAGGAAACTTCCTAGTCGGAAGGTTCCTTGGAATTGCCTGAATTAAAAAACAAACCACCAAAGTTTTTCCACAGCTACTACGTATATTGATAATTTTCATACATGTGCTAAAAAACAAAATATAAAAAAAATTTAATATAATTAAAATAAACTAATAAAATATATCTAATTAATTATAAAAATTTTAAAAATAATTGATAGAACCAGCAACTCTAAGAAAAAAAACAAAAATGATAAAATTATAAAAGAATCTCATCGAATTATTAACCAGTATCTCAAAACAAAACAAAAATATATTTTGAATTTAAATTATTTTATTTTTTTGATGAAAAATAAATTAATTGGTAACTCTGTTTTAATTTTTTATAGAAAAATTTTGCTCATAATTTGAATTTTTTTTTTGTTTGATTGGCTATAGGTTGCAGAATTTATATTAGGGTAAATTGATAGGTCTTTTTTTATTTTACAAAATAATGCTTTTATATTTTTTTTTCTTTCCATGTAGGTTTAGGTTAAGAGTAAATTAGGAAATCAAAGTAAAACTAAAGCCATAATTAATTACTCTAATAAAACCCATCTCTTTAAAATAAAAAATATGACATCTCCATTTATAAAAATTAAAATGTCTTGGAGGGGGGCCGGCCCCTGCTTCCCTCCCTGTTGACGTGGATAGCTTTTCACTAGTCTTCGTTTTCTACCACTCAACAAAGTTAATTATTAAAGAAGTAATGGTATCTTAAAACTTAGTTTCTTTTTTTCTTTCTTTTTTTAAGCAATGAGGGCATGATTGTGCCGGCTTTAATTTCTAGAGTTATTTTACGATGCAAAACAGTGAAATACTATTAGTTATTTGAAGAAAATTCTCTAAAAATAATTATAGGAAGTAATTAATATTTTTATCATTTTTTTAGGGTAATAAATTTTAAATTCTCTCTTGTCTTCGTGTTTATCTTTTTCTTTCCTAAAGAATAACAAAAAAATAACTAATACAGTGTCCATAGTTATTCTCACAACATCATATTTTACACGAAGAATAAGTTTTTTTTTTTAATCATATTTTAAAGATGTCATTTAGATTCAAAATAAATAAATTAATAATCTATATAGCAAATAAAAAAATATTAAGGGATAGAAGAGAAACTAAAATAAGGAAAATGATGTTTTGTTTGTTTAGTAGATATATGATGGAAAAGAAATAAAAACAATTTATTATAGGATTTTACGAGTGAAATTCTGTCCATTTTTTGTTTTACTTCAATTTTCTCTGAATCTGGGCGGAGAAATTTTAGGTATATAAAAAAAGAAAGTTAAAGATTTATGTCCGTTTCTTTATTTTCTATTTCTAATTTTAGCTTTCAAACAAAGAAAAGAGGCTTATTATTTTATTTTATTTTTACATACTATAAATCTTTGAGATCACATTTATATAACTTAAATGATTTAAGATTGAAACTTTGAACAATAAAAATAAAATAAATCCACTTATCAATAACTTATATCTCTAGAGAGGATAGCTATTTTATATTATTTTAATATTAATGTGAATCTAATTAAATTAATAACAATGACTTATATTCATAATTATATTGTTTGGTTCTTGAAATTATTATGAAACGGTTATAAGTATGAATTTTTTTTTATTTTAATTAATAAACTCAAACATAAGATATAATTCTTACATGATAGTTTAAATATTTAGATTAAAATGGTTTTTTGATACTAAAATATATATATTAATTTTTTTTAGAATTAAAAAAGAAACATTTCATTACTATGTTATCATCAAAATCAATAAACATACTTTTTTTGTCGATCCCACGTCAATTTATAGCATTACGCATCTCTCTCTCTCTCTCATTCTCTGAGTTTGTTTCTTAGTGTATATTAGCTAATCTCTGCTCTCACCCTAGCCTTCTCTCTTCACAGAAACTCTTCATCTCCTTAAAAAGAATGGAACAAGTACATCTCTTCACGAAGAAACTAAAACCATCCCACATAAGCCATGCTCTTTCATTTCCAACCCGTGTCCTTGAGGCTTTTCCAATTCCTGAAGGAGCCCATATGATGAATTTTGAAGCAGTCGATGCTACTGATAATGCATGGAGGTTTTTCCTGTCAACCCGTCTGACTGGAGCATACCCAAAACCCGTTCTTCTACGCTCTTCTTGGGGTCGTTTTGTAGAGCAGAAAGGCCTTGCTCCCGAAGACAGGGTTGTCTTCTTCATGGAGAGAGATGACATGGTCAGGAGGTACACGGTGAGAGCTCAACGGAAAGTGATGATCTTGATGGGGCAAGATATTTGGGTTGACGTCGAGGATCTTCCCCTGTATGGTCTTTGAAGAGTTTGACCTATAAGCTGTACGTAGCTACGAAAATAGTGTCTTTCCCCCTCCACCGGTAGTTATTCTAGCCTTGTAGCCTAGCTAGAGCCGTTTGGAAAGGTGATTTAGTATTGCTCTCTCGGATATGGTAATGTTAATATAATAGAATTCTGTTTAATTAGTTAAATAATTTGTTTAGCTGTAATTAATGTCATGCATGAGAAGTATTTATTGTATAGTTTGGCTTTCAAGTTTCTTCCCTCTTCTTCTTCTTGATGCAGTATGCATGCTCAACGGTGTCCTATGAGCTTAATTTGAATAAAAAGGATATGATGAAGCTAATAAAAATAACTCAAAAGTTGGCATAAGTCAACTCCCTTCTATACCCATAATTGTCTCTACCAAAGTATATATTGACATGAGGCTGTTCCCATTGGAGACATGAAGTGCGACCATCTCTACCTCAGTACTTGACCAATCTCATGTTTAGTAATACGATTGTACATGTTTTTGTAGGAATTTAAAACATCACAGTTTTAAAATCTAAAACAAAGATTGACACGAGGTAAAGCTTTATTCATGAATTCAAAGTATTGAATTTAAATATTTTTTAAAAAATAAAATCTTATCAAGTTAATAATTAGGTTTGGTTTTGACTAGGTTGATGAGGTTATCGAGTCAATCTCATATTTAGTAATAATGGTACATGTTTTTGTAAGAATCTAAAACATCATAGCTTTAAAATCTAAAACAAAGATTGACATGAGGCAAAGCTTTATTCATTGAATTAAAAGGATTGACTTTATTTTTTTTTAAATAAAATCTCATCATTCTTGTAAAAAGTTAACAAGTTAATAGTTAGGTTTTCACTAAGTTAATCAAGTTATTGAGTCAATCAGGTTTTGTCTTTATTTTTTCTTCAATACAGACCAATTCAAGCATTGAGATGGCCAAATGTCAAATTGATCTGTCGAACCAGTCCGAGTTTTAAAATAATAATAAATATTTTAAATTTATGATTTTGACATTAATATTTTAAAATCATTTCAAAATATAACACTAATTAGCATTGATTCAATATTTGCTTGTCCCAAGTACATTTTCAAAACATTTTATTTATTTATTTATTTATTTTTTATCTTGGTAAGGTTAAAGATGATGAGAATTATAATTGTTATTCAATTTCACTTGAAAATTTAAAAATCAAGACTTAATTTGAATTAAATCAGACTAGATATTAAATTGATAAAATTTGACAATAATTTTATTGGCCCAATTCAATCTCAACCCAGTTAACACCAAAGAAATTCTTTTAAAAACTAAAACAATATTGTTTTACTAAGAACAATTATAAACTTAATAATTCAAAAGTTGACTTTTCGAGGCCCGTGTTTTTAGTCAATTCATAAATTGAGCTTGGTGTAGATGTGAACATATTCTGACAATTGACCTTTGTTTTTGCATTTTAAAAAAAATTAAAATATTATTTTAATATATTAAAAAAAAATACTTTAAAATAAAATACTTTTACACCACTTAAACACCCCAAAAACAAACTAGTGGTAATGTCAGCGGCACATGTATGTATATACACGGCCAATGGTTGGAAGAGGCAGTAATTTGATGCTTAGTGTTTTATACATACAGTATACAACATGCTTCGAATCTGGTAAAATCAAAGCATCTCCAACTATACAGTATTTATTGTATAGTTTGGCTTTCAAGTGTCCTATGAGCTTAATTTGAATAGAAAGGATATGATGAAGCTAATAAAAAAAACTCAAATATTGTTGGCATAAGTCAACTTCCTTCTATACCTATAATTGTCTGAACCAAAATATATATTGATGCGAGGTTGTTCCCATTGGAGACATGAAGTGTGACCATCTCTACCTCACTTGACCAATCTTATATTTAGTAGTACTATGGTACATGTTTTCGCAAGAATCTAAAAAAATCATAATTTTAAAATATAAAGTAAGATTGACTCGAGCTAAAGCTCTAGTCACAAATCAAGAAAACTAACTCTTTAACTTTTTTAATAAATCAAAATAATATTTTTATATAAAAATAAAGCTAACTGATTAATTATTTGGTTTTAACCAGTTAATCAGGTTATCAAGTCAAGCAAGTGTTTTCTCTAATTTGTTTTTAACACAAACCGGTTCAAGCTTTGGGCTGGCCAGATACCAAGTTAATCTGTCAAACTAATCCCAAGTTTTAAAATAATATTTGCTTAATTTATGATTTTGATATTAATGTATGAAAATCTTTTCAAAATTAACATTAATTAGCATTAATTCAATATTTGCTTGTCCCAATTACATTTTCAAAACATTTTATTTTTTTTTTTAATTTTGTCTTGGTAAGGTTAAAGATAGATGATGAGGATACAACAATTATTATTAAACCCTACTAAATTTAACTTGAAAAAATTTACAACTCAAAGACTTTATTTGAATTAAATCAGATCAAATATTGAAGTTATTATTAATAAAATTTCCTTGACAATAATTTGATTGACCCAATTCAATCTCAACCCAATTAACACCAAAAGAAATCTTTTTCAAAAATAAAACAATATTATTTTACTAAACACAATTATTTCATATAAACTCAATAATTCAAAAGTTGGCTCGATTGATATCTTAACTCTTAAGGAGTCGAGCCCTAGAGCTTGATAGCTATACTTTCATGTCATGGTGGAGATTTGAACATATTCTGACAGTTAAATATATTTCTTTTTGCATTTTAAAAACATTATTAAAAAAAATTAAATTAATATCAATTTTTTTTTTAAATTATTTTAATATATTTTCCTACCACACCACTAAACACCCGAAAACAAACTAGTTATAATATCAGAGGCATCCGTATATACACGGCGGCCAATGGTTGGAAGAAGCAGTGATTTGATGCTTCGTGTTTTATACATACAGTATACAACATGCTTCGAATTTTGTTGAGATACAAATTAAATTTAACAAAAAAATAGTTTTATGATATAAGTAAATGGTGGCACATTAAATTAATGAATTATAAATTACTAAATCTTTTTTTTTTCCGTTATCCATATCTCTTTTTTGAAATATGTAAAAGATTTTACTAAAAATTCAATTCATAAAAAAGATTAATTATTTTGCATAAACCCAAAATTTGAATCATAAGTTATATATTGACTAGCTAGGTTGACCAGATTTACCCAAGTCATGGTTACATAAAACCTGACCCAGACTGAGACTAGATCCCAAGTCAACAGTGTTACCTGAGCAGGCCGGTTTTATAACAATGACTTCAAGCATTCTTATGAAGACGACTAACCTTCCAGCTCATCCAAAATGGACAACCATCTGGTCGACAGGGACGGTGAAGTTCCATTTCAATGCTGCCATTGATGTTCAAAATAAGGTGGCCAAATGGGTTTCTTCCATTCAAGTCTACTGAATCATGCTCGTCGAGCTAACAATAGAGCTGCTCATGCGATGGCCTTCTAGGCTACGTTTGAGGGTGATAACTGTATTACACAGGGGAAGATCCTAGTGATTGCAAACTCTGATGCATCTTAGCTGTTTTTTTTTTTTTTTTTTAAATGAAAGGAAACAAGCTATCAAGGAAGATGAAAAAAAATGAAATACATAATTAAAAAACCTAGAAAACACTGTAGGCCATTCAACTCTGTAAATCTGGCAACTCTTTTGCGCTAACCCACCAGACACAAACACTTGCACAATTATCTCGACTAACGTTTCCATCCCACAAGAACTACTCAATTACTAACCACCATACAAGTTTCACAGGGTCTGAGAACTAGAAATTTAGAGCTAACCCAGGCAAATAGCATACAAGTTGAGAGCTTAGATCAAATTGTCGTTTATATGTGTTTTGCAGCACTACACTTGACTGATGTACCAATCTAATAGAAAGGAAGTTATAGAGCTACCTTGAGAGTTGGGATAGAACAAGGCATGGAATTCTAAAATTTCATCTGAAACCATTCCCCTGCATCCTCCAAGAATGTTCAATTCTTGTGATTTATAGAACAAAGCAACGAACACAAACAGGCTGGCCTTTTGCTCTATATCCGAATCCAACCTTGGCATCCCTGAAATGGAAGTTCTCATTAGAAATTACTAGGGTATACAAGAGTAGTTTATAATTTTAAATTCCAGTAAACACTTTTTCGGTTTTTTATGTTTATAATGTTTCCAAATGACCCATAACACTCTTAATCTTTATAAAACAGAGACTACAAGAATCAAATAGAGGAGCACTCAACCCCTTGGTAAGAATATCAGCAAACTATTCTTGAGACGACACAAACTGCATTGAGAGTTGGTTGTGTGAAACTCTTTCATGAACAAAATTTGGTCCTTTGATGCTGAACAGGATTGAAAGACAAGGCAATGGCTGACAGATTGTCACAAAAAAGAACGGGCACACACCAGGTAGTGAAATGTGTAGAAATGCTAATAACTGTTTTATCCAATCCAATTCAGCGAAGGTCAATGATAAAGCACGATATCCAACTTTAGTCAAGGATCGAGAAACAGTTTGTTGCTTCTTAGAGGACCGCGAAATCAGATTGTTGCCCAAGAAGACCACCAAACCAATGGTAGACCACTTGTCATTAAGGTCCCCTACCCAATCAGCATCATTAAAGGCTTTTAAATGCAAATCACCTCTAGTATAGGATAGACCAAGTTGCATAGCGCCCTTAATGTATCATAGTATACGTTTGACAACAGTAAAATGAGACACCATAAGATTCTGCATAAACTGACATACTTGATGCAAATAAAAAGCAATGTTAGGCCTTGTGAAAGTTAAGTACTGCAGAGCCCCAACAATGCTTCTAAACAGCGTAGGATTTTAGTAAGGTTCCCCATCCTCTTTGAGTAGTTGATGGTAAGGGAGACATGGAGTATCACAAGGTTTAGCTGTAACCATTTCAGATTTAGTCAACAGATCCTCAACATATTTGGTTTGTGACAGAAACAAATCGGTGACAGTTCGAGTGATCTGGATCCCTAAGAAATAGTGGAGGAATCTTAAATCTTTGATATCAAATTCAGTAGTAAGAGCACTAATAGCTTGCTGAATTTCACCAAACGCACTTTCAGTGATAATAATATCATCCATATAAAGAAGCAGGACCACAATCGCAGGACCAACATGTTTGACAAACAAAGATTAATCGGAGTAGGTGGTTTCAAACCCCACAAAAGAAAGAAATGGAGTAAATTGATCATTTCAAGCCCTAGGAGTTTGTTTAAGTCCATAGAGAGATTCATGCAACTTACACACAAGATAAAGATGATTGGAATCTTCAAAACCAGGAAGTTGAGACATATAAACCTCCTTTTGGAGAATGCCATGCAAAAAAGCATTTTTAACATCTAATTGTCGCAGAGACCAATTGAAATGTGCAGCAAGAGCAAGAACTAACCTGACGGTTGTTGGTTTCAGAACAAGACTAAACGTCTCCCCATAGTCCAATCTAGGTTCTTGACTGAAACCTTTAGTAACCAACCTTGCTTTATGTCTAGCAATAGAGTCATCGGAGTGTGTCTTAACCTTAAAAATCCATTTACAACCCACCAGATTCATGTTTGCTGGCAATGAAACTAGACTCCAAGTGCTTTGATCAGGTAGAGCATTCACTTCTTCTTTCATGGCTTGTAACCACATGGGAATTTTAACAACAAACTTGTAACTAGCTGGTTCAACCAAGGACATATCAACACCTCCCAAGTTCTAAATACTAACTGAGAAGGCCTTTTTTCTAATAATCACACTCTTGCTTTTAGTTTGCATTGGATGTAAATTGAGGGGAGGAATAGACAAGACTACTTTAAAATTATCAGGAATAAAATCATGAGATTCTGAACTAGAAGTAACGTTGATATCAGGTACCACAGGAAACAAAGAAGAGGCTTGGAGTGGAGCAGCAATGGACTGGGAATGAGCAAAGACAACACAAGGGACAAGTGTATGGGTACGAGAAGGAAGAAATGGAGAAGCTGGATGGTTGGGACAATTACATTTTTTGGAGTTAATAGAGGCACATGACAAGTGGAAGGCTGACAAGGTGATGGTGAAGTTAGTGTGTTTGAATCTGTTGACAATAAATCTGGATATAGAAACTATTGTTCATCAAATATATCATGCCTAGAGATAAACAATCTCATTGGATGTATATGATAACACAAATAACCTTTATATTTTGTGGCATATCCAAGAAGCACACATTTCATAGTTTTAGCCTGCAATTTGGTGCTACTATAAGGTTTGAGGAGAGGAAAACAAGCATGTCCAAAAATTTGTAAATGAGTAAGACTTGGAGATTAGGTGAATAACATCTCAAAAGGGGAGCTATGATGAAGAACAGCAGTAGGAATACAATTGATTAAATATGTGGGTGTTTGACAAGTAGAGGACCAAAACTGAGATGGCATTTGGCTGTTTGTAATAAGGTGATAGTGGTTTGAATAATATGCCTATGTTTCCTCTCAGCTAACCCATTTTGTTCAGAAGTATATGGACATGAGAGGTGATAAGAAATGCCCTAGTAAAGGAGAAAATTATTCAATCTAATGCTGGTATATTCCCCCCCATCAGTTTGAAGAGTTTTAATGGTGGATGTAAATTGATTAACAACAAAAGAATAAAAAAGAACTAAGGTAAAGAACAAATCAGACTTGTTTACTAAAGGAAAAATCCAGCAATATTTGGTACACTCATCAACAAAGATGGTGTAGTATTGATAACCATCGACCGATATACAAGGTGCAGGACCCCACAAATCAATATGTATAGTTTCGAAAGGAATTACAGACTTACTGACATGCTGTGGAAAAGGTAGTTTGCTAAATTTCCTTTCAAGACATGGATGCCACATTAAAGGTGAGGTAGTTTTAGGAATATGCATATTTGCTTTATGTAACATCAGAGAGACAATGGTATTTGTAGGATGTCCTAACCTATGATGTCATAGATTGGACTAAACAAGTTGACAAAGAAAAACTCGAGATGGATATGGTTGCTGGGAATTTGAAGGTGAGAAGCAGTGGATAAGATACAATCCATTACTACACAACCCCCAGTAAATGATCTTCCATGTGGCTTGTCTTATATCCAAAAATACAAGGCATTAAACATAAGCCAACAATTATTGTCAAGGCAAAGTCGATGGACTAACAAGAGATTCTGAGTGAGTTGAGGAACACAAAGCACATAATTCAATTTAATTGGAGAAAATAATGAAGTAATGGTAGAATGACCAATATGAAACACTGTCAAACCTTCACCTTCCTCTTTAAAATGCTCTTTTGCCAGATTCATTAACATTCTTCACAGTTAAGTTTGTCTGCAATGCTTGTTCAAGAGATCTCCTTCTCCTCTTTTATCAATTTTCTGCTCATGGGCTTGCAGAGATCCCATTAATTCTTCTATTGTCAGATTTTTCAAATTCTTTGATTCTTCAATTGCTACAACCACATGAAAAATTTGAATCCAGAGACCTCAAAATTTTCTTCATCACACAAACATTATCAATATTTTCACCATTCCCTCTCATCTGGTGAACCACAAAGATTACTTTTGTGAAGTAATCTGAAACTGTCTCATTACTTTCTTTACTCAACTTCTCAAAGTCTCCTCTCAATGCTTGCAACCGTACCCTTTTTGTCTTTTCAACTCCACTATAAGTTTTGTTAAGCATTTCCCATGCCTCCTTTGACGTCTTTGCTGGTGCCACCATATCAAGAGTTGTTTCATCAAGTCCTTGATAAATGGTGAATAATGCCTTATTATCCTTCTTCCTTAATTCTCTCAATGTTTGTCTTTCTGCATTACTCATTGCTACCTCTTCTCTTGTTGATTCTGGTTCAGTGTAACCATCTTCAACTAGCTCCCATAACTCTTGTGATCTTAGGAGTGCCTTGTATTGAATACACCACATACCATAGTTTTGTTTGGTAAGATGGGGAATATGAAATTGAGAGTTGTTGTTGTTGGAAGCCATATCTACTCTCAAGCTCTAATGCCACTTTGTTGGAAAAAAACAATGACATAATAGAGAAGGGATCACTACTCACACAATTTTGGTGGAATACAATATACTAAATAATGGTATTCTTACACCTTTCATTATCAAATACATACAATATATATAGACATTATAAAATGTCTTTTACAATCTTCAAAATTAGACTCTTACTTACTCTAGATTCATAGTACTACTAGATTCATAGTATTTCTAATGTGGATGATTATTCATTGAACTAACTTCAATACACATAATCTTGCTAAACAAGTTTACTAACTAACAAGAACTCCCACATTTTATAATCCAGGACACATAAGTAATCGAGATCTGCAATGGCGAGCAAGTAATGTGTGAGCTTCACTGGCTCCTGATCATTATCTCGGTTTGCATGAGCCTTTCGGAATGGCTTGCTTACCAAACCATTTTGCTGGTTCATCATGAAATTTCTTCGCAGATCGCCAAACATTATAGTGTTTTTTGAACTGTAAAACTGAAACAGAAAGAAAACAGTATGTCAACTTGTGGTGCTTGACAATTGGACTTCATGCAAGAAACAAAATGGTTCCATTTTCTCCACAGTATTTGAAAAATATTAAAACATGGAGCAATTAAGTATGTCACTGTTATTTGTGTAACACATATAAACGATGGAAAATTATACACACGTGTCTTAAAATTGCACCTCTGGGAATTTAGCCCAAATCGACCCAAGTGGCTTGCATTCAAAGATTCCACAAGAGTCTGACTGAACTGTAATCATTACCGAGTGGTTTAAAAGAGCTGTGATTTTGTAGTTCGGATTGTCGACGACCCCCAACTGTCCCATCTTCAATTCAACCCACTTCATGCTGTAGAAAAGAGGTGTGTTTAGTATTTGACTCTTTTAGAATTTTATATTGTGTTAGTCATTTTAATTTTTAGTATTATTTAGGAATATTAATATTTACAATTTAGTAGTAAAGTAGGAATGTTGAGTTCTTATTTAGTAGGTTTTCCTATTTTTATAGGGAAGTTTTAATTTATAAAGCAGTTTTTTCCCTGGACGACATGGATTTTTAAGTTCAATCTACAGATCCAAACACGACAAACATGGACATTACTCACAAGCTCTGTGCAGAAAAAATAAGTATCAAATCGTGCATGCAAATTAATGTCAGTTTAGAAGTGTCATGCCATACACGTAAGGGACCAGGACTAGAACCGAGACCAGAGGGCTCGGTTTGCCCTAATCCTTAATATTTTGAATTGTTTTTCTATATAAGATTATTTTTTTAAAATATTTTTAAATTACTTTAATATTAAAAATAATTTTTAAAAAATAAAAAAAATATACTTTTATTGTATTTTTAAATAAAAAATACTAAAAACACAATTATTGTTGTTGTACCCTCTCGAGAGCGCGCGACCCTTCCCGGAGCGGGAAATTGATTTCAAGGTCTTTGTTTTGTGAAAAAGGAGTCATCATCTAGTATTATTGTTATTAGAAAACCTAACTGGTCTTTTAGAGATTCTAAGGCAACAGACTAGTTGCGTAAATGGAAGGTTTTAGCACCCTTAGTACGCCCTACCTAAGGTAAGCTGCTTGGTATTTGTTTTGCCTTATAATTGCTATGGTGTTGATGTTCTCTAATCCCATCAGTTTTTCTAGGATAAGTTTGCTATGATGAATGATTTTGGGTTCAAAGTCTAAAAGAAAGAACCCTTTGCCACCATCGATCATACCTTTAGATATATCTATAAAGTACCAAAGCGAACTGGTACAGATCTCTTGAAATATGTGTTTGATTTTAAATAAATTTACAACCTATGAATTAAGAAACCACTAAAATAGAAATCTAAGGAGATTCAATGGGCTTAAAAGCTCATTTTTTTCTTTAGTATTTTGATCGTTAAAATCGCAAGGAAAAGAAACAAAAAAAAAAAAACTAAGTTAGAAATCTAAGGAAATTCAAGATGCTTTAAAAGCCCATTTTTGCCTTAGCATTTCATACTTTCACGACTCATAAACCATTGAATCAAAATTTGAAATGTCCCCAATTATAATCGAGGCTTCTTTTAAGAATGTGCAAGTAAATTGTTCTAAATAACATTTTGGGCATAAACCTACCATTATGTTAAAAATGAACAAGTTAGATTACTCTTAACAATATTTCAGACATCTACCTTTCATAGGTTTCTTTGCCCTTATATTATTAAGGGATAATGACTTATTATTTCTAGAAAAGTATTTTGGATATTAACCACTTAGGGTTTATTTATCCAAATATTAACAGTAAATTTTCCCAATAACATTTTGGATATAACCCTTTTGGGATTTCTTTATTCAAACATTAATGGTGAATAAAATAATTATTCCCAGTAATATTTTGGATATTAACCGATTTGGGATTTCTTTATCCAAGTATTAATGATGAATAAAGATGAATTTCCCAAAAATAAGATTTTTATATTTTTGGAATATTAGCCAATACCCTTTAGAATTAATTTACAAACATGTTGTAAAATTCAAAGTGCAAGAAAATAATTTTTGTGTTTAAGAAATCCATGCTAAAACATATTTTTTTAACTTTGAATATTTGTTTTTTTTTTAAAGAAATATTCAAAATATGTTAGGGTATTGACCGTATGCAACACACAAGAAAACATTTTTATTATATCAAAACAAAAACATCACAGTAAACATAATTAAAATGACAAGCCATCACATATATTTCTAACATTGCAAGACAGGTGCATGTAGAACAAAGCAGGAGGAACCCGGCAGGGGAAAAATACTTTATCTCATCCAACAGACTTTGGTCCATCCTCTCAAACTTAGAAACTAAACATAGCATGACCCATTATTTTCAATAGAAAAGAGTAAGTCCGTATACACATGAAAATCAAAGCTTTGAAACCCAATCCTATAGTAGAAACCGTGACCCACGCCTCTCCCCTTTTCTTAATCTAAGGCTTTGTGACGTTTGTTTCAGCTAAAGGAAACAACCTAAACATGCATTTGTATTACATATGTTAAATACCATAACTATAGACCAACGATCTGCTACCTCCCTTTTCACAGAAACAAGAATGAAAACGTGAACCAAACAACTGCCAAAAGAAAACCTCAAATGCAAAGGAACTTGAGCCAAACCGAGTGTGGCAGATTTTATTTTCTATCCAATCCCCGTTTCTTCAATTCCTTCAAATCTTGCAAAATTTCTTCCAATTTCATCTTCAATCAACTCCCTTATTTTAGCATCTTTTTAATTCAATCCTTGGTCCAAAAAAGTCCTTCACATTGGCCTATAATTGATCTTCAAACTTTAAATATCTTGCAATTAGGTCCCTCGAATGAAACCTGTAAACTCGAGCCAAACCTTCTCATGACAGAATTCTCTACTTTCATATTAGATATTCAAACAGGAACATCTTAAGCTTCTAATATCAAAATCAAGCGATTCAAAAATCCAAATTCATCTACACGTCCAGGACTACAACTTTGATGAAGGATTCGAAGTGAGATAAAATCTATTTAAAGAACAGAATCTGGCAGCAATCTGGTTGATAAAAAAAAGTGGTCTCCTGATCTGATTCAGAAACTGACAATGCCGAGCATCCCAATATGATTGAGAGTATGACCTAAGAATAACGACCAGCAAAATCATGATGGAAACATAGTCTTTAGTGCAAAACTCGAGTCAGAATCTTTCTCACGGCAAAATTCTCTACTTGCACATTTAGATATCAAACGGGAATATCTAGAACTTCTTATGTCGAAATCAAGTAATTCACAAACCCAAATTCATCTAAGCGTACAGGACTACAACTTTAATTCAAAATGAGATAAATTCATTTTGAAGTACAAAATATGGCTGCAATCTTGTTGGTCAAAAAGGGTCTCCTGATCTAATTCAGGAAACTGACAATGCCAAGCATCCCAATTTGACTGAGAGTCTGTCATAAGAACAGTGAGCCCTAGGACCCAATAAAGGTGTAGGTCAATTCTTCAACATGTCATGAGTGATAGAATATAGTTGGGATGGTCAGATATTGCACAAAACCAAGTCAGAATCAAGGTCAAAGTTGAAACAAAGTTGGTTTACAACATAATTGTGACAGCGGCAGAATCAGTTTCCAGTTCAAATTCTGAGAGATTTTTCTAGTCTTAATGACCAGATACAGGAGGAACGAATTTAGCATTAGAAAGACTTAGCCTAAGAATCCTGACAATTTCGGTAGTAAAAAAGGAAGGATAAAAAGAGCAAAAGACGACTGAAACAGGGTTCAAAAAACATTTATTCTTCTATGCTTTTGTCAATTTCCCAGCAACCCTAAACTAAACTCCTGCCTTCGATTCAAGAGGAATATAACTATCTCCATTAGCATGCCTAAAAATGAGTAACAACAATTATCATAATAATAAATACTAGATTGGTAGAAGTAATAATTTAAAGTGGTGTATCGTGGTTTTACATATACAAATATACAACCTGCTTTATATTTATTTTTAAAATGTTTAAAATGATTAAAATAAATATTGTGAAGAAATTAAACAATTAAATTATAAAGGAAAGAATTGACTAGGTCAAAAAACTTGAGTTGATTAACGACCGCATATACTTGAATAAAACCCAGTAAATAATTCATTACTTTTTTAAAAATTTTTTATCTAAACAACATCTCTTTATAAAAAAATTAATTTCATTTAACTTGGATGAACCTGCCTTGTCCCGAATGTAAAAAACTGTGATTGTGATTGTGACATTTCTAGTAGGATATAAAGTTGAAATTTGATTCATTGAATTGATATTGAACCTAATTAATTAATTTTGTTCTTCACTAAAAATAACAACCACAATATATTAAGCTTTAAAAGCACTCCTATTTTCTTTCACCGCCCTTTTTTCCTAAAATGTCAATGTATGGACCAATTTCATGTCACTATATGCTTCATTAATTTATTTTAAGGCAGTGTATAGCAAAAATGGAAAAGAAAATCATGGCTCCACAAACTTTTAAATTACAATTATATTATAGAGAGAATTCTGACTTCATGTTTCTGAATTGTTATATTTTTTTGTCAATAGATAAGTTAAATTAACCTAACTAATAAAACCTGAATTAAATAGATTTTTAAAAACTAATAAAAAAAAAATTTCCGAAAATTATGAAACAACAACTTCATCTAAAAAAAAAAAAAAAAAAAAAAAACCTTAACTGCTTACAGTGAGCTGACCTTTTAAAATTGAATTAAAAAGTTATGCTAATTTCAACTAGCAAATTTGTTATACTACTCATCCAAGCTTCTTGTAAAATAATTTAGACACGTCGATGTGCTCAATGAACATATCTGCTGACAACATTATCTGTCGATCTGATAAACCGAAACCGAGTCTTTGCTTGAGCAGCACGCACAGAGAAAATGAATTTTAGTTTCCTGGGTGTGATTCGACCCACCTTTACTGGTCCATGTTCTTACTTAATTGAAAACTTCAATATTATGGCCACAAATTTCTTCTATGGGTTCCACATATAGTCATGGAAATGAAAAGGGGGAAGCACCGAGGAAACTTCCTAGTCGGAAGGTTCGTGGAAATTGCCAGGAGCAAAAACCAAAGCATCCAAGTTTTTCCACAGCTATTACGTATATTGAGATGGATAGCTTTTCACTAGTCTTCGTTTTCTACCAGTCAACAACGTTAATTATTAAAGAAGTAATGGTATCTTCAAACTTATTTCTACCAATCAACAAACTTAGCTTTTAAATTAGTTTTTTTAAGCAATGAGGGCATGACTGTGCCAGCTTTTATATAGAGTTAATTTATGATGCAGAAAAAATAATAAAATCCTATTAGTTAGTTAAAGAGAAATCCTTTAAAAATAATTACTGGGAGTAACTTTGCTCAATACAAAATTTTGGCAAATTAACATTGGCATGTAACCATTTTATATGATTTCAGACTAAATTCAGAGAGTAACTCGTTAGTTATTCTCGGAATACTATAAATCCTTCTGTTTTTCTATATGAAGAATAAGTTTCTTTTTATCATATTTTAAAGAAATTATTTACATTCAAAATAAATGAATTAATAATCTATATAGCAAATAAAAAATGTTAAGGGATAAACCTTAATTTTATCAGACAATAAAATAATGCAGCTTATTTTTTGTAGGACGTAGTTGGGGTGTTATTACATTCTTTTTACGCAACTAGTTTTTGTACTCGATCTCTGAGACTAATTAGGATTTCTAGTAACTAAAATATTAGGTGGCGATTTTCATATAAATTTTTCACTGATAAAAGGTAAAAATTTATTGTTTCTCTATAACTATCAAATAAATCATTATATTTTTCTGAGCGATGGACGAACGTTGTGACACTGCAGACTTGGGACATATAATTTGGCTTTCAAGTTTCTTCCCTCTTCTTCGTCTTCGCGGAGTATGCATGCTCGTCGGTGTCCTATGAGCTTAATTTGAATGGAAAGGATATGATGAAGCTAATAAAAATAACTCAAAAGTTGGCATAAGTCAACTCCCTTCTGTACCCATAATTGTTTTTTTCGAAAGATGAGTATATTATATAAGCGTCAAAGTGTGACGGGAATAGAACAAAAGCTACGCAATATCTTAATATGGCATAAAGTCATATGAAGGATAAAGCGCAACTTAAGATAAACCAAAGCAAAGAAAACCATACAAAATCCATCCAAATGAGCTGAAACTAAACATTCCTCAACAAAACAAAACAGAAAATACTCAAAGACATAATGGGAGAAGAAACAATAGCAAGCCCATAGAAAAATGGTGGATTCAAAGCCAGGCAACAAATTCACTTGATCTCCGCACTCCTTGCTTAGCCAAACCATCTGCCATGCAATTACTTTCACAAAAGATATGAGAGAAGGTGATTGAAACAAAATATGCTTTCAGTCTATTAACATAGGAGAACAAATTATGATGCTTCCAGTGACGACTGAGAGGATTATTCATCCAGCGAATAGCATTGACATAGTCAGATTCGATGATGAGGTGTTGATGGTGTAAATGACAATTAGATGCTGATAGATCAATGGCTTTCACAATAGCCCTTAACTCAGCAATATTAGAGTCTAAAATACCAACTGGAACAGAGAACATACCGAGCACATGGCCATGATGATTTCGCAGCACACCACCTATTCCAGAGGGGCCTGGCTTACCAAGAGAAGAGCCGTCCACATTCCATTTGAGCCTATTAATCATAGGAGGAGACCATATATTTTTAATCCTGAAAGAGTGAGCATTGGACCACCGAAGCAAGCCATCTGCCGATCTGATCAGATCTGAAGGGGAGTATGGAAAATCTGAATGGATAGCTTTTTAGCCAAAGACATAGACGGGTGATAATAAGAAAAAAAATTGAGTCATAATCAGGTGTCTTCTGTTGGAAAATGAGATCATTTCGAAGGAGCCAAAGAGACCATGCCACTGAGAAGAACAACATCAACCATGCCTTCCTTTGAAAATTACCATGCACCATGGAAGACCATTGAGACCACATATCTGAGAAGCTCTTTGGGCAACACCAAACTAAACCCCACCATTTAATGATTGTGGACCAAATGAGCCAATGCTTATGGCAGTGAAGCAGAATATGGTCCACCGATTCTGCTTCAACAAGGCAAATAGGGCAATTTGATTCCGAGCTACTCAAGATACCTCTTCGAACCAACATACATCGGGTGTTGAGTCTGTTAATGATAGCCATCCAGCAAAAGATCTCTACCTTAGGAGGGACAATACCTTTCCAAAATCCAGCAAATGAGAAGGCATTGTTTGTGGAAGGCTTTGGACTCAACAATCCGCAGAGAGATTTCACTGAAAATCTTCCTGAATTATTGTCCTTCCAAATTAGTCTATCCTCTCCATCTTTGTCCATGAGTACTATTGATAGGATTGCATATAGTTGATCGAGCAAGCCAATGTTGCGCCCCCGTAGTGGACGTATCCATGAAAAAAACCAAATCCACTCATACCCTTCCCACATTCCCATCTTAGCAATGGTGGCATCTTTGTCATTGGATAATTGGAAAAGAGTAGGGAAGTGATCTGCTAAACAATGATTATTAAGCCAGCAATCAAGCCAAAACAAAGTTTTCTTGCCATTTCCGATAAGGACCAAAGATTGCTCATTCACAATATCCTGCAACTTATTATTTCTCACACAATGATTGACAATCCGAGACCATGTAGTTGCAGTTCCTGGAATAGGAGCTTGCAGCAGCAGATTAGAGCAATTGGTGTTGTAGATGCTTTTGATCACACCCTTCCACATACTTGATTCCTCCAACCTAAACCTCCATAACCATTTAAAGAGCAGAGCTGTATTTTTGTCCCTTAAAGAACCAATCCCAAGACCACCCGCATGTTTTGGAAGAGTAACAGTTGCCCAGCTAACATTGCATATTTTGTGCCTTTCCGCATTTCCAGACCAGAGGAAGGATCGAAGTTTCTGATCAATTTTGGAGGCTACCGTAGTAGGCATGGGGAACATAGATAGGTAGTAGATGGGGAGATTGTTGAGCACAGATTTAATCAAGCACAAACGACCCCCAATAGATAAGAATCTGCCTTTCCACGAAGCCAACCGATAACTGATATTGCGCAAAATAGGGTTCCACATTGTAGCTCTGCCCAAGTTTCCACCGATGGGGAGCCCAAGATACATGAGAGGCAACTGATCCTGCTTGCATCTGAGAAGCTGAGCTGTTAAGGTACATATATGAGCTGCTACACCCACACCCACAATACTGCTTTTATGAAAATTGACCTTCAGCCCTGAGACAAGTTCAAAGCATAATAGGATACGTTTAATGTTCTGCATGCTATGAAGAGAGTCTGAGCTGAACATAAGGGTGTCGTCCGCAAACTGTAGGTGAGATATGACAAGCCCTGAATTGTCAATGTTTATACCCGAAGTCAAACCCAAATCACAGCCACGCTGCAACATACAACTCAAACCCTGGACTGCAATGTTGAAGAGAAACGGAGAGAGAGGGTCTCCTTGGCGTAGGCCTTTAGCTAAGCAGAACTCCTCCGTGGGAGACCCATTAACAAGCACAAACATTTTTGCCATTGATATGCATTGCATTATCCACCCTCGCCATCTACTACCGAAGCCCATACTAGCCATGATGTCATTAATATATTCCCATAACACCGAATCAAAGGCTTTATGAAAATCTAGTTTGAAAAGATAAGCTTTACCCTTTTTTCTTCTTGATGAAAGAAAGGACCTCATTTGCAATCAAGACGCTGTCTAAAATTTGCCTCCCTTTGATGAAAGCATTTTGATGATGAGAGATGACCTCTGGCATAACATGTTTCAACCTAGTTGCAAGAATCTTTGAGAAAATCTTGTATAGGCTACCCACCAAACTAATAGGTCTGAAATCTGATAGCTTGATAGCACTTTTAATCTTTGGAATAAGAGTAACGAAGGTGCTATTGATACCTGCAGGGAGGAGATTAGTCTGATAGAATTCATCAACCATCTGGATAATGTCCTGACCTATAATGTTCCATGCTTTCTTGATGAAAAGAAAGTTAATACCATCAGGACCTGGGGCTTTATTTCCATCACAATCCCACACAGCTGCTTTAATCTCTTCTGCAGAAAATGGAAATTCAAGAGCAGCCGAGGAGGAAGACTTCAGCCTTGAGAATTCTAGTTTTGAACATGACGCTCTAGGTCTGTTCTGGTGGGAGTACAAGTTGCGGAAAAAGTGAAAGACAGCTAGCTTCACCTCATTTGGTTTAGATAGGATCTTTCCATCAACCTCCAAGCATGCAAGTTGATTCTTTTTCTGTCTTGTTGTAGCAGCTAAATGAAAGAATCGGGTATTTTTATCTCCAAGCTTACACCACTGAATTCTTGACTTCTGATGCCAGGCAGACTCTTGAGCTCTATACAGGATTTTGAGCTGGGAGGCAATGGATTTACTTCTAATCAGTTCATCAGTATTCAAGACCCTGCACTCATTTTGACGATCCATTAAGTCAGCTTCAAGTTCTAGTTCTTCAATTCTATCATTCATGTTTCCCACAGATGCTTTACTCCATTGTCGACATCTCTCTTTCAACATCTTTAGAGCTGGGACCATTTTCCTTATACCAGATTTGGAAACCGCGATTGAGCTCCAGAAGCTTTGAATCATAATCCTGAAATCAGACGCAAGCCACCAGTAATTCATGAATCGAAAAGGTTTCGGGCCCCAATTTGTATGATCTAGCAACAGATGCAAAGGCCTATGATCGGATGAATATTTTGAGAGACCAAATAAAGAGGAGGATGGGAAAGCCTGCAACCAATCCCCCGAGAGAAATATTCTATCAATCCGGCTTGCCGCATTACCTCGAGACCATGTAAATTTTCTTCCATTTAAGGGGAGCTCTATAAGATTACAATCATCAATGCAATTTTAAATCTTGACATGGAAGATGTGATTTGTGAGCCGCCTTTTCTATCTGATGGAAATAAGGTTTCATTAAAATCACCCGCAAGACACCACGGCTTGCTAACACTATCCCTGAATGTAACAAGATAAGTCCACAGCTCATTCTTCAGGATCCCAATATTCGGAGCATATACAAAAGAGACTAGACAATCTAGATTGGATCGAGTGAAGGTGCCTTCGATATGCAAAACACGGCCATTCATAGCAACAGAACATCCAGAGACACAAAATAGATTCGGATTCCAAATACATAAAATCCCCCCTGAAAGGCCCAATGAGGGAACTACATACCAAGCCTTAGGATGACGACCCCATATAGCAGTAATAGTGAAATCATTCAAAGTTTCCAATTTTGTTTCCAAAATACCCAGGATATGAAGATTAAATTTTCTACCGAGATTCCTCAAACATCTCTTTTTTTCTCTGCCCCCTAATCCACAAACATTCCATACAATTATACTACCCATATAAGTGATTTCAGAGACCATACCTTCAGACTATATACGGAAGCAAATCATGTCTTCTTCCTTAGGATCCACTCTTCCTGTTCTCGATCTAGGAATCCCTGCAGAGTCTGAGTCATGAGTGTGCTATCATCATGCCCTTGGAGAATAGCTTTTCCAACTTCCCAGCAAGCAGTGGCTTCGGCCCAGTTATCAGAATGTGTAGGCTCATATGCTTCATCACCAACATTGGTGTCGGGTCTGTATCTTGAACTACTTGCCTCATCCTCACCAATCAATTCCTTACCAGATTTGATAATAGCATTTCTATTCTTTATCCCATTATCAGAAACTGAATATTCAACAATTACGGTCTCTGATTGCATACCGTTGTGTTTTCCCATATGACTTGATTTCCTCCTCCTAAGAGATTTTGTTCTGCGTGTGAGCTTTTTTGCGTGTTTTCTGAGGGATTTCCTGTTTCCTACTTCCAGAGCCGTAAGCTCATATGGATCAGCAATAGGAGTGATGAAGGTTGTAAAAGATGGCCCAATGCTTGTTGAATCACGATTGGTTTCCGATCCTATGCTTGAAGATTTATGCTGTTTCTTACGGCCCATATTCTGTAGGAGTCCACTGTCATAAACGATATGTTGATCCAGCCCATCCTTAATAGGAAAGCAAGAAACATGTTGCACATCTACCTCTCCGCATGCAACTGAATCCACCTCGACACATACGAAAGGTACCAAGGCTAATCGATTATCAACTTCGGATGTACTCTCATTAGATAAACCTGCATGTCTACAAAATTCAGTAATTTCTGGGTAGAGGTACATCGGTGAAACTTCAGACCAGATGAGTGTGCTAGCAATCTGAGTTTGGGAGCCCAATAATCCGGTGAATTCATATTCAAATTCGGGTTTTTGTTTTGTCTCTATGTGAGTCGTTGCTGCTCTATTAGTTTCCTCACAAAAATCATCTTCGTCGTCATCGGATAGCACAGTAGTTGAACACAATGATACATCCATAGAGTGTTTGATTGTTGTGAGAGAGGGGATAAACTCACCTTTGATTTCTTTCAAACTGACCTCAACCTGCACTCCATCGAGCTGAAGCAATACTTGATCATGTAAAGGTTCCAGCGTTGTGGTTCGAATAAGAACCCTAATACCTGATATGGACCCCTGACTAACACAGGAAGTGTCGTATCCTACAATATTTCCCCAGCTCTGAAGCAAAATATTGATACAGTTTTTGTTCCACCCTTCCATTGGCAAACCAAATATGGAGATCCAAGCAAATCTGTCATATGCTCTAGTCCTTGTTTCCCACTGTCTGAGATTGCTGAATAGTGAATGCAGCACAGATACTTTATTCATTTGTTCTTGCATTGAGGCTAACTGATCCACATAGGTAATAATCACCTGACTAGCTCCCAAAAAACGAAAGCTCATAGCTTTGACACTTGATTTTAAAACTGTTGCCTCCAGTGTTGCTAAATCCACATTTGGCAAGATATTTCCAACTAAGCTCCTATGCAACCATTCCTGATCCTCAACCGTGGAGTTGTACTGTATCATTCTCCTCGTCATTGTGCCCATATATTGTGGTTTAGATGTGAGTACCTCAGCAAAGGATCTATTATCTCTGAGCATAAGTTGGGGTTTATGAGGTGATGCAGGTTTGGATAGGGGTTTAGTAGGTGATGTTGTCAGGGGAGGTTTAGAGGATTGAAGCTTAGCTGGGTTCACTCTCAATTTATAGGAATCGAACCATACTTTACTAGCTTGGTCACAAATATCAATCACAGGCAATGGAGATAGTATGTCTACAAAACCAAAGCGTCGGCCAAGAACTGTTTTTCGTTTGGACAGAAATAATTTGATAACCTGGCCAAACTTGCCGAAAGTCTTTTTCAGGTCTTGATATTCCACCCACGAGGGGAATCTCTCAAAAAACAATTTTAGATGGTCAGTACCAGTAGGGGTATTAACATGAGATGCCAGACTAAAAGTTTTTGTGGGGGGTTCAGATGGTAAGACAGGGGAGGCGACCTTGTTTGAAGGTAAAAAGACAGGATAATCTGATGGATTTAGGTGATGAGATGTTATTGTGGGTGGTTGAGGTAGGGTCTGAAGATGCGTGAGGACGGGCATAGGGGGGTGGTTTTTGATGGGGGGTGCAAAGGATTCAGACGGCATAATTTGAGATATTTCAATTGTATATCTGGTCTGGATGAGAACACAAGACAGTTGAATTTAGTATTTTAGAAAAGGGTAATCTGACTATTAGGCTGTTGAGTGGGGGAGATTAGGGAGGAAGAAATGAGGCTGTGTGATGATGATTGGGTTGTGGGAAAAAGGAGGAAAATGAGTGATGGTCTTAGGGGAGGGGGAAACGGTGAGTCATATTTGTGATGGGGAGGCTGGTCTGGTTTACTGATTTGTTGTTGTTCAGCGTTGACTCTGTTGTGATTTGAAGATCTAAAGCAAGTTGAGCAAAGGTAGAAAACGAATACAACCTCAGATCAGCAACTGTCATCACCAAAAACCTCCACCCAGAAGACCTTAATTCTTCTCACTGGTCTGATGGAGGGTGAAGCTCCTCTCTTGCTTTCGAGTTCCCCTGCTCTGGACGAAGGGTCCTGTGCTGCTGGTTGGTTGGATCCAAGCCTTCTCTGTTTTCACCCGTGTTTCCTTACTCCTCTGCTCTCTGACGCTCCTCTCCCTGTGATTTCGTTCTTCTCTCTGTCCCCCGTGCTGCCTTGCGACTCTACTCGTTTTCTCTTCTCTGTGAAAGAAATATGGTTCACCGACCTGGGCTAAGTGACAGATCTGGATTTTGTGGAGGGGGGGCTGGAGGTGCTGGTGGGGCTAAGTTACGGATCTGGATTTGCTGGATTTACGGATCTCCACTGCATCTTCTGTCTTCTGGTTTAACTGTTTTTCATCTCTGCCATGGAAGGAGCAGAATCTGGCCGATTGGGTGGCGATTTAGTATTTCAGTGTCTCTCTCTTCCTTGCATAACTGTTGACGAGGGTGGACCAGTTTTCTGTACCCATAATTGTCTCAACCAAAGTATATATTGACATGGGGCTGTTCCCATTGGAGACATGAAGTATGACCATCTCTACCTCACTTGACCAATGTCATATTTAGTAATACGATGGTACATGTTTTTGTAAGAATCTGAAAATGATGTTTTGTTTGTTTAGATATATGATGGAAAAGAAATAAATGCAATTTTTTATAGGATTTTACGAGTGAAATTCTATCAATTTTTTTTTTTTTCATTTCAATTTTCTCTGAATCTGGGCGGTTAAATTTTATGTATATAGAAAAAGGAAGTTAACGATTCATGTCCGTTTCTTTATTTTCTATTTCTAACTTTAGCTTTCAAACAAAGAAAAGAGGCTTATTATTTTATTTTATTTTTACACAACTCTTTCCTTCTATTTCATTTATCTCTAAACATACTATAAATCTTTGAGATCACATTTAACTTAAATGATTTAAGATTGAAACTTTGAACAATAAAAATAAAACAAATCCACTTATCAATAAGGTAAATCTCTATAGAGGATAGCTGTTTTCTTTTATTTTTAATATTAATGTGAATCTAATTAAATTAATACCAATGACTTTTATTCATAATTATACTGTTTGGTTCTTGAAACTATTATTAAATGGTCATAAGTATGAATTTTATTTTTTTTTCATTCTAATTAATAAACTCAAACACAAGATATAATTCTTACATGATAGTTTAAATTTTTAGATTAAAATGATTTTTTGATACTAAAATTCATATAAATTGTTCTTAGAATTAAAAAAAGAAACATTTGATGACTATGTTATCATCGAAATCAATAAACAAATAAAGCATTCAATACGTTAAGAAAATCAAGATATTATATAGTTGATGCGAAAGAATTAATCATACCCCACATGTTAATTTTCCATTCAAGTCAATAAGCTAAAACAACTTTTGCTTGATTTTCTATTAATATAAAATCAAGAAATTAATGGTAGTATTTTGTATTCTAATATTAATGTAGAGAATTGAGAATACATAAAGTAGTGAAGTCGCGAAAACTATAACCAGCTAGATTTAGAAATTAAATTGGCATCACTCTTACATGGTAGTCTATATATATATATATATATATTAACTCTGAAGGATGTACGTAGTTTAATTGGTTAAGTTTTGAATTTGCTTATTAGAAGTCATCAGTTTTGAGTGTCACAAACCTCAGGGTCAGTAAAAAATTTACCTAGTCATTAACTTCAGGGCCTTAGAGAATTAGTTGAGATGAGCATAGACTGGTTCGAATAACCACGATTACCAAAAATAAATTAAATATTTTTTTTTCAAATTTATTGAAATAGTATCAGCCTGATCTTTCATAACCAAAATAATGTCTTAATTATATCAGCTGTTTTTTATTTCACTCAATGTCTTTAATATTATATTCATTTACGAGTGGATAACCCAGAAATTACACTCTGGAATTCTTGCTTCAATTTCTAAAACAATTGCAATAAAGTTTAGAATCGATGAGGACATGTACTTGCTGCCTGTTATGTACATGCTAAAGGCCTAATGAAGCTTCCAACAATCAGTAAAAGTGTTCAAATTTGACCATAGTTTTTCATGATTTTTATAACATATGATAAAAGAAAGTTCCTTTAACAAGTTTGAGTTATGGTAATGAAATCATGAGCATTGTGATTGGGAACCCTTTCAATAGGATTATATGTAGTTGTTAAATTTGGTTTGAGTTCAGAAATTAATGATTTAAAATTTAATTTAAATTTAGTTTTTTAATTATATTGGACAAAACATTAATATAGTCAAACCCATTTAATCTAATAAGATTTTTAATGACTAGATTAACCTAATTAAATCATATCCAAACCCACCATGTTAATATTTAATTAAGAAAAAAATGCCTTGAAAAATCTAGAATTTAAAGTCTAATTTAAATCTGATTTATAACTAAACTTGATATGATAAATAATTCATTCGTTAAACTTGTGTGGTCTAATTGAATTTTTAATGGTTCTATTGATTTAATTAAACAAAATCCAAACACTAACATGTTAATTATTTTATTAAAAACAAGAATAAAATATTGTAGTAAAAATAATTAACGAGTCATTAATTAACTTGATAACTCTAGAAGCTATACCTTTATAAATAGTAATTTAGGAGATAGTGCAAAACACCAAATCCCATCTTCAGTGTCTCTATAGATCCCTAGCTATAGGCACCCTTTTTGACTTCCCAATCAAGTCAATCACATGGAAAGTAATCTATTTTGAACTTATATGGTAGATTGATCCATCCAAGAACACACTCTGACAAAGCTCAGCTTGGAATTGCTTGATATGATGATGTGTTGTGGGCCACTGGAATCATCCGTTGAATTTACCGGCCATTAAAATCATCGCAATCTTTTTCTAAAATCTCCCATGAATCTATAACTCAATTGGGTTTACCTTCAAGAGATTTTCTTGAATTCAAGCTTCTATTTTATTATGAAAAATTTTATGTTTAAATTAAATTAGGGTTGAATTATGGTTTTTGTAGCTATGTTTATAAACCAAAAAAAAAAAACTTTGTAAATATAATTTATTAGGAATAATTACACTAATGATTGTTTAAATATAAATTTTGCTCAAATCTTTGTAAGTGCTTACTATTTTTTTCGAGCCGACGTCTATATATAGCATTAGGCATCTCTCTTTCTCTCTCTCTAGCCTTCTCTCTCCATAGAAACTCTTGTATCTCCTGAAAAGGAATGGAACAAGTACATCTCTTCACGAAGAAACTAAAACCAACCCATATAAGCCATACTCTTTCATTTCCAACCCATGTCCTTGAGGCTTTTCCATTTCCTCAAGGAGCCCATATGATGAAGTTTGAAGCAGTCGATGCTACCGATAATGTATGGAGGTTTTGTCTATCAACCCGTCTGACTGGAGCATACCCAAAACCCGTTCTTCTACGCTCTTCTTGGCATCGTTTTGTAGAGCAGAAAGGCCTTGCTCCCGAAGATAGGGTTGTCTTCTTCATGGAGAGAGATGACATGGTCAGGAGGTACACGGTGAGAGCTCAACGGAAAGTGATGATCTTGATGGGGCAAGATGTTTGGGTCGACGTCGAGGATCTTCCCCTGTATGGTCTTTGAAGAGTTTGACCTATAAGCTATAGCTACGAAAGTAGTCTTTCCCCGTCCACCGGTAGTTATTCTAGCCTTGTAGCCTAGCGAGAGCCGTTTGGAAAGGTAATTTAGTAATGTTAATATAATAGAATTCTGTTTAATTAGTTAAATAATTTGTTTAGCAGTAATCAATGTCATGCCTGAGAAGTATTGTACAGTTTGGCTTTCAAGTTTCTTCCCTCTTCTTCTTCTTGATGCAGTATACATGCTCCTCGGTGTCCTATGAACTTAATTTGAATAGAAAGGATATGATGAAGCTAATAAAAAAAAACTCAAATATTGTTGGCATAAGTCAACTTCCTTCTATACCCATAAGTATATATTGACGCGAGGCTGTTCCCATTGGAGACATGAAGTGTGAACATCTCTGCCTCGCTTGACTAATCTCATATTTAGTAATACTATGGTACATGTTTTTGCAAGAATCTAAAAAAATCATAGTTTTAAAATATAAAGTAAGATTGACCGAGCTAAAGCTCTAGTTACAGATCAAGAAAACTAACTCTAATTTTTTAAAAAAATCAAAACAATATTTTTATATAAAAAAAAAGCCAACTAATTAATTATTTGATTTTGACCAGTTGATCGGGTTATCAAGTCAACTAAGTGTTTTCTCTAATTTTTCTCTAACATATACCAGTTCAAGCTTTAGGTTAGCCAGATACCAAGTTGACCTATCAAACCAATCCAAGTTTTAAAATAATATTTGGTTAATTTTTTATTTTAATATTAATGTATTAAAATCATTTCAAAATTAACATTAATTAGCATTAATTCAATATTTGCTTGTCCCAATTACATTTTCAAAACATTTTTATTTTATTATTATTATTTTTATCTTGTTAAGGTTAAAGATGATGATTGATGAGGATACAACAATTGTTATTAAACCCTACTAAATTTAACTTGAAAAATTTAAAACTCAAAGACTTTATTTGAATTAAATCAGATAAAAAATTGAAGTTATTATTAATAAAATTTCCTTGACAATAATTTGATTGACCCAATTCAATCTCAACCCAATTAACACCAAAGAAATCTTTTTTAAAAAATAAAACAATATTATTTTACTAAACACAATTAGTTCATATAAACTCAATAATTCAAAAGTTGACTCTATTGATATCTTAACTCTTAAGGAGTCGAGCCCTTGAGCTTGAAAGCTATACTTTCATGTCATGGTGGAGATTTGAACATATTCTGACAGTTAAATATATTTCTTTTTGCATTTTAAAAACATTATTTAAAAAATTTTAAATTAATATTAAAAATATTTTTAAAAAAATTTATTTTAATATATTTTCCGACAACACCACTAAACACCCGAAAACAAACTAGCTGTAATGTCAGCGGCACATGTATATACACGGCGGCCAATGGCTGGAAGAGGCAGTGATTTGATCCCAAGTCAACAGTTTTACCTGAGCAGGCCGGTTTTATAACAATTATTTAAAGTATTCTTCGGAAGACGACTAACCTTAATGTGAAGTTCAACTTTAATGCTGCCATTGATGTTCAAAATAAGGTGGCCAAATGGGTTTCTTCCATTCAAGTCTACTGAATCATGCTCGTCGAGCTAACAATAGAGCTGCACATGCGATGGCCTTCTAGGCTAGGTTTAAGGGTGATAACTGTATTACACAGGGGAAGATCCTAGTGATTGCAAACTCTAATGTATCTTAGATGAAAGGAAACAAGCTATCAAGGAAGATGAAAAAAAATGAAATGCATAATTAAAAAACCTAGAAAAAACTGTAGGCCCTCTAACTCTGTAAATCCGGCAACTCTTTGCACTAACCCACCAGACACAAACACATCCACTATTATCTCGACTAATGTTTCCATCCCACAAGAACTACTCAATTACTAACCACCATACAAGTTTCACAGGGTCTGAGCATTAAAAATTTAGAGCTAACCCAGGCAAATAGCATACAAGTTGAGAGCTTAGATCAAATTGTCGTTTATATGTGTTTTGCAGCACTACACTTGACTGATGTACCAATCTAATAGAAAGGAAGTTATAGAGCTACCTTGAGAGTTGGGATAGAACAAGGCATGGAATTCTAAAATTTCATCTGAAACCATTCCCCTGCATCCTCCAGGAATGTTCAATTCTTGTGATTTATAGAACCAAGAAAGGAATACAAACAGGCAGGCCTTTTGCTCTATATCCTAATCCAACCTTGGCATCCCTGAAATGGAAGATCTCATTAGAAATTACAAGGGTATACCAGAACAAATGTGTGTAATTGAGTAGTTTATAATTTTAAATTCCAGTAAGCGCTTTTTCGGTTCTTTATGCACAATAGTTTTTATAATGTTGCCAAATGACCCATAACACTCCCTTGATAAGGTTCCAAAAGGGCCAATGACTTCCCGCTGAACATAACATCAGCCATCTAGAACTACCACTTCCATGTGAGCTACCACCCATGAGGTATCCATATACCTGTTCCTTCATAACCCCCCCCCCCCACCCTCTCTCCCTCCTCCAGTCTCTGAAAACAACAAATCATGCAAATTGCGACACTTTAACGAATCAAACATTGTCCATCATCCCCATGGTTGGATGGTCAATGTTTGCATAACACGATCCACAATCATTGTTGCCATTATTAGTGTAATAATAACCTCAATATGCTCCACCATGATGACAACACAAAATTTCTTACACCATTGCTATAATAATTAAATCACTGATCACTTTTAAAAACTCCTTGTTCTCTTTCATATGATTTCCATAGATCTGCAATGAGAAGCTTAGGTAACAATTTATGTATGTATATCATTAATAGTTAGCCATAAATTTTCCATCATATTTGGAATTCCCCTAATGAGATAAGAAGCTATAGTAGATATGTACATTTTGGTTCGCTACAACACCCCCCCCCCCTTCCCCGATGAATTTCTGTCAATGTTAGAGATAATCTGTTGGCAGCAATAACAAGGTTTGACAGAGATGATAACTGAAAACAAAAGAACATAAACTACCTACCTCAAAAGGAAGACATAAGCAGCAAACTTTAAGGTTTCAAAATTCATTACATCACTCAGGTACATCACTTAGTTCGTCAGCAAAGAACTCCCACATTTTATGATCCAGGACACTTAAGTCATCGAGATCTGCAATGGCGAGCAAGTAATGTGTGAGCTTCACTAGCTCCTGATCATTATCTCGGTTTGCATGAGCTTTTCGGAATGGCTTGATTACCAAACCATTTTGCAGGTTCATCATGAAATTTCTTCGCAGATCGTCAAACATTATAGTGTTTTTTGAACTGTAAAACTGAACCAAAAAGAAAACAGTATGTCAACTTGTGGTGCTTGACAATTGGACTTCATGCAAGAAACAAAATGGTTCCATTTTCTTCATGGTATTTGAAAAATATTAAAACATGGTGCAATTCAGTATGTCACTGTTATTTGGGTAACACATATAAACGATGGAAAATTATACACACGTGTCTTAAAATTGCACCTCTGGGAATTTAGCCCAAATCAACCCAAGTGGCTTGCATTCAAAGATCCCACAAGAGTCTGACTGAACTGTAATCATTGCTGAGTGGTCTAAAAGAGCTGTGATTTTGTAGTTAGGATTGTCGAGGACCCCCAACTGTCCCATCTTCAATTCAACCCACTTCATGCTGTAGAAAAGAGGTACATTTAGTATTTGACTCTTTTGGAATTTTATATTGTGTTAGTTATTTTAATTTTTAGTATTATTTAGGAATATTAATATTTACAATTTAGTAGTAAAGTAGGAATGTTGAGTTCTTATTTAGTAGGTTTTCCTATTTTTATAGGGATGTTTTAATTTATAATGGTATTAGGATCTACTTTTCCTATTTCTATTTCGTTGGTGCCATTAAATATGCTAGTTGTGTTGTGAGCATTGATTGATCAAATAAATTGAGTTTTTCACTAAATTGGTTCTCTTGAGTGTTTTGTTCATGTGTTTACAACTGTTTCTACATCACTTCATTTATCGGGCTTGGGAAGTAGAGGAAAAGTAGAAAGACAGCACAAAGAAAGAGAAAAAATCAAAGTAAATTGAGGATCTGACCTGGTTGCGGACCATATCATTATGTCATATTCTGCATAAATGGCAGTGAGAAACTCATGAAGATCTGCACAAGATGACAACATTAGAAATTAACTGTTACAAAAAATTCCTACAACCTAGCTTCTTACATGGTCGCATGAGTTCAAGTGGAGTCTCTGCTGTGGATCGGTGATCAAACAGCGTATAGTCAATGTCCAGAACAAGCAGTTTCTTCCCTGGACGACATGGATTTTTAAGTTCAATCTACAGATCCAAACACGACAAACATGGACATTACTCCCAAGCTTTGTGCAGAAAAAAGAAGTATCAAATCATGCATTCAAATTAATGTCAGTTTAGAAGTGTCATGCCATGCTTGGTAGATAAAAACCATGCGTCCTTGTTTATGATTAGGTACATAATAGGCACTTTTTATAATCTTCTGTGCAGAGAAAGCAAATGGTGGAAAATATAGAGGAAACAACAGCTTGGCTACTAAATACACAAAGCACCAGGCACCACTTATGCACCTGCTAGATGAACATTTCACCTCAACATTAAATGCACATATACATATACATATACATATACATATACATATACCACTTTGTGACATTTTGACATTCCACTCCATTAAATTCCTTATTTTTTATCCTCTTTCAAAAACTGAAAGTTAAGAGAATAGTTTACAAAGCCAAAGATAATTTGACGACACTGTCTTGCGACCGAAACACATGCAATCAAGATATTGATTAAATCTCCAAATTTGCAGCCACAGACTAACAAGAAGGTGGTAGTACTATGGAATAGATTTCATAAAACTTCAACAGGCACTTAAAATCATCATTTTAAAGACAGGAAGTACAGTTTTAAAATTAATAACAAAGCTGAATTGGCTATTTAGCAGTGGTAGTGTAGGGCACATTGAAAAGCTAGTAGAAACTGCATAATAGATTCCATATGTAGTCCTGTGTTTTTACCATTTATTTCATATGAAGAATAGAATCACACATTTGGAGTTCATGCAAAGCTTTTTTCACCTTGTCTTTAACAAAAACAGATATTTTTCAGAACAAAAGTGATAAAAGGATGGGAGGATAACCACCACCCTTGACAGGAAAAACAGTTAATACAACATTCCAGTTGTGTTAAACATCCAGTAGAGAAGCTCCACTGCAAGACCCTGCAGCATTACTCCATGACAAGGTTCAGAAAAACAATATCTATCACACTACAGATGCTTCATAAGGAATAGTAATATTAGCCATGCATTCAGCATCACATGTCACTAAAACTAAACACTTTGGTGTCCTACTAGTTTGAAAAAGGTTGAGTGGCATCATTACTGCCAATCTATATATTGGCACGGGTTAGCTTGAGGATGATAGCCATGCTTTAGGAGAAAGTGAGCAGCAAACAAATCATTAAATGAAAACATACAGGAGATTCGTCAAGCTATAGAGTAAGGTGAATGACAAATGCAGTAATATTTTAACACCATGTTTCTTGGACGAATAGCATAGGAAGGTTTAAATCTCTTACAAAGCATACATGTACACAAGTGTTAAGTGTCCAGAATAAAAAGATAAATCCAAGCACATATTAGATTCCCGTAGAACTCACAATATACAATTCACTTAATTAATTAACTAGGAATTGTTTTAAAGCTGACCTCGTATTGATCAATACGCCTCCTTAGTTTCTGTTTATTGACTTCATCATCTTCAATGTCAACCGCTTCATCTTGCCCAAGTTCAAAATCATCAACAATCTCTGGAGAGTCCATTTGATTCACTATTATATCATCTTCAACAGTTCTGTAGTGGTATTTAGTATCCATTTCAAATGAGATTAAAATTAAAAGAGTAATAATCTTTTGTGATTGACATTGCAATATAATAAATTAAAGTTGATGTAGATGTAACAGACTGACTCCTTGTCATTACAAACTTAAACAAATGTGATGGTGACTTTATTTTTTAGCAATAGCAAATTCTTATATCAGACAAATTCAACCTATAGCACACTAGGAAGAATGAAATTTCATTTCAATGTAGTAATGTACAACTTGTATTATCATGCATTCTGCTTCCACCAATTTTTTAAAACAAGTTGCTAGGAATAAAATGCTGAAGCTATGAAAATGTACAAAATTTCACTTTAGAATGAATAATCTATACAACCCTACACTCTATTTGCTGAGATTTATAGTAGTTATCATAGTTACATTCTGCATAGTCTGTATCACAGAAGATAGGCACCCTTATTCCATCACTGCCTTTGTCAATAGTTTAATTTTGGGCCCATATGACTGCTGTGTGCTACGCAGGGAAAAAAAGGGTATCCTACAACAGCATTACATGTTGCCAATGAGATACTAATTCATTGAGGAAGACCTTAAATTGAAGAAGGCTTGACTACCGAGTAAGTATCCTAAAAGAAAAGGACAAAAGAAGGAGAATCCAGCAAAAGCTCTTTGTCGAAAGAACTTTCACCATTGCAAAAATAAGATCAACTTTTTACACGTAAGGGACCAAGACTGGAACCGAGACCAGAGGGGTCTGTTTGTCCTAATCCTTCATAATTGGTTCTTGAGCTGAGAAAAATAAGCCTCACCAAGACAAAGTAGCAAAACCACTTTCTCTTAGTTCTTTCTAAGTAGACAAACGAATGCAGACACAAAAATGGTGTCTTTTCCACAGGAAATTCTGAAAACTCACAGAAACCACTCCATTTTACAAAAAAAAAAAGAAAAAAAGCCCATTAATCAACACAAGAGCATCATCAACAAAAACCCATCAAGAAACAAGCACATAGATCACTAAAGAAACCAACTTTTGCTTAGTCTTTGGTATGCACTGATAGAGGGAGAGTTTGTTACCCGATCATGGTCATCTTGAGAGAGGGTTTGAGGGGTAATTGAGAGAGAAAAGCGGAGTCATCAGCGAGTTTGTTACCAATTTTGGGGTAAAGAAGCTTTTGCCTCTTGGGCAAAACGTTGGTGAGTTCGCAGAGACGGCGCTTCAACCCGGCTACTGAGTCGTCGCCGCAGACTTGGACAGTGTACTCCTTTCCGCTCCATTTAACTGTCAGCGTTATCTCTTCTTCTGTCGCCGACGAGGTTAGTGAAGCAGAAGCAGAGGCAGAGGCAGCCATTATTTTTTTGGGTCTCTTCTTCACCACGACTATTAGTCTCCCCTCTAATATAACTTACGCTTAATGGCAGTTTTTGTCACTTAATTATTGAGGCTGTGACAAATTGAGGCCTTTGCTATTAATTTGATCAATTATATCCTTTGATAGTACTTGCCAGATTGAATTCAATATGGCTTTCAACACCTCTAATATATATATATATATATATATATATATATTATTTAGCCGTACTACATTGCTTGCCGAATAAATTTAATTTTTTTTTTTTTGATATTGCTAATATATTTTAAAGAAATAAAAAAGTTTAAACCGTGTAGAGATTTATCAGATGTGACTCGGTTAACTTGTAAATATCCAAAGATAACATGGACAATCAGAGAAAAAAATATAATTTAACTAAAAAGTTTTCAAAATGATATATTTTTTAAAAAAATAATACTAAGGCGATAACATATTAAATCAATCTTGGTCAACCCATATTAATATGTAAAATTTATAACCTGGGTCATGAAACTGTGATAACCTCTTGGAACACAAATTAAAAACCATGTTGAAACTTAATTATCAATCAATCCAATATTGAAGAATAAAATTAAAAAAAAAAAAGATAAAAACACATGTTAACCTACCAAAATTGAACCATGATATCAAGATAACCTAAAATAAAACAAATTATAAACTTAATTTTCAATCAATCAAATATTAATTGAAAGATGAAATTAAAAAAAATCAATAAAAAAAAACCAAAAACCAAGTTAACTCATTTTAACTCGTCAATCCCTTAACTCGGTTCATCATACTAGGATAACCTCATAGAAATTAAACCGAAATAAATTATGAAGTATAATTCTTAATTAACTTAAATATTGAATGATGAAATTGAAAAAAATATCAATTACAAAAACAAAACAAAAAACACGAGTCAATCGAATTAACCTACAAAACTCGCGATTTGGATCATGAGAATGAGATAAACTCATAAAAAATAAATTGAAATAAATTAATATTAAATGTTGAAATTAAAAAAAAAAACAAAGTATTGTTAGTTTTTCCTTTTCAATTAGTTCTTTACTAGACTAGTGCCCACATTATGCTCACTATGCTGCAAGTTCACATTATTTTTTCAGTAAAATACCCAATAACTCGATTTATAGTCTCAACTAGCTAAATAAGTTGGTTTTATTTGAATTATATGAACAAAAATAAAAAGGCAACAATAGAAAACAAACAAAACAATTTGCTTCAGTTGATTTTGAATCAATGACAACAAATTCATTCATTACAAAAAAAAAAAAAAATCAAACTCAAAATCTTAGATTATCAACTCTCCTTGTTTTTTTTCTATGACATGGCTTTTCATCTAATTTAGTTGACTTTTAGATACCTTTAGAGATATTAAAATACACTATATATAGAATCACTTTTATCAATATCTAAATTCGATGCGAAATTCCAACTTTGGGAACTACAAAGAAATCTCTTGAATTCCAATTCTTGCAACTTCTTAAAAAAATTCTTGTATTAACACTTCGGCTGTCCTCAATTTTGCAGCCACCAGCTTAAAACTCTTATTTGTTTGTAGCCAAACTGGATTTTAATTGCATCGAGAATTGATTTATAAGATTATCAGGTTTGATTATATTAATTTTCATTCTAATCTAAATCAAGTTTTATGGTGGTTGGTCATTAAATTAATTTATCAGGTTAGGTGGAGTTTAATAATACTAATTAAATGTCAGGATTATTATATTTTATATTTAAATTAGATATAAAACATGATGTGCAAATCAGAAATTAATGAATCAAAATGCAGAAAATTTATAAATGGATCGACAAAGGTTTACTTCACTATCAAATATTAGTTACAATTGATATAACATCACTATTCAAAATCCAGCTATGCACAAGCCTTTCACTATAAAAACCACACAAAGTCTCTTTGACAGAGAATAAAATAAAATAAAATAAAATAAACTACGACTTCATAGGATTGCCACCACTAACAGAAGAAATCTACCATGTAGATGCAATAAACCTCGACAGACATCGAATATTGCGGGTTTTTTTTATATATATATATTTGTTTATATTGCTGTAATTAATAATCCACCAGAAAACTACTAAGATAATGTGTTTCCTTACACAGCACTGTCATGTATAAAATTTCTAGAAAGGTAATGTTATATGGTTTTTTATTTGATGGTAAAGCTACTCTCCAATCCGATTAATTAGTGTGTTAATCAAGATTTTCTTAAAAAAATATTAATTTTTCTCTTCTTCCAATGGCCACAATCAAACGTTTTATGCTTTTCTTATGCAATTTGCTTGGGTCACTCTCTCCACCGCCCTTCGATCTCCTAATCCTGTAGTGAAATAAGCAAACATTATCTATTCTATAGTGCGAAAAAAAGTCCAAACTGCGTGCTCAGCTCTGCATATATAAACCCTAGCTAAATTAGAAAGCCCTTCAGGCCTTGTGATTTCTTTGCTTTCTTTCTGCTAGATAACTTCTCTCGGAACAAAATTTCCCCGTTCTTTAAACACCTTACTCTCTCTGATTTAACAAGAAAAACTCTGTATTTATAAATCAACAATCATCTATAATGGCAAATTTCAGGAAAACTCTATCTGAAACTGACGTCGAGGTAAGATTTTCAGTACCAAGTAAATGGTTCGAGGAAAATTTGTTTTCTCGATTTGAAGGTAAAAATAAATTAGATTTACCAGTTAAGGATCTAAGTGGAGAAGTGCAGTCCTTTGGTTTCTCGGTTCGAACCAAAGGGAACCACTTCAAACCTGTCATCTCTAGGGGATGGCGTCAATTTGTTCGAGCCAAGGGCTTGAAGCCTGGCAATAAGATAATCTTTGTTATCGAGAATGACCCAGAAACTGGGACAGGGTATAAAGTAGAAGTGATCAAAGAGATCAGGCTATTTGGAACAGATATAGAAGGAAGGGTGTAAGGTATATGTTTACAATATATGTTTTTTTCTTTCTTTTTAAATTAATGTTCTATATCTAAACATTACTTATATTTTCAAAAGTCAATTGATCTAACACTTGAGAGTCTAGCCCATTGGTCAACTGCAAGGCTTGCCTTTGTGAACGTCCTGGGTTCGATCTTCAAGAGTACCGGCCTGTCACCCCCGCGGTGCTTTACCTATCTACTGGGCTTGCAGGAATGTCCTGTGCGCGTAAGCTGGCCGGGACACCCAGGGTTATCAAAAAACAAAAAAGTCAATTGATCTAGTACCATAGTAGTACAATTAGCTCAATCCTTTTGTTAAAAAATAAAAGTTATTAAACTCTTTTTTAGCTTTGGGTTGGTAGGTGAACTTGAATTAAATTTTAAGATTTATTTTTAAAAAACTAAAATTATATTTTTTTAATTTTTTTTAAATCAAATCAAATTTAAAGATTATGTTTTAAAAAAATCAAGTTATAAAACTCTTTCCTAGTCTTGGGTTGGTAGGATAGCTTGAATTTAATTGAAAATGATGTTATTTAAAGATTTTTTTCAAAATAAATTAAAATAATATTATTTTGAATTTTTTAAAATTCAAACTAGATTAATTTCTATTTAATTTAATTTAAAACTCATTTAGATCCAAGTTCGGATTTATGGGTTACTAGGTTGTTCTGCGCCAAGCTGGTTTAATAAAACTATATAAAATGAGATGAGCTGAAAAAATAAAATGGATAAAAAAGGCAAACTTGTGCTCAGCATCAAATAAAATATTGGGACCTTAATAACGTTAGATCAACAATTGAAAAAATTATTGCATTTTATTTATTTATTTCTTCTATACCAAATATTGGATATTTAGCTTTGTTTTATTAAAGCAATCAAATATATGATGGTTCGGTGACTCAAAAGATGGAATACTCTTTTTTTTAAAAAAATCTTTTTTCGCACTTCAATTTTCTTTCTAATGCCTTTTTAACCCTCTTGTTATTTCGACAGAATTGAGAAGACGACGTCTAGCTAGCTAGGGAAGTTATGCAATTTAATAGGCTTGCTGGGTTTTTTTTTTCCTTTTTTTTTGAGTGGAATATTATATATTTTATTTTATGTAATTTAGGATAGAGGAGAATGAAAATGTATCATGACCTAAGGTAGCAAAGAGAGAGAGAGAGAGAGAGAGGTGTGTTCATCCCTAGCTGGTGTTGTTTGTTTATGTCTTTTCTCTTGATGTACAAGAAAAAGAAAGTTGAACTTTTTTCATTATTTTCTGCCTTTACTGTATACTATAGTGGTGTGCGAGACATGACATCCGTGCTGCTAGCAAATAAATATAAAATTTAAGTATGTCTTTGACGTGGCACTTGAAGTCTTGGCTTAGCGATTGAAGAGACTTGTTCCCTTCCTTTGCATTCTGGGTTCAAACATCATCGTGCACGCCTGTCACCCCCACGGTGCCTTACATGCTTATTGGGTTTGCAGGATGTTCAGTGAGCTGTGAGATTAGTCGTGGTACGCGCAAGCTGACCCGGACACCCACGTAAATAATAAAAAAAAAAAGTATGTCTTTGATGTGAATGCCTAACTATTGTAATTAATAGCATACTAGATAAGAGCAATTTTTTTGCGGTTGGGGTGAAATTTTTTTTTTTTTATTGAAATTTAATTTTTATTATTTTTAAATTATTTTTTAAATATTTTTAGATTGTTTTAATATTACTAATATAAAAAATAAACTTTAAAAATAAAAAATATTAATGTTATATATTAAAAAAAACAATTTCTAATATAATCTAAAGTATCCTAGCTATTATATGATTCACATCCCATTGTGCTATGCGATGTCACGTGAAATTTGGGATTTCCAACAAAACTCCTTGAGGTGTATCTTCTCATGACTGTATAATTCTTTTCAGCTACGTGGCTAAATATAAAATGGATGATGAAAACATCTACACGCATATCCAGCATAATTACACATGTGGATATCTAGTGATAGTGATGATATTGTACTTTCACAATCTCAATCATAATTATAATTATTAAATTTAATCTATTTTGATGGATAAACTCAAAAACTCTTCTATTCAAAACATAATTAATATCACATGATTTCAGATTTAATTTATTTTAAATTATTTAAAGAGTTGATTTGATTAAAATTAAATGATACGATCAATAATTTTATTTTTAAATATTTAAAGTAATATTATTTTATTAAAAAATTACAATAAATTTAAGTTAATTTATCAATTTACATGTTGATATGTATTTCAAACCTCAAACCTCAAGCCAAGTCGATTCTTATCTCAAATATTAACTTCACAACAGGAGTAATCTGTCTCAAACATTTTATTTATGTTTTCTTTTCGATTACTTAGTTCAATAAACTACGTACAGGGAAGAAATTGGAGGACCATGAGCGCAAGAGGTTGGAAATTCTTTTTTTTTTAGTTTAACGTAGGTATCCGGGCCAGCTTGCGCGCACCTCGACTAATCCCATGGGCCCTGAAGTTAACGACCATGTAAGTCTCCAGTGGCCATCATATGAGTAACCTAAGGCTCGAACCTAAGACCATAGAGAGAACAAACCTCTTGGTCCTAAGCTTTTACCATTAGGTCACCATTTAGATGGTTAAGAGGTTGAAAATTCTTTATTAGTATGATGGTGGTTTTTTCTTTTTTTCTTGGAAAATTGATAGTGAAAGATTTTTTGTTTATAGAATTCGACCTTTGGTGCTAGAAATGGGACACTTTTGGAGCAATAAAATATAAGAAATATGACTTAGTTATATGCATCCATATGCCATAGAATGCACGCTTCGAACATACAATAAATAAATCATATATTAAGTAATATTTTAAAAAGTGTGGGAAAAGCACTGTAGCTTCCCCACACCTTTCATTTATTAATATATTATATTATTATAATTATTATATTATAATTATTATTATATTATATTATAGAACTGATTTTTTTAATGAATATTTTTTGTTTGATTTTGTTTGTTAATGTTAAATTTTTTTCATTTAGTTATCAGATTTTCATAATACGGATCCCGGGTTTGATGGGTTAACCTGGTTTGACGGGTTAACCCGGATTTTTTTTCTTTTTTAATTAATTTTATTTATTTAGTTTAGTTTGTTTATGTTAAATTTCTTTCTATTTAATTATCAGATTTTCATAACACGTATCCTGGGCTTGATGGGTTAACTTGGTTTGATGGGTTAACCCAGTTAATTATAGGTAAACCCATCAATTTTTTTTTTCTATTTAGTTATCAAACTTTCATGATATGAATCCCAGATTTTATGGGTTAACCTGGTTTGAAGGGTTAACACAATTAATTCAATTTTTTTTCTTTTTCTTGATTAGTTTTTTTTCTTTTTATTGATTTTTTTTTCTTTTTAATTAGGAAGCGTTTGGGAACGCGGTGGAAACCGCGTTCCCACCAAAATTTATTTTTTTTTTTTGCTAAAATTTAATGCGATTTGTACTTTTTAGATCGTTTTGATGTGTTTAATATCAAAAATAATTTTTAAAAAATGAAAAAAACATCAGTGACATGTATTTCGGCACGGAAAGTTATTTGAAAAGCAACCGTTACAACACTACCAAACATGCTTTTAATCTATTTAATTATCACGCTTTTATGACACGACCTTGTAGCCAGACCCACATTCAATATTCTTGGGGTCTGGTGTTGTAACCAGGCTCACTTAAACTTGGGTCATGCAAGTTTAATGTTATTATTAATATTATAAATATTATTCTTAGGTCAGGTATTACAGCAAAACCCAGAACTTTTGAATATAGTTTTATAGAAAAACCTAATATTTTTAAATTTTAGTTTTTTTATATATTTTTTATGTAAAAAAAATAATCCACGACATCACATCACGCTGATTTTATAACTAGAATATATACAGAAAGGGTGTGTTCCACGTATGGGGGAGCAAGACAACGTAACGTTCCCTAGTATTGCCTCCTCTTTTCAGGGATTTTTCTTGTATACGATCCAAAAATATTTATTAATTTCTTTATATCTTTCTGTCCTGAAAAAGGGAACAACTAGGTTTCCATAAAAATTGGATGCACAGAAGTGCGTGCTGCTTTGGTGAACAATATTCATACCACACAGAGACAAATTTCTCATCAAAGCCAGATGTACAATTTCTTGGTCATCTGATTAAAAGGTTTTAGGCTTAGATGATTAATACTTAAAAGTGCATGTTTATCAAGGTTTTATATCATCATTTTGCACTTGAAGTATCAATAACTCCTTAACTAAAGCATGTTTTATAATAACAAGTTTGATATTATAAGATACCTTAATTTATGGTAAATGCTCATTTTAAATGCAGGAGTATCACATAAATAAAAGGATTGATTGATGAGTTTAAGCATTGAAAGTTAAAGGACAAAGAGATGGCCAAACTTAGAAAAGAGATGTCGGTGCAGTCCAAACCGGAACATTGCTCGGTAATTGGATCATATCTGGTGCAGTCCAAAGGGACTTGATTTGTTGTTAACATAAGTTATAATCATGAATGCCTGCCAACATTTACAAGTATTAGCTTTATTCGAATAAGATAACTAATGTAATCATGTTAACAATTTATAATCCGATTGGAACCTCCTTTATGTGTGGTTTCCAATTGAGTAATAAGAGTTTATATTATACTTGTTTGAAGTACCATTAGTGGATCCTCTAACCTTGACATTTGTTTTTTATCATTGTTTAATCCTTACGTTAATCTTTCATCTCAAAGTTCTTATTAATTCCTTCATCTTCTGCTTTCATTATTATTATTATTATTATTATTATTATTATTTACATTCTGTTTATATTATATAATATATATATTTGATCTTTTCATAAACTCAGTATATAGGCTGGAAACCTGTGACCCGATCTTTAGATCATTCTCAGGTATAACAACACCAACGTACTGAGTATAATAATAATAATTATTGTTGTTATTGTTGTTGTTGTTGTTGTTGTCTTGTTATTTATAATTTATACAATTAACCTCTCTGTGGTTCGACCCCGGTCTTGCCGGGTTATTTATTACTTCGACACTCCTGCACTTGGGAAAAGACATCAAGCTTTTGGTCGTGTCAAGTTTTTGGCGCCGTTGCCGGGGAGGTAAATTCTTGTATAAATTATAATATTTATTTTATCTTCTCTTTTCATTTTTCATTTTATTTAACTTTTGTTTCTTTTTCTTCTCTTTTACTTTCTTCCTTTTATTCTCTTCTTACACGTGCATGAGAGTTTGGTCACGTACATTAAGTGGTCGACTTTGTAGGGTATCTTCATCATTTTCAGAAAATATGGCCGAAGAAGATAATCAATCGCTTCATAATGAGAATAATGAGAATAACCGTATGAGAACACTTAGAGACCACATGAATCCCACAAGAACAAGTGCACCCTCATGCATAGTTTTCCCTCCTGATGCATCTCATTTTAATTTTAAGCCAGGCATTATTCAACTTTTACCATCTTTTCATGGCTTAGACTTAGAAAATCCATACTTGCATTTAAGGGAATTTGAGGAGGTCTGTAATACCTATAATGACTCAAATTGTAGCATGAACACCATTCGATTAAAGCTTTTTCCTTTTTCATTAAAAGATAAAGCTAAAACATGGCTACAAAATTTGAGACCAGGATCCATTCGTGCTTGGGATGATATGCAACAACAATTTTTAAAGAAGTTTTTTCCATCTCACAGAACAAATTCTTTCAAAAGACAAATCATCACTTTCACTAAAAAACCAGGAGAAACATTTTACCAATGTTGGGATAGGTATCGAGATTTGCTTAATACTTGCCCACATCATGGTTTTGAAACATGGAGATTGGTTTCACATTTTTATGAAGGTTTAACACCTAGAGATAGGCAAATGGTTGAATTGATGTGCAATGGAACTTTTGAAGATAAAGACCCTAATGAAGCAATGGAGTACCTAGACTTGCTAGCTGAAAATGCTCAAAATTGGGACACCACAGGTACTTATGAGGCACCAGGTAAAACTCAACCTCATACATCTAGTGGGGGTATGCACAACCTTAGGGAAGATCATGACCTCCAAGCCAAGTTTGCATCTTTAGCTAGAAAAGTCGAGGCACTAGAATTAAAAAAGAGTGGTCAATTAAAATCTGTTCAAGACATTGTGTGTCAAATCTGTGAAACAAATGAGCATGCAACCAATGATTGTCCAACTTTGCCTTCTTTCAAGGAATGCCTCCATGAACAAGCCCATGCTTTAAACAGTTTCTAAAGACCCAACCATAACCCATACTCCCAAACGTATAACCCTGGTTGGAGAAATCACCCAAATTTTAGTTGGAAGAGTGATAGCAACAATGCACAAACTTCACATCCACCGTTTCAAGCACACCATAATTTCCAAAATTCTCATGGATATGCACCTCCTTATGCTCCACCTCCTAGAAGAAATTTTGAGGAAACATTGCATGCATTCATTGAAAAGCAGGAGACAATCAACACTCAACTTGCTCAAAGCATGACCGATTTTAAAGATGCTCTTGCAAAATTAACATCTGCTCTCAGTTTCCAAGAGAAAGGTAAGTTTCCTTCTCAACCACAGCAAAATCCAAAGGGGCAATACAATGCAAATGCAAGTGGTTCTGGAAGCCAACACATGGATCAAGTCAAATCAGTCATCACTCTTCGTAGTGGTAAGGTTATTGAAAAACCCATTCTTGAACCTTGTGAGAAAGATGATGAGTCTATCTCTGAGGGTAAGGAAGGGGTTGAACCTGAACATTGCAAAGAGAAGGTTGATTCCCCGCCAGCACTTCCATTTCCTCATGCCATGACCAAACAAAGGAAAGTCAATCACAACTCTGAAATCTTTGAAATTTTCAAACAGGTAAGGATCAATATACCTTTGTTGGATGCTATTAAACAGGTACCTTCCTATGCTAAATTTTTGAAAGATCTGTGCACTGTGAAGAGAAAACTGAATGTGAAAAAGAAAGCCTTTTTAGCTGAACAAGTAAGTGCCATTCTTCAAAACAATAATGCTTTGAAATATAAAGACCCTGGTTGTCCTATAATTTCTTGCTTTGTTGGAGAACATAAAATTGAAAGAGCCTTACTTGATCTTGGAGCTAGTGTGAATTTACTTCCATATTCAGTTTTTCAAAGTCTCAATCTAGGTGAGTTAAAACCAACTTCTGTAACTCTTTTACTCGCCGATAGATCTGTAAAAGTGCCTAGAGGAATAATTGAAGATGTGTTGGTACAAGTTGATAAATTCATTTATCCTGTGGATTTTGTTGTCTTGGACACGCAACCTGTTGAAGCATGTAATTCAATTCCTGTCATTTTAGGACGTCCATTTCTTGCCACTTCTAATGCATTGATTAATTGTAGGAATGGACTGATGAAGCTATCATTTGGAAACATGACATTGGAGATGAATATTTTCAACATTTACAAGCAACCTGAAGATGATAATGATTTACAGGAATCAAAGGCATGCAATTGGAAACCACAAATTGAAGAATTGCCACCACGATCAATTGAGCCCATACCTTCAAGTGTTCAACCACCAAAACCTGAATTGAAGCCGTTACCATTTAATCTCAAATACTCATTTTTGGGAGAAAATGAAACTTTTCCGGTAATAATCTCTTCCAAACTTAATGCACATCAAGAAGGTAAGTTATTACAGATTTTGAAAATGCACAAAAATGCATTAGGATGGACCATAGCTGACATAAAAGGAATTAGCCCTTTGATTTGCACACACAGGATTTATTTGGAGGAAAATGCTAAACCCTCTAGAGAAATGCAACGAAGGCTTAATCCTAATATGAAATAAGTAGTGAAAAATAAAGTCATTAAGCTTCTAGATAATGGAATCATTTATCCTATTTCTGACAGCAAATGGGTAAGTCCTACCCAAGTTGTACCCAAAAAGTCTGGAGTCACTGTGATAACGAATGAGAAAAATGAGTTAATTCCAACTAGGACTGTTACTGGTTGGCGCATGTGCATTGACTATAGGAAACTTAATTCAATGACTAGAAAAGATCATTTCCCTTTACCTTTTATGGATCAAATCCTAGAAAGAGTTGCAGGTCATGAATTTTATTGTTTCCTAGATGGCTATTCAGGTTACAATCAAATTGAAATTGCATTGGAAGATCAAGAGAAGACTACTTTCACATGTCCATTTGATACTTTTGCATATCGAAGGATGCCTTTTGGATTATGTAATGCACCAGCCACGTTTCAAAGATGCATGCTTAGCATATTCAGTGATATGGTTGAACGTTCTCTTGAAATTTTTATGGATGATTTTTCTGTTTTTGGTGATTCATTTGATGATTGTTTGACTAACTTAGAAAAGGTTTTGAGCAGGTGTGAAGAGAAGAATCTTGTATTGAATTGGGAAAAATGTCACTTTATGGTAACAAACGGCATTGTACTTGGTCACATTGTTTCATCGAAAGGAATTGAGGTTGACAAATCTAAAATCGAGTTAATTGCCAACTTACCAACACCAAAATCTGTTAAAGATGTTAGATCATTCTTAGGACATGCTGGTTTTTACAGAAGGTTTATCAAAGATTTTAGTGTAATATCTAAGCCCTTGAGTAACCTTCTAACAAAAGGATAATATTTTTGAATGGACTGAACATTGTGAAAAAGCCTTTGTTAAACTTAAAAACTTGCTTACTTCTGCTCCTGTCATTCAACCTCCTGATTGGTCATTACCTTTTTGAAATAATGTGTGACGCTAGTGATTATGCCGTGGGTGCTGTCTTGGGACAAAGAAAAGATAAGAAACCTTATGTGATTTACTATACAAGTAAAACTTTAAATAGTGCTCAAATGAATTACACCACCACTGAAAAAGAATTACTTGCAGTAGTATTTGCTTGTGATAAATTCAGATCTTATCTTGTTGGCTCACCTGTTGTTGTTTTTAGTGATCATGCAGCATTGAAATATCTTCTTTCTAAGAAAGATTCTAAGGCTAGATTGGTGCGGTGGATTTTGTTACTTCAAGAATTTGATATCACAATCAAAGACAAGAAAGGCACCGAAAATGTTGTTGCAGATCATTTGTCAAGATTGACAACAGATTCTAAATCTGACATCACACCAATCGATGACTACTTTCCCGATGAATCTTTATTTTCCGTTTCTACGATGCCTTGGTTTGCTAATATTGTTAATTTTCTTGTTTCAGGACAATTGCCAGCTCATTGGAGTACCCAAGACAAAATAAAGTTCTTGAACGAAGTGAAGAACTTTTATTGGGATGACTCTTATTTATTCAAATATTGTCCTGATCAAATATTTCAAAGATGCATTCCTGACAATGAGGTAAGTAGTGTCATTAAATTTTGTCATTCTGAGGCATGTGGGGGTCATTTCTCATCAAGAAAGACAACTGCAAAAATCTTACAAAGTGGATTTTATTGGCCCACCATGTTCAAAGACTCACATGCATTCTGTAAGATTTGTGAAAATTGTCAAAAGTTGGGATCTATTTCGAAACGTCACATGATGCCTTTAAATCCTATTCTTGTCATTGAGATCTTTGATTGTTGGGGTATAGATTTCATGGGTCCATTTCCTCCATCATTTGGTTTCTTGTACATATTGGTCGCAGTAGATTATGTTTCAAAATGGATAGAGGCAATTCCAAGTCGAAACCAATGATCACAAAATAGTGATAAAGTTTTTGAAAGAAAACATTTTAAGTCGATTTGGAATCCCTCGAGCCATGATAAGTGACGGTGGAACACACTTTTGCAACAAGCCATTTGAGTCTTTAATGAAGAAATATGGAATCACACATAAAGTTGCCACCCCCTTATCACCCTCAGACAAGTGGACAAGTAGAGCTTGCTAATAGGGAGATCAAACAGATCTTGGAGAAAAACAGTGACCCTAATAGGAAAGACTGGTCTTTAAGACTTAATGATGCACTTTGGGCTTATCGAACTGCTTATAAAACATCATTAGGTATGTCACCTTATAGACTAGTCTATGGAAAACCTTGTCACTTGCCTGTGGAAATTGAAAATAAAGCTTATTGGGCTATTAAAGCTTTCAATTCAAGCCTTGATGATGCTAGTCAGCTGCGAAAATTGCAAATAAATGAGCTTGAGGAAATAAGAAATGATGCATATGACAATTCAAAATTCATAAAGCAAGAATTAAAGAGTTTCATGACAAGAAAATACTGAGAAAAACATTCAATGTTGGTCAAAAAGTCTTGCTTTATAATTCTCGACTCCATTTATTTCCTGGAAAACTAAGAACAAGATGGAGCGGTCCTTTTTATTGTGAAACATGTGTATCCATATGGGGCCTGTGATATTGAGAATCCAAAGAATGACAATGTTTTCAAGGTAAATGGGCATCGTTTGAAAGTTTATTTTGACAATTTTTTTCGGTTGAAAATGACTCTATTGAATTGAGTGATCCTGTATATAAAGATTGATTCTTTTTCTCACATTGTTTTGTGTTTTGTTGTTTTGCTAGTCTCTCTTTCACCCCGGTCAAATGGCGGATAACGGTACTCCGTGACTTAAGTCGGTTCTTTCAGTTTCCCAAATAACTGATATCTGTATATGTTTGTATAATTCTTAGCTCTTTCTTCCTTCTTTGAATCGCTTCTCTAATTCTCTTTTGAAAATGGACACCACTCTTGAAAAGTTGAAAAGGTATTTTCCCGCTTTGCCTCCACATGCGATTAATAAAATTTACTGTGCTAGGTGTGCAAGATTGAGGTTGTTAATGAATCATGGAATTCCTGAAGATATCCGTTGGTTAATTGAAGCAAAGGTCCGATTATCAGGTGAGTCCTCCAATTCTTTCATTTCACACATGCCTGGAACAGGTAAAACCACTTTTGCAAAGAAACGTCGTGCAAAACGACTGAAAGTCTGTCACAGATGTGCCAGATGGACTTGTAATGCGACATGTCGTTCTTTAGGAATGGTATCTGTAAACCATGAAGATAAAATACAATTCATTAAGGATGGCCTGAGTAAGGGGTCTTTAGATAATCTTTTATTGACCCTTGAGACGCATCCTAGTGGAGATGTGCATCGTGTAATTCATGATTTATGGCCACAATTCCATAAAGAACATGATCGACTTAGTCTTGGGAATCTGACTAAAAAAGACCCTGTTTGCTAGTTTTTAAGAAAACTGGATGGGAAGCCTATCCCCGACCCATAGAGGGCGTTTAAGCCGTTCTTGGACGTAAAACCAAGGGAAGATGTGAGCCACAATCACAACTACCTGTACATACATGCTTTGTCAAAATAAATAAATAAAGAGAGAGAGTGTGAGACGACAGCTGGCCTACATATAGGTGGTATGATTGCATTTTCACTTTTTCATCTATAAATTCTTCTCTTCCTTCCCTTCATTTCTACTCATCCCATACATTCATCAAATATAGAAGTGTGTAGAAATGGCAGGTTCCTCAAGTCATCATATAAAAAATATTTGTGTTTTCGGTGGATCCAGTCCTGGGAAAGAAAAAGAGTTTTTAGAATCAGCAAATCATCTTGGTCAGGTACTAGCTGAGAGAAAGATTCATTTAGTGTATGGGGGAGGTAGCCTTGGGTTAATGGGAGGTGTGTCAATGGCTGCATTTTTAGGAGGCAGTCAAGTTTTGGGGGTTGTCCCCAAAGCTTTAGCAACTGGGGACATCATTGGAAAAACAATTGGAGAGGAACTACAGGTCCCAACAATGTCTGACCGACTGAATACCATGTTTAACCATGCTGATGCCTTCATTGCCTTACCAGGTGGTCTGGGCACATTGGAAGAGATCTTTCATATTTCATCTTTGGGCCCAACTGCACATTCACCATAAACCTATAGGTTTGTTAAATGTTAATGGTTTTTATGATAAGTTGCTGTCTTTCCTTGATCAAGCTGATGGAACAGGAATTTCTAACATCTTCGGCACGACGAATCATAATCTTCTGCTGCTACTGGCTGAACAATTGATTGACCAACTACAATCTTTCATCCCTGTCATTGATCCCTGCATAAGTCGTCTAGATTGGTTCAACTAAGGAAAGCCGTAAAAAGCTTAGATTAGATTTGAGCCTTCATCTGTGAAACCTTGTGTCTTTTGGTTTTATTATAGCATATTATTTTTTTGTTACTTCTTATGTTTGTTTAAGTGTGTTTCAGGTTTGTCATTGTTCGCTGTTTCAGGTGATGTCTTCTATACTCTATCTTTCTACCTTCGAACATTGAGGACAATGTCTTCGTTTTGGTTGGGGGGAGAGGGTAGTAGTTTAAAAACCAAAAAAAAAATATATATAATATAACTTGCTAAACTGTTTTTGCTATTATTAAAACCATTTGACAAAATTGTTATTAGGATGGCAGAGTATAATCAATTTTATTGACTCTAGAGACGCATCTTAGTAAGTTTCATTACCAAAGTCTATCATAATACTTCTTGAAATATTTCAGGTTTACAAACTCTCACATTGTTTATCACTTGATTCTGCTCCTATACTCATTTAACAAGTATTATTAAAACCTTCATTTTCACACACACACTTTAACATATGATTGTGGGGTTGCACATTGGATTATTACATTAATTATGTTTTGGCTTTTGTTGAAGGTAACAACTAAGGGAAAAGGATAGTAATATAATTTGCAAAGAAAAAAAAAAAGATTATGTATTGATGATAATAAAACGTGGATTAAGTTTTGGTTTCGTAGCCTCCCTAACCTAAGCAATTAAGCCCGAAGGGGTGTTCTTTAACACCTAATACCCTAAAGTCAACTGACTTGGGAGCTATTGGCCCAAAGCTTGTTACATGGGTTAAGGAGAAAAGCTTAAGAGAATCAAACATTGCACTATCTACGTATCAGTATCTGCAACCCGAGTTGTTAAGCTCGTAGGGGTGTCTCAACACCTAATGCCCTAAGACAACTGGTCTGGGAGTCATTAGCCTAAAACTCGTTACATGGGTTAAAGATACATTGTGTTTTAAGTTGTATATGTATATAAATAAAAAGAAAATAAAAAGAGAAAAAAAAAAAGAGAAAAAAAAAAGAAGAAAAAAATCCCAACCAAGGAAGTTCACCTTAAAACATTTGAACATGATATTGTTTTCTTCCAACAAAAGCCCCATCATCTATGTTTTTCATTGAGCACACAAAAAGAAGGTTTATTAATATCTTGTTTACGAAGTATGAAGCAGGAAATAAATTTAATGAGAGTTTGTTTATCTGGATAGATTAATGAAGTTGAATGATGAATGCCTTGCTTTGTGGAACTTGCAAATTGTTTCTCTATTTTAACGCTTTAGATTACTAGGGACTAGTAATAAGCTGGTTGGGGGGGGTGTGATTAGTACTTAAAAGTGCATGTTTATCAAGGTTTTATATCATCATTTTTTGCACTTGAAGTATCAATAACTCCTTAACTAAAGCATGTTTTATAATAACAAGTTTGGATATTATAAGATACCTTAATTTATGGTAAATGCTCATTTTTAAATGCAGGAGTATCACATAAATAAAAGGATTGATTGGATGAGTTTAAGCATTGAAAGTTAAAGGACAAAGAGATGGCCAAACTTAGAAAAGAGATGTCGGTGCAGTCCAAACCGGAACATTGCTCGGTAATTGGATCATATCTGGAGCTTTAGATTTCGAATTTAGGTCCACTTTATATGGATGGAAAGGTAAGACAAAAGCCTACAAACTTTCATGAGGAGCCCAAGAGATTTGAAAAGGTCGTTTTGAAGTCCAAAATTAAAGGAACAACGAAGAAGTCCGAAGCTGTCCTGCAGCCCAAACACTATTTAGTGTTCAGCCATATCTTGAGTTCTAGAAGTCCAAATGACCTCATCTTTTTTTTTTTTGTTGGAAAGCTGAGACAATTTCCTAGAACATTCTTGAGGATTCTGGGCAAATTATGATGTTAGCAATGACGTCTTGATCAGACAAGAAGATAAGGATTGTTATCTAGTCAAAGATGTGGCCACCCACTCAATCAATTAGTCAACAAATCAATAGTTCCAAATTTTGGCCTATAAAAGGAGGCACTTACCATGTATTGAGGCATCTTGGTTTCCAGATCAAGATCATGCTCTTGCTTTCTCTCTTTGTATTGCTTATGTCTTGCTTTCATTAATATCAAGTTTATGCACTTCATTTCCTTTTTTTTACTTAGTTAACTTCTTTCTCATTTATGTTCTTATCTTGTTTATTTATGTTTCTTTCTTTCATTATGTTTAGCTAAGTTAATTATGTCAAGGTGAAAAGGGCACACTAATGGTGTAAGAATAAGTATAATATAAACTTAACATGGACCTTAACGTTGGATACTAACATGTTTTATATTTGTTATCTTGTTCACTTTTAATACTTTGCTTGTTAAATGGTTAATCTAGATTTATGTTGTATAACACTTGGTACAACAAATACTTGGTACTTTCATAGCCCATACTGTATGGTATAACCGACACCTGAGCTATGAAAGGGACTTGATTTGTTGTTAACATAAGTTATAATCATGAATGCCTGCCAACATTTACAAGTATTAGCTTTATTCGAATAAGATAACTAATGTAATCATGTTAACAATTTATAATCCGATTGGAACCTCCTTTATGTGTGGTTTTCAATTGAGTAATAAGAGTTTATATTATACTTGTTTGAAGTACCATTAGTGGATCCTCTAACCTTGACATTTGTTTTTATCATTGTTTAATCCTTACGTTAATCTTTCATCTCAAAGTTCTCATTAATTCCTTCATCTTCTGCTTTCATTATTATTATTATTATTATTATTATTATTATTTACATTCTGTTTATATTATATAATATATATATTTGATCTTTTCATAAACTCAGTATATAGGCTGGAAACCTGTGACCCGATCTTTAGATCATTCTCAGGTATAACAACGCCACGTACTGAGTATAATAATAATAATTATTGTTGTTATTATTGTTGTTGTTGTTGTTGTTGTTGTCTTGTTATTTATAATTTATACAATTAACCTCTCTGTGGTTCGACCCCGGTCTTGCCGGGTTATTTATTACTTCGACACTCCTGCACTTGGGAAAAGACATCAAGCTTTTGGTCGTGTCATTAGACATCCACACACATGGATCAAATCCTTCTACTTAGGGACGGAAATCAAATCTGAATAAATAAGTTCTCTTTTTAATAGTTGCTGCTTAGGGCATCTCCAATGACTGAGAAAAAAAAAAGCAAAAAAAACAGAAGCTAAAAATAAAAATAATTTTTTAAATTTTTATAGCTTTTCTTTATTAATATTGCAGCTCTAATGGGAGAGTCAAATAAAGAGTCAAAAATAACTTTTTTTTTCGAAGAAAATCATTCTTATTATTTATATTTATTTAGTGAAAACATTAAAATAAATTATTTGAAAAGTTCATTCTTTTATTTATTCAACTTTTTTTTAACACTATCTCTCAAAATACCAAAAATATTAATATTAAATATATTAAAATATAAATAAGTTGTTAAAATAACTTATTTCATTAGAATGCACATAAAATACAATTATATCTATGCTATTCAAAAAACCATATCAATCATATTTATAGATAAACCAACTTTTTCCTTACAAGAAAGATAAGCACTTAAGGGGCCATAAAACCTAGGTGAAAAGATGACCACGTTAAGTTCAATTTATTCTCTCTACTTTAATAATGACAATTCTATTTAAAAAAAAAAAAACTTATTCAAGGGGATAATTGATTTTTCTCTGAATCAATTTTAATTTAATCATTAGAATATCTCTAAATAGATTTTAAAAAAAAAAAACCTTTTTACAAGTAACAACAATATTCTACCTTTGTTTTCTTCATGGAAGGATGATTTAGATTGTCAAAATTAAAAGATTAATGACTCTATTTTGAGCCCAAGCCTAATCTTCAAGTTCTCGTGTTAAAACTAGACCTCATCAAATACATTTATAAGAATATGTAAAAAAATTATAATTCTTTCTTTGAATATTTGTGTATTATTTTTATAGTTTAAGATAAATAATAAATAATATTCAAATAATAAATAGACAAGACCCAATTTATTATGTATGAAATTGGGAAATGAGTATCTATACTAAAAATCTAATTAATTCATGAATTCATCACGTTATCATCCTAACATCACTTAAATGATATCATTGCATTCAAAACAAATCATGATAATTGTGACGTATTAATAAACAATTGTTTTCTTTTATAACCTCAAATAAAAATGACTTTGGTCAAATTTATTTTTATTTTATTATAACTAAATCAATATAAATAAAAACATTGGACTTACTTTTCGCTAATAAAAAAAAGTGAAATAACTATGCCGGAAGTAGTCAAAAGGGATAAATAATTCCATGCCAACAACTTTATGAGCCATGCTCTTTTTTTTATAAGATTATCTTTTAGTTTTCACATTTTTAATGCTTGCCTCCACCGCCCACACACAGCAACTTAATACTAAACTAAAAAAATTCACGCTTCATTCAGAGTTTGAGTGCTAGTTATATCAATCTCCAATTCTATAAAACGATCAGCAAACTTATCATCTGAGTGAAAATGATGTTGAAGTTATATTGTCATCACGAGCTGATTAATGGTACAAGAAGTGTTTTCTTTTTTTCAAAAAAAAAAAATGTTCAAAGTAGATAATTGTTGGTTAAAAATGTATGTGTGATACATAATTATCAAATTCAATCCAGGCATGAAGCTTAACCTTAATTGATTTTCATTTCGAATTATTTTAATGGTTGACCTGTTCAAACATGTATTCCCTAACGAATTAATTTGTGATTTTACTAAACCTAACTGACTTGATCATCTCAATTCCTGACGGGTCATGATTTTTTAAAAACCTACATCATTTAAAAGTTATAATCCAAAATTGAGTTATGTCTTTTCCATTCCTAGTTTTAAGTTAAGCCATGGCGTGCTCGCGCTCAACTATAGATTGGATTATGATGCGTTTATGCCCAACTCTTTTTTAAATTCAGTCTACAGCTGAACCCAACAACATCTGGGTTCAACGAACAAGTGGAGCTGAACCCAACAACATCTGGGTTCAATGAACAAGTGGACCTAACACCCCTCTTAGGTTCAGCACACAAGCTGAACCTAGATACACTTGGGTTTAACGTACAGCTGAACCCAACTCCTCTTGGGTTCAACATGCAAGCTGAACCCACATGTACCTGGATTTAGCGTATAACAAAAAAATAACCCCACTATATGCCTCCCCCCTCTAGACTAATGATTATAATATCTATCATATCTCATTAATTACAAACAAGAAGTCCACACTTTTATTAATATATAAGATGTGATGAAACAAACAATAGAATAATATTTTTTTTACTATCAAGAGATTAAATCTCTACCCCTCACATGTCGTATGAAGCAAGTCAGGATATGTAATATAAAATGAAGCTTGAGTACATAGTAAAAAGGTTCAAAACCTTATACTTGAATACATAAACACATCCTTTCTTTTCTCCCCTTAGATCTACATCCTCTTCTACTTCTTCTTCTTCTTCTCTATCTTCATAAAAGCTCATTAATATTTTTTTTATCACACAAAATACCTCATACAGATTTAATCTTCGAACGATCCCCCAATAACACCCTCAAGTGTCTCTAAAAAACTTTATATGCATGTATTCATTCTAGAGAAGATTTATAACCCCCGAAGATAATCATTAAAGAGAAAGTCAATAAAGTCTGAAAGTGAAGGTCATAAATAATTTCATGAATGATCTATAAGGGTCGGAAGGAATTATTCCTTTTATAATATTTCATGTGAATTTGTACCCTTATCAATTCCAATATTTTTTTAAATTTATCTAAAAACAGTATCATTTTGATTAGCTAATTCATGACTTAATATAATAAACCCATAACATGAATCTTTAACTAGGTAAGATCTTCAACCGAGTTTGATTACTATTGTGTTGTCACAGGGACTTCTATCTAAAATCAAAGGCCAAAAATTTTATTTCTCCAAAATGAGTGGTTTGAATTTGTTGATCATAAGGCTATGACTTTGATGATAAGGTGGGCTTTGTTCCAGAAATAATTAGTAATATTTTGTTAGTTATTTTTTTTATTTAAAAAAAAATAAATACAAAAAAAAAAGAGAAATCTATAACCCATAAAAAATGATAAAATTATCTTTCTTATAATTTCACTCTTCTATTTATGTCTTTTTATTTCTTCTAAAGTGTCTTGTAAAACAACAAAAAAATATCATTAATTATTCTATAAACATCATAAAATTTATCGTTCCTCGATTAAGTAGCAGGATTATTCTTTGAAAAACATTTGTGAACAGGGAATGATAGAGAGCCGTAATGTTTGGAGTGCCCAAATGAATAATCTGTACTTTGGAGCACCATTTCATAAAAGTAAGCAAAGAAGTTCAAGGATCTGTAACAATCGAGAACTATTGGGGGCATGGCTACCCCGGCCGCAACTATGTTGGGACTTTGTGTTTGTATATGTCCTTACAACATGAAAAATAATACCATTTTTAAATTATAGAGTTACTTCAACAAAGAATATGTTTTATTTTATGTAAAAAGAAAATATAAAAGAAAAGCTGCTCACATATTTATTAGTTTTAGTTCAAAAAACATAAAGGATACAAGTACTCATGAACATATATAATATTCTAGTCCTTCACCGCTACAAGTACTCAAGTACTGATTTATTTTTGTAAAAATATAACCGTACCAGGTTAAAATATGAGTCGATCGCTCGATTGCTTATATGGAGGCAGTCATGTAGCCTCCTCAATTCTTCACGGTGGCCCAAATATCAGCACCGAACACTCTGAGTTTCCTCTCCACTTGGATTCTGATCAAAGTTGTAGTTTCTTGGTTCTTGACGGTTTCCTCATGAATACTGACCTTATCATCAATTCTAAGGTTTATTTGACGAGCAAAATCAATCCAACCCACAGAAAGAAAAGGCTCCACGTTTTCATTCCTTTGAATGAAGCAAGGAAAGGTCCATTCTTGCCCTCCGTCATCGTGAACGCGCATGTTCATGGAATGGCCTTGTTGGGAAGGCAGTGGACCTAGAGAACAAGCAGGAATAGCTAAGCAACCCTCGATGTCAGCTCTGGTTACCAGCTTGGAGAACAGTGTTGCCATTGCTTGCTTGCCACAAATTAGATCTTTAATAGTATAACTTCAACAAGGTGAAATTTGTGTAGGAGTTTGATGAGTTATGGTGATGATTCAGTTGCTCTTCAATGACTCTTCAGCATGGTGTGTGTGTATATATATATATATTGAGAGAGACGCCGTCCGTAGGAGGGATTGCACAGGAGGTTCAGTGAGTTTTCCAGGAAACAGCGTGTGTGGAAATAACCTCGAAAAGGTGTCACCGTGGAAAAGAAGTTGTGCTTCTTTTCTTAACCATCTTGAGTTCAAGGCTAAAATTCAAGAATAAAAAATATTAAATTTAGATTGATGAGGTTGATGCATCACTAAAATCATCCGAAAAATATAATTAATCTTAATTACATATAAATTGATTAGAAAATATTTATTAAAAAAATAATTAAGTCGACACGGTCAAAATTTCAATGTTCTTTAGCAAATTCTAGGAGCATAGCTATTACTTTATTAATGAAACAATGTAATAGTTTATTATTATTATTATTATTATTATGAATAATAATAATATTATTAATAATTTTTAATTTTATCCTTCAAATTAAATTTATTATTTTTTAATGGTAATAATTTTTTTTAAAATTTATTAATAATTAATATAATAATAATAATAAATATGTCTGACTCATGTTTAAATAGGTCGGGCAAGCATGCCAGATCTATATTGGTTGGGTTCGGCAAACATACATATATTTTTTTAAGAATATGATTGTGTTTTTATTGTTTTTTTTTAAAAAAAAAAAGACAAAAAAAACCCTAAATTTAAAGGTTAAAATTTATTATATGAAAAGGATAATTTTACCATAACTGTGCATAATAAAGTTTTTTTTTAACAAGCACAATTATATTATTATATTTCTTTTTATAATCATCTATATCTTGATGAATAGTAAAAGGATGACCAGCAAAATAATAATCTCCTTTTCCAATTAAATAAGGACCCGCAGTCACCTAGGCCGCGTGAAGTTGGTTTAAAGGTGGAGCAGAAGTTTCTTCCAAAGTAAACTCAAGTTGCGAAGCTTGTTCCTTGTGCACAAATGGCCCCACAAAGCAATAGCAATGCTCTTCAAATTGAAATACAAACAGTTATATATATTTGCTATTGCTTTGTGCTATTATGAATTTTGATATAATTATTGAATAAAAAAAAATAATACCTACTCACAAATACTTCATTAACTATTACAATTTCATTTTAAAAAAAGTAATATTTTGCATATCTTAGAATTACGTCCAATAACAATGAATACATAGCGCTAAAGAAATGATAAATGTGATTTTTAACATGTTTTTTAGTTGTTGGTATTATTCAAATTAGTTTATAGTTTATTACAATTTAAGTCATTGTGTTTATTTATCTTCAATAAAAAATTATCAAATAAATAGAAATAGGCCTAGCGGTGTGTGTATATATGCATATAAATACATGTATATGTAACTGTATTATACAGTATTTGTATTTTGTGTCCTTACTTGTGCTTCCTCATCAAATATTCACTATCAGGATCATCATTTAGTCCAGCACATATTAATCCTTTACATGTACAAGCCATGTAACATTTTAAAAAAAAATATTACATTGGTTTTTAAAATATTTTTTTATTTAAAAATATATTAAAATAATAATATATTTTTTATTTTTTAAAAATTAATTTTTATATTAACATATTAAAATAATCTAAAAATATAAAAAAATATTAATTTGAAATAAATACAAAAATATAAAAAAAATAATTTTTTTTTAATATTTTTAAAATACAAAAATAAATAGGTATTTTCTTTGAACATAATATCTTAGTTAAAATGTGAAAATATTGTTTTGGCCTTGTTGAATTACTGTGTTTTTATGAAATCCAAAAATACTCAATCTACCAACAAAAAGACACAAATATTAGCCAGTGCAAGGGCTCATCTACGATTTAAACCTTTCTGTTGGTTATTGGGTTACGTCTGGTCCGCCCATGATGGATGGACCTGATCCAAGTTATTAGAGAAGTTACTAAAGGAAGTAACCGTCTTCTCTAATTATATATAAAGGGAGATAACCCATATGGAATAACAACTTTTCATTATTGAAAGAACATGGTTCTCTCTTTCTCTTCTCCCATATTTACTCTTTGTATTAACCTGACAAGATTTATAAAGACGTTCGTACTGTGGAATATCACTTTGGTTCTAGTAATTGAAGTGGCACTAAAGTAATTGATCCAGGAATAAGAAAGCGAATTCTCATAAGAAAGTTTTCTTTTCTAATTCTACATTGGTATTAGAGCCTTGGTTTTTAATATTGTTTTTTATGCAGTATATCAATTATTATATGAATGATAGATGTAAATTTTGTGTTAAAAGATTACTTTCATTGAGAATTTTGAATGTACAAAATTTTATGAAGTAATTTAGTTTTGAGTTTGTCTTTTCTATAATTAATTAAAAAAAGATTTTTTGCATGATAATTGTATAATTTTTTTATCAATTCATGTGTAAATTGATGACTAATTTTATTATCATGATGAAAATGGAGATTGGAATGTTTCTATTTCCATTTCCAATTGACTACAATTGCAGTAGTCAATTGGAGTCATTTGGCAGTTAATTAACTGCCATTTGATAGTTTTTTTTTAAAAAAAACATTGGCTATGTTAATTGATAATTTGAAAGGAAATGGGAATTTGCCCATTTTCATTCCCGTAGTCTATTGAAAACTGCCATTTGGCAGTTATTAAAAAAAAAAAACCGAATGTACACATCTTAATTTTAAAAGATGTGTACATATATTAACTGCCATTCGACAGTTAATATATATTAAATGTTAATATATACACATCTTTTTTTTTTTTTTTGCAGTATTCCATTTTCTAGTTCCTTACCGTGTCAATTTCCAATTCTTAGTTAAAAGATGTGTGGCACTTAATATATATTAATAATTATTAATATATATTAATATTAAGAATAATATTAAGACAATTAATATTTTTTGTTAATATAAATTGTTAAAATGTGGAGTAATTTATTTATTGTTAAAATAAATTGCTAATTTCTGTAATTTTATTTTCATTTATGATGATACACGCTTTAATTAAATATTAAGTATAATATTTATGAGCTTTTGGAATATTTTGTTGTAGTGGATAGGCAACAACAAATCGATCAATATTGGTATCATTTGTTGGATTATACCTTTAATCATATTCATAAATTTCAAGAGCACATTGATTATATGTATCATTGGATGAGTAGTCTGGCTATGAGTGATGTTTATGAATTCTACATGGAACATCAAATGTTAATCGTTCTTAATTCTTTACATGAAGAATGGATGCCGATGCGACTATCGTTGGAATATAGACTGGAATCCTTGGATTTCAACAATCTCATAGATGAAATGCTGCTTGAGAGGGAACGTTAGTATACTGAATAGCGCATACGACGCACTGGAAGAAGCACAAGTCGTTTGGATTCTGCTGCTAAATTCATTCCATGGTTTGAGCAGAATGAACTTGGAGGGGATGACTTTGATGAAGTGGATGATGTAATTGGAAGCCTTACTTATGTGCCTAAAATATAAAATAATTATGAAATGTATTATTCTTAATTTTTTTTTTTAAGATGATTGGTTGTTTAATTGTGAATTGAATATTTTATGTAATTTAAGTTTAATTACATTATATGCATATATATATGATAATATTTGCAACTTGATTAGTGGGAGTTGTTAGTTGAAACTAATAACTATAATTTTGCACTCTTTTAAATTTCCAATAATAATTAGACCATACAAATAGAAATTGATTAAGTGTTTAACATTTTTTTTGTTTCTATTGTATGTGTTAGATTATTATTTGTTTAATTTAGAATGGAGTGGCAAAATATATCAATTAATTTAGATTGATGAGGTTGATGCATCACTAAAATCATCCAAAAAATATAATTAATCTTAATTACATATAAATTGATTAGAAAATATTTATTAAAAAAATAATTAGAGTCGACACGATCAAAAAGTGAAAGACAATTCAAGCTTTTAATTCGATGTCTTTTAGAAGATTCTAGTAGCATAGCTATTACTTTATTAATGAAACAATGTAATAGGTTATTATTATTATGAATAATAATACTATTATTAATAATTTTTAATTTTATCATTTAAATCAAATTTATTATTTTTTAAATAATAATAATTTTTTAAATTTTTTAATAATTAATAATAATAATAATAAATAAATCTTACTAATGTTTAAATAGGTCGGGCAAGTATGCTACACCTATATTGGTTGGGTCTAGCAAACATATATATTTTTCTTTATGAATATGATTGTGTCTTTATTGTTTTTTTTTTTAAAAAAAAAAATAAAAGAAACCCTAAATTTAAAGGTTAAAATTTATTATATGAAAAAAATAATTTTACCATAACTACATGCTTAATATTTTTTTTTTTAACAAGCACAATTATATCATTATGTTTCTCTTCATAATTATCTATATCTTGATGGATAGTAAAACGATGACCTGCAAAATAATAATCTCCTTTTCCAATTAAATAAGGACCCGCAGTCACCTAGGCCGCGTGAAGTTGGCTTAAAGGTGGGCAGAAATTTCTTCCAAAGTAGACTCAAGCTGCGAAGCTTGTTCCTTGTGCGCAAATGGCCCCACAAAGCAATAGCAATGCTCTTCAAATTGAAATACAAACAGTTATATATATATATATATATATATATATATATTATGAATTTTAATATAATTATTGAATAAAAAAATTAATACCTACTCATAAATACTTCATTAACTATTACAATTTCATTTTAAAAAAAGTAATATTTTGCATATCTTAGAATTACGTCCTATAACAATTAATACATAGCGCTAAAGAAATGATGAATGTGATTTTTAACATGTTTTTTACTTCATGGTGTTATTCAAACTAGTTTATAGTTTATTACAATTTAAGTCACTGTGTTTATATATCTTCAATAGTTTTTATTTACATAATTCAAAAAATTATCAAATAAATAGAAATAGGTCTAGCTGTGTGTGTATATATGCATATAAATACATGTATATGTAACTGTATTATACAGTATTTGTATTTTGTGTCCTTGCTTGTGCTTCCTCGTCAAATATTCACGATCAAGCACATATTAATCCTTTACATGTACAAGCCATGTAACATTTTTTAAAAAAATATTAAGTGAATGGTGTCATAACTCAAATTTTGACCGTTTTATCTTTATTATTATTTTATTTATTGAAAAGAATAAAAAAATTAATAAAAAAATAATGATAATGAAAAAAACAAGTAAAATGAAATAAATAAAGAATGAATTAAATTTTGGGTTAAGGGCAATATGAATGGAAGTTTTGGGGTTTAATTAAACTTTTGAATTAATCTAATTAAGCTTGGAATTAATTTATTTAATCCAATTAAGGGTTTAACTGGAGAAATTGATAAATTTTTAGACTTAATTAAGCTTGAAATTAAGTTAATTCATCCAATCAAGGATTTAATTGGAGAATTAATAAGTTTTGAGACTTAATTAAGCTTGGAATTAATTTAATTAATCCAGTTAAGGGTTTAATTGGAGAATTGATAAGTTTGGAGACTTAATTAAGTTTGTAATTAATTTTATTAATTCAATCAAGGGTTTAATTAGAGAATTGATAAGTTTTAGACTTAATTGGACTTTGGATTTAATTAAATTAACTTATTCAGGGGCTTAATTGAAGAACTATTAAGGTTGGGGGTCCAAATTTTGAAATTTAAACTCCAAGGACTACATTGAAAAAGCCCAGAAATAAAGGGGTCCAAATTTAACTTTTATCCAGGGGCTTGATTGCACGATTTCAGAATTCCAAGGACCAAAATGAAAATGGCCATTGAACACATCACTGTTCATCTTCTTCAACGCTTCAGCTGCCGACCGCCACCATTACTCCTTCAATAACAGTCGATTAATTACCTGGTAACGGTGGAATTCTGTGGCTATAAAGCCGGAGAAAACAACGAAAAGAAGGAAAGGAGGGGAAGAAAAACTGGGGAGAAAAAGAAAGAAAGCCATGCACGGCAGGGAGAGAGACTAAAACCAAAGGAAAACTGGGGAGGGACAGAACCAAGGGGCAGTGTTGGTGGGATAGCCCTTCTACACTTTCATCGTCTTCTGCAACTACCAGGAACAGGAACCACAGCGTTTCTTTCTTTCTTTGAGAACGGAGGCAGAGAGGAGGAGACAGGGGATCACAGAACCACAAAGAACAGGGGAGACAGAGAACGAGCCACGAACGGCAGAAAATAAAAACTGGAGGAGAAGACAGACGCAAACCAGCCGAACAGAGAAAAAAAACAGGGGAAGCACACAGGGGAATGAAGAAAAAATGAAGACTGGGAACTAACAAAGAAAATAAAACCCACGGACGAAGAACAAAAAAAGATATACAGAGAGAGAGGGGGAGAATCCTGAGAGCAGAAGAAAGCAAGAGATAAAGCGGAAGAAGGGAGAGGACGTCGCTCGGCCAGGTCGTCACCAGAGTCTTCGTCTTCGGTCTTCAAGGTGCAGGTCAGTAGCATTCCTCTTCCCCCATCTTTCCTTTTTAATTACATTAGCACTGTTGCCAGCATGCGTGAGTAATTCACGCATGCTGGGCAACAGTGCCCAGGTGGCTGGGTCCAGTCCAGCCCCATGGGCTGGGCTGGCCCATCCCCAAAAATAAAAAAAAAAATAAAAAATTTAAAAAATGTGCATGAATAAAAATAATGTAAATTTATTGGTTTATTCACTGACGCCAGAGTCAGGAATAAAAATACTAGTTTAAATTTATATTATTTTTATTCGTTGTATTTTTATTTTGTTTAGCTAGAAAAATAAAAAAATATGTGCATGCGTAAAAATAAATTTATTTTTTATTTATTTATTTACTGGCACTAGAATAGGGAATAAAAAAATATATTGATCTTAATTTTTGTCGTAGCTATGAATTTTTACCAACGCCAGAGTTGGAATTATTCGAGCTCGAATATTCACTGACGCCATAGTCAGTAATATTATAAACAAATCATCACAACATAAATTAATAAATATTTAGCAATTTAAGACAAAACCAACAATGCAGTCTGCCTTAAACAGAATGTTTAAGGGGTGATAATATCTTCCATTTTACGTAATCAATCCCGAGTCATAGAATTTTTGTTGACCAGTTAGGGTTTCTAGTGACCATAATACTAGGTGGCGACTCCTCAAACGAGACCTTTTTCCCCTAAAAGAACAGGATGCCAAAAATCTGTTCTTTTTCCGTAATTCAAGAGAATAATTTTTAGGGCCGCCGCGATGTCGGGTGCGACAATTGGTTTTTAAAATATTTTTTATTTAAAAATATATTAAAATATTTTTATTTTTTATTTTTTCTAAAATTAATTTTAATATTAACATATCAAAATAATCTAAAAATATATAAAAAATATTAATTTGAAATCAATACAAAAATAAAAAAATTAATTTTTTAAAAAATATTTTTAAAACACAAAAACAAATAGTTACAATGTATTAGTTAAAATGTGAAAATATTGTTTTGGCCTTGTTGAATTACTGTGTTGTTATGAAATCCAAAAATACTCAATCTACCAACAAAAAGACACAAACATTAGCCAGTGCAAGGGCTAATCTTCGATCTAAACCTTTCAAACTACAAACCCTAGTTTTAAAAAGAAAATAAAACACCACTACGTTCCATGGCTGTCAACATAAACTCAATCCAAAATCTATCCTACCAGGTTAACATTTAAGATTTTTTTTGAAAAAGAAAAAACAATATTACTTTAATAAAAAATAATTGATATGAATTGATTGAATAACTTGCAAGTTGATTCATCCACCCTGACTTTTTTCTAGATGAAGTCACGGGATGGACATCTAATTATTTTATATAAAAATGAAAAACATTCAAACAAAAAGAAAAAAAAGAAAATCATTATTGGACAACTCTCGCTACACCATTAAATAATTTTACCGACGATGGATTAGGTCCATCAGTGTGAGGCACGCAAACCGTAGGTAAAAATATTACCGACGGTCTCACCGATGAAATTTATTCGTCGAAATTTTGAACATCGGTAATTTCTTATTCCGTCGCCAATTCTGTCGATAATAAAAAAAACCAAACACCGATGGTATTATAGATGATGAAGCACGCCAAAAAAAATTACCTGTGAGAATTTTACGATTGGAATAAGTTTGTTTATGTTTCCAATGGTATTTACCGACGGAATATCCATTTGTGATTGTGGCATGGATGGTAAATATTTTAGAACTTCTTGTCAAATACCAACGAAATATATCCGTTAGTAATGGTAATGGAAAATGCTGACAGAATATATCCGTCGGCGATTGTGGCATGAACAGTAATTTTTTTGCAACTCTCGGTATAATACCGATGACATGTTTCCATCTCGAAATCCATCGGTATTTATTTAAAATACTAAAAACAAATTATTTATTAACAGGAAAAAAACTTAATAACCAAATAAATTTGTATTAAACATTAAAAATGTTAAATAATATTAATCCAAACATTCATTACAAATTTAATGTTTTTTTTTTTAAAAAAAAAAAACTAAAATAACAGCGAAGCTGTAGGAGGAGGAGGAAGAGGCTAGTTGTTGCCGAGACCGTACGGCAAAAAGGGAGCACATGGATCATCACCCATCTTTGATCTAATCTCCATAACTATTGGATGGAGCTGATCATAATCCGTCGAGAGGCATTGATATTGTTGTTTCAAGACAATGAACTCCTCTGACTAGGTGCTTGATACTGATGGAGAGCTCCCAATGGTTGAGACACAATGAGCCGACAACAAATTTTCAGTCGTAGTGCTAGAGAGGCTGTAGACCTGATTTTTATCGGGTCCACCGAACGATCCAGCCTTCATCCATAAATTTAGATCAAAATCCAGATGGGTCGAAGGATTGTCCTCATATCTCACCCTCAATCAGCTATTATAGGTCTCTTGAATTTTTTTTTTTAAATCATCATATTCAATTCAAGAAAACAATAACTTACGAAATAAAATGATTGAACGAACATATCAGAAAGTGTTGAGCACGGGTGTCCATGTACTGCTACACCCCCTTTTGGCGGTTTTGACTTCGCACGTGTGTCTCTACAAATAGCTCCATTGGACTCGGCTCACATCCAAGAAACGTAGCCTATAAGAAAAAAAAGTTGCAAGTTAAATATATTTATAAGCAACAACAAATTAATTAACAATATATTTATTTGAATTAATCTTACCATCCGCTTCGCATGTGCGGTAAACAAGACAGAGTCATCGGTGTGTATGGTCACCGAACCATGAATTTGCTGGTTCTAGTTGTCGGCTCTGGACTGTGAGCACTGTGAGAACTACTCAGACGTCACGTGCTTAATATATACCATCCATATATCTCCCGAGATGAATGGCGGTTTGAATTCCCACCAAACCGCCATCTCATTCCATCCTTCAAGACGGTTGTCCTTCACATTTCTTTTTGCTTTTTTTTGATTTCATACCAAAAATCATGCAACCTACTTGTATAAAATTAGAAATAAAAAAGAAAATATTATTTTTTATGTTACTTAGTTGCCGTGTGATGATCTTATACCCTCTTAACAACATTATTGTCCGTGCTATCCCAATCAAATTTATTATGTGTATATAAATAATTCATTTAAAATAAAAATATTACAAGATATAAAATTATAAAAATTATTTATTAAAAATAAGCAGGAAATTAAAAATTAACACCGACCTGAAATCGTCGAAACCAGGCATCGATATTAGGTCTCCACTCAGGATGTCTAGAGACCTGACTCCATTGAAACAATAGAATCTCCATCGACGATTTAAATGCCACTGTTATTGTCCTGGCAACCTTAGTATTTGTGAACTTGAAATTAAATAAAATTAATAAAGTATTAATTAGTTGTTCATAAATTATGTTATAAGTATATATAAAAAAACTAAAACCTAAACAAACTTACATTGAGAGGTCATCCTTCCACTGTGCCAAGTACTTGTGGGTGAATTGACCCCGTTGTAAAGGCACATCGCCTCTGCGCTGTGAAACCACGCTAGAAGAGGCAGCATCACAAGTTGGTGCAGATGCCTCGCTGTGATCAACACCTAAGGAGATGTCCTCCTCACTGCTAGAAGAACTAGTTGTAGTCGTCTGCTGACGACGTGCTGTAGATTTCATTTGACGCATCTACACAAATATATACGAATTATTACATAATTAACTTTGATTATTTTAAAAACATTCAGCAGCACCTCCCCTATAATGGAGACTACTCATAGTTTTCAAACATGCAATCTTTATAATAACCACAATCCAATTGACCCCAACAACATCATATACAACCTAACATCTATAGAAATTCAATCATTTAAAAAAATTCGATAGCACCTCCCCTATACTGGAGACTACCTACAGTTTCCAAACCTACAAATATTAATAATTACACAAATATTGCAAAATCAACTCTATACAACCTAACATCTATAGAAATTCAACATCTATATATTTTCAACTAACATCAATACAAATTCATAAATAATAATTAAAATTAATCAAAATAATAAACAACATAACAAACAATAATATCCTAAAATTAAGATAAATTAATTAAATTTAATTCTATATTTCAATTAACATTTTAAACATAAATTCAACAATAACAATTATGGCAAAACAAACAATAATATCCAAAAATTAAGATAAACTAATTAAACTTAGTTCTATATTTCAATTCACATTTTAAACATAAATTCAACGATAACAATTATGGCAAACCAAACAATAATATCCTAAAATTAAGATAAAACTAATTAAACTTAATTCTATATTTCAATTAACATATTAAACATAAATTCAACAATAACAATTTTGGCAAAACAATCAATAATATCCTAAAATTAAGATAAACTATAACATTTATGGCAATACAAACAATAATATCATAAAATTAATAAATAAAAAGCAAAAAAAATCAAAGAACACTACACAAAACCTCATAAACACAAAACAAACAATACACAAAACTAAAAAACACTACATAAATTCAAAATAAATTTAGGAATAAAAAATGCTTACCTTAATAGTTGATTTGAAGATTTTATCTACAAACAATACACAAAACAAAGAACAAAAAAAAAATCATAATTAAAAAAAAAAAACATAGATAAAGAAAGAAGAATACATATGTTTTAATATGCTACAACTACCACCAAAACAATAAAATCTCTTACAAAAACGTAATATAAACGGAGAGGAGAAGAGAAATAGAGATGAAGAGCTAGGAGAAAAATTGAATCTAGAGGAAAGGGATGGAGGATTTATATTGCAATTTTTTCGACGGAATTACCGACGAAACTTTATTATTGTCGATGGCATTAAATTTTGTTGGTAATATCGGTTGGTAATTAATTGATATTTGCACCCAAAATTTTGAAAATCCCGCCAAACTTTTCGGGTTGTTGGCAAATCCGTTGGTAACAGCGTGTCAGAGCACGAGCGCCTTGAATTCGCCGCGTCCGTCAGCTAATCCATCGGTAACTGTGCCGACCAACCAGGCGTGTGCTTTGAGAGGTGCGCTAACCATCGGAAGATCCATCGATGATTATGGCAGGGGCTATAATTGTTTTGCAACTTTCGGTCAAATACCAACGGGTGCTAGGCTGTCAGTATAGCCATTGGTGATAGTGGCAAAATTTTGTACTTTTTTTGCAACTCTCTGCAATCACCGACTGGTACCAGTTCGTCGATGTACCCATCGATGATTGTGGCAAAATTCTGTAAATATTTTTCAACTCTCGGTTTAATACCGACAGGTTCCATACCGTCAATAATGCCGTCAGTGAAATTGCCAATATTTTTGCAGCTCCTCCATGTATTTATGTCTATCCTCTCACACAAAATCTTGAATTGCAAACTTATAGCATGCACAACACAATAATAAGAGCTGACAATTAAAGAAGAATAAATATTTCATGTTCCAAAATATCATCCTTAATATTACATTATAAAAATAAGGCTTTATAATATGTTTAGTCAGAATTTTCATCTTCATCCTCAATTGAATTCTTATCATCAGCTTCATTGCACTCTTCAATGTGGTTATCATCTTATTCATCAACATTCTATAGTCCATTAGAGATCAAAACAACATTCACCTCCTTTGCGTCTACATTAACAAGACTATCATCGAAAACACAAAAATTTAAATTTTCTTCTAAGTTAATCGAAGCAACAACTCAGTATGGTTCAACCAACACACTAGCTTGAAAGACTTCATCTATCACACTTGTATCTTTGTTCTCATCTTGAACAACCTCAACACGATCCCTGGGTTTGGTTTTTAAAATGATAACCAATCAACTCTTAATCGGTCCCTTTTATAGGAAGGGGTGTATGTGTAATAAACTTGTTGGCATTGCTTTGCGAAAACAAAGACATCGTTTACGTTGCAGTGTCTAGCTTTTGAGTTGATTTCAACGAACCATAGAGAGGATCTACTCTGATTCCTTTATCAGTTGTGTCATACCAATAGCATTTGAATAAAAACACTCTATTTTGCTAGCTATGATATTGTTGTTCGATGACCTCATCCAATCTACCATAGTAGTCAACTTTAAACTTACTAGAAGTCGATCCCTTAATACAAACACCGTTGTTGTATGTCTTTCTTCCATGCTCGTATTCTTTAGTATGAAAGACATATCCATTGACAAAATACCCGTTATAGCACATGACTTTTATTTCAGGGCCTAGGCTTAGTAAAGACACTGAAATAGCAGCATTACCTTCCATTTGATAAACCTTGTATATTAAATACAACAATAATCAATAAACGGATATTATATAATATTGACGTACATTTACTTACATTGTAAGAGATAATGAGTTTGTGATATGACTTACATGTGTTCTAAACCATGTGGTAAATCGTTCATCTTGTAATTGAAAGATCTGGGATTCAGTCAGCTGTGTGTTATTGGACAGTAAGTATCGTCGATGTTCCCTACAAGGTTGTTCCAAATTATATGAGTTTATGGTATCACAAAACATAAATAGTACACTCTTGACAAAGTTTAAGTCGAACAACTACTTAATAAAAGGTCTTAGCTCATCACAGTAAAATAGGACATAATTGTGTGCTTGCCTGAACTCTATTTCAGACAAATATCTTCCCCTCACGGCATTTTTAGGTATTGGTCATCCAGGATTGGAGAAAATTAACAAGTTCCCACTTGAAGGCACTTCACCACCATCATCATACCGTGGAACACGGTTGATCCTCAATCTCAAATGAGGTTCGAAATAGTATGAGATAAATGTTGAGATCTCCTCAATAATATAGGCCTCATATATTGACACCTCAACATGTGTCTTGTTCTTAACCTTTTTTTTTTAAGATTGAACAAGTACCTACATTTATATAAATATATAGAATTAATAAAAAATTATCAATTAAAAAAAAACAAAAAAAAATGTTTAATTATGAATTACATAGCAATTGTAATATCTAACCTCTTGAATGGATGCATCCATCTATACTGGACCGGTCCTCCAACTTTTACCTTAAACGGTAAATATACGAGAAGATGCTCCATTGAGTCAAAAAATAATGGAGTGAATATCATCTTAAGTTTGCATAATGTCTCGATGATATTCATTTCAAGCCTTTCAATGTGATTAATGATCAGTACTTAAAAGTGCATGTTTATCAAAGGTTTATATCATTATTTTGCATTTGAAGTATCAATAACTCCTTAACTAAAGCATGTTTTATAATAACAAGTCTAATACTATAAAATACCTTAATTTATGGTAAATGTTCATCTTAAATGCATGCATATCACATAAATCAAAGGATTGATTGATGAATTCAACTACTAAAATTTGTGAAGATAAAGAGAGGGTGAAGCTTAGAAAAGAGATGTTGGTGTAGTCCAAACTGGAACACTTTTCGGTAATTGGGTCATATCTCGAGTTCTAGATGTCCAAATGACCTCAAATTTTTACACAGATTTGGTAAGACATAGGCCTACAACTTTCATGTTTTCATCAAGATCTAAGAAGGCCGTTTGCAAGTCTAAATTATAGCAACAACAAAGAAGTCCGAATCTGTCCTGTAGCCCAAACACTGTTCAATGTTTGGCCCATATCTGGAGTTCTAGAAGTCCAAATGACCTCCATTTGTTTTCCTGGAAAGCTAAGTCAATTTCCTACAACGTTGATGTTTTCAAGTGGACCCAGTTCTGATGCTAGCATTTTCGTTTTATGCAGACAAGAAGATAAGGATTTTCACAAAGTCAAGAGTTGGCCACCCACTCAACAATTAGTCATCAAATCAATAATTCCGAATTTTGGCCTATAAAAGGAGGCATTAGCCATGTATTTAGGAGCTTGGTTGTTCAAATCAAGTTCATGCTCTTTATTTCTCTCTTTATATTTTTTTTGTAATTCTTAAGTTTTGCTTTCATTAATATCTTGTTTATGCTTTTCCTTTCCTTTCCTTTCCTTAGTTAACTTGTATCTTATTTATGTTCTTGTTTTGTTTATTTATGTTTCGTTTCTTCATTATGTTTAGCTAAGTTTATTATGTTAGGGTGAAAAGGTTACACTAATGGTGTAAAAATAAGTATAGTGTAAACTCAACATGGACCTTAATGTTTAATATTAACATGTCTTATCTTTTTGTCTTACTAATTCTTAATACCTTGCTTGTTAAATGGTTAATCTAGATTTGTGTTGTATAACACTTGGTAGAACAAATGCTTGGCACTCTTGTAGCCCAACCGTATGGTATTACCTATACCTAGGCTATGAAAGGAACTTGATTTGTTGTTAACTTTAGTTAACATCATGAATTCCTGACAATATTTAAAAGTTTGGTGTTATGTAAATAAGATAATTAATATCATCATGTTAATAATTTATAATGAGCTATTAATGAAAAATCATCCCATTGGAACCTCCTTCGTGTGTGGTTTCCAAGTTGAATAATAAGAGTTTATACTATACTTGTTTGAAATACTATTAGTGGATCCTCTAACCTTGACATTTGTTTTTATCATTGTTTAATCCTTACATTAATCTTCCATCTCAAAGTTCTCATTAATTTCTTCCTCTTCTTCTTTTTACTACTACTACTACTACTACTACTACTACTAGTATTTATTATTATTATTATTATTATTATTATTACTATTACTATTACTATTTATTATTATTATTATTATTATTATTATTTACATTCTTGTTATATTTTATGTATGTTAAGTATGCTCTGTGTTTCATCAAGGATCCTGACATTGTTAGTCTTGCCTTGTTCATTCGCATCAGAAATATGTTTATATTATATAATATATCTCTTTGATCTTTTCATAAAATCAGTATATAGGCTGGAAACCTGTGACCCGATCTTTTAGATCATTCTCAGGTATAACAACGTCATGTACTAAGTATTATTATTATTATTATTATTGTTATTGTTATTGTATTGTTATTTATAATTTATACAATTAATCTCTCTATGGTTTAACCCCGGTCTTGCTGGGTTATTTATTACTTCGACACTCCTTCACTTGGGAGAAGACATTAATCTTTTAGTCGTGTCAAGTTTTTGGCGCCGTTGCCGGGAAGGTAAATTCTTGTATAAATTATAGTATTTATTTTATTTTTTCTTTTCACTTTTCTAGTATCTAACTTTGTTTCTTTTCTTTTGTTGCCTTTTCTTTTCTTTTCTTCTTCCTTTTCTTTTCTTTCTACACGTGCATGAGAGTTTGGTCGCGTACAAACTTTGTAAGGTATCCTTATCTTTTTTAGAAAACATGGCCGAAGAGGATAATCAATCGCTTTATAATGAGAATTGTCGCACCCCACAAAAAATAAAATTTTTTTGTTTTGCGACATTCGACTGGTGACTTTCGTTTTGTTTTACTGATTTGGTTCTTTGGAGTCGCCACCTAGTATTTTGGTTACTAGGAACCCTAACTGGTCTTTCAGAGATTCTAAGGCAAGGGACTGGTTGCGTAAAGGGAAGGTATTAGCACCCCTAATACGCCCTACCTAAGGTAAGCTGCTTGATGTTTGGTTTGCTCTTATAATCTATGGTGTTGGTGTTTTCTAGTCTCGTCAATTGATTTTGGATAGAAATCTAAGGAGATTCCATGTGCTTTGAAAGCTCATTTTTCCCTTAGTATTTCAAGAGTTTGCGACTCGTAAATCGTGGAATAAAAAAAAATTAAAATTTTGAAATGTCCTCGATTATAATCAAGGCTTCTTTCAAGAATGTGTGCGGATTTATTACTCCTGTTGCACGTCAAAATTTGTGCGGCGTCTGATGGCGATTTTTTGTTTGTTTTGCTGATTTGGTGCTTTGGAGTCGCCACCTAGTATTATGGTCACTACGAACCCTAACTGGTCTTTCAGAGATTCTAAGGCAAGGGACTGGTTGCGTAAAGGGAAGGTATTAGCACCCCTAGTACGCCCTACCTAAGGTAAGCTGCTTGGTGTTTGGTTTGCACTATAATTGCTATGGTGTTAGTGTTTTCTAATCCCATCAGTTTTCCTAGGTTTGATTCAAATAAAATTTATTTGGATAGAAATCCAAGGAGATTCCATGTGCTTTGAAAGCTTATTTTTCCCTTAGTATTTCAAGAGTTTGCGACTCGTAAATCGCAACGAGGAGGGACCAAAAAATTTAGAAATCTAAGGCGCTAAAAAAAACCTATATGTTTTAGTATTTTATACTATCATGGCTTGTAAACCATGGAGCAAAAACAAATAAATTGAAATGTCCTCGATTATAATCAAGGCTTTTTTCAAGGATGTGTGTGGATTTATTACTCCCAATAATATTTTGGATATTCGTCCCTTAAGGATTTCTTTATCCAAACATTAGCGGTGAATAATAGATGAATTCCCCCTACCCAAAATAAGATTTTTATATTTTTTTGAATATTGGCCAATACCCTTTGGAGTTTTACAAACATGTTGTAAAATCCAACAATGCAAGAAAAACAATTTTTGTTGTGTTTTAAGAAATCCATGCGAAAACACTTTTTTTAAAAAAATAAACTTCCAATATTTTTTGTATATATAAAAAAAAGACATTCAAAACATGTTAGGGTATTGGCCGTATGCAACACATAAGAAAACAAATTTGATATATATGTATATTTACCACATTGCGTAAAAAAAAAAAACAAAAAAAAACCGGGTATTCTAAACACAAGACTAATATTTTTATGATAAAAAGAATTCAGACCTTAAAATAAACAAACAAAAAAAAATCATAAATCACTTTCTCTTTATTTTATTTAAAAAAAAAAGTAAGTCCGGCTGGGTCACTTGCCCAAACAAGTGACCCGGTTGGACAAAAAAAAGAAAAAAAAGAAAAGTGGTGCAGTTTATAAAATACTGTTCAAGTGAATTAATTCACTTGAACAGTGCAAACTTAAAACAGAAAAATGCATGCTGCGGGGTGAAGAGAAAAAACAGACCTGGGAACGGAAGCGAAGAAGCTGCAGCGACGTTGAAGGCGTGATGGTTGATCTGTGTTCGTCCGTTTCAAATCTTTTCCTCCTGCTCTGTATGTGCGCCTGTTTTTTCTGGTTTTCCCTCTCCTCTGCGTCTTCGTCAGTCCCTCTACAACGGGTTCCTACACTTCCTTCGTCCCTGCTGCGGATCCTGGCGACGAAGAAACTGCAGTGGCGTTGGAAGAGTGATGGTTGCTCGGTCTGCGTCTGTCCTTCTTCTTATGTTTCTGTGTTTGGGTCTGCTTATTGCCTCCTTCTTTACTCTGCGCCTCCGTCACTTTCTCTACTGATTCCTATTTTTCTTTTCCCGTTTCTGCAGTTTTTATTTGCAGAAAACAAGTGGAGCAAAGGCTTCTTTCTTGTTTTCTTTTGCTGTCTCTCTCCCGTTCTCTATTCTCTCCTCTCTTTTCTTATTTTTCTGCTCCCCTTTTTTGCTCTCTTTTTTGGCTGCCTCTCTGTGGAGATGATGAGGGAGATGGCGATGAAGCGTGTTATGCTGGTTGAGTTCACGCCCCTGCCTCTGTATTTTTTTTTTTGCTTTCGACAGTGTAGTTCTGCTCTCTTTTTTTCTTTCGTTCCTCTCCTTTTTGTCCTCTCTCCTCTTTTTTCTTTCTCTCCTCTTTGTGCTCTCTCTTTTTGCGTTTTTCACCTCCCCCCGTTAGGTCAGCAGCCGAGGCTTCTATATAGCCTATACACGGCCTTACTTGGGAAACAAATATTACATTAACTCTAGGGTGTATTCTCGGGTGAGCAGAAATAGGAAACCAGAATGTTTGATTCTGATTTTGTGATCAGCAGTGATTTCTTTCCTAGTTAGAGGATGGTGTGGCTCTTTTCTTTCCTTCCATAGGGCCAGCTGCTACCTTTGAAATGAGGCAACAAAAACGTGGTCTTCAGGTCCAAAAATCAGGTGTGATGAGAAAGGAAAACAGCAGAGAAAAAAAGAAAGAAATCAGCTGGAGGGTGCAGCTGCAAGGTCTTATTTTCCTTATTCCGTGTGGTAAAAAGTGTGGTAAAAAATCCTGTCATTTATGATGATCCAACCCCCCTCTCCAGCTTTCAATATCATTCTTCAATTCAATCCCTCATTTTAACACTTTTCGATTCAGTCCTTGGTCCAAAAAAAATCCTTCGAATCAGTCCCGTGAAATTGGGCTATATCCTTCCTGCGGCAGAATTTTCTGCCCTCACGTTAGATATTCAAATGGGAATATCTTGAGCTTCTGATATCGAAATCAAGTGATTCAAAAGCTCAAATTCATCTATGCATCTAGGACTACAACTTTGATGAAGGAGTCAGAGTGAGATAAAATCTTTTTACAAAACAGAAACTGACAGTAATGTAGTTGGTCAAAAGGGATCTCCGGGTCTAACTCAAAAACTGACGAATGCCGAGAATCCTAATATGACTGAGAGTATGAACTAAGAACAAAAATCACAAAAACTAGGCCAAAAATAGAGTTTTTTTTTAGTGCAGACTCGGGTCAATATCCTTCTCGCGGCAGAATTCTCTGCCTTCACGTTAGATATTCAAACGGGAACATCTTGAGCCTCTGATATCGGAATCAAGTGATTCAAAAGCTCAAATTCATCTATGCATCTAGGACTACAACTTTAATGAAGGAGTCGAAGTGAGATAAAAACTTTTTATAGAACAGAAACTAGCAGTAATCTAGTTAGTCAAAAAAAGTTCTTGATCTGACAATGCTGGGCATCCAAATCTGACTGAGCATCTGCTCTAAGAACAATGATCCCTAGGACCTAATAAAGGTGTACGTTAATTTTTCAACATGTCATGAGTGACAGAATATACCTAGGATGGTCAGATGTCGTACAAAACCGAGTCAGAATCAGAGCCTAAGTTGGAACAGAAAATTGCCACAGCAGCAGAACCATTTTTTTTAGTGCAAATTCTGAGGGATTTATTCAACCATAAAGACCAGATAAAAAAGAACGAATTTAACATTATGAAGACTCCTGACCAATCTAAACAGCTCAAACAAGGCTTTTTTTAAAAAAAAATATTTATTTTTGTGCTCTTTTTTTTTTGTCAATTTTCTAGCAAACAGGAGCTAAACTCCTATACTCTGTTCAAAAGGTATACACCGTCTACAACACGTGGGGTCCAAAATTGAGTAACAACAGATGCCCCCTCTTTACAATGCTTACGAAGCAAAACTTGTCAAGCGATTCGCGTAGTAAGTGTTGTAAAGATAAATTGTATGATCATGCTAAATCTCACTGCTTTTCCTAAACAACGGTCTCCCTATCAGGTGACCTGTCTATCTTAAAATTCTTAAAAAACTCCATGCTTTTCTAAGAAACGGTTTCAATATCAGGTCACCGGCCCCTCTTAAAATTCTTAGAAAACTCCACGCTTTTCTAAGAAACGGTCTCAATATCGGGTGACCTGCCCATCTTAAAATTCTTAAAAAACTCCACGCTTTTCTAAGAAACGGTTTCAATATCAGGTCATCGGCCCCTCTTAAAATTCTTAGAAAACTCCACGCTTTTCTAAGAAACGGTTTCAATATCGGGTGACCTGCCCATCTTAAAAGTCTTAGAAAACTCCACGCTTTTCTAAGAAACGGTTTCAATATCGGGTGACCTGCCCATCTTAAAAGTCTTAAAATAATAAATGAATTCCCTCCCCAAAAATAAAATTTTTATAGTTTTTGGAATATTGGCCAATACCCTTTGGAGTTTTACAAACATGTTGTAAAATCCAGAAATGCAAGAAAATAATTTGTGTTTAAGAAACCAATGCGAAAACACACTTTCAAAGCTTCCAATATATATATTTTTTGTAAAAATAACATTCAAAACATGTTAGAGTATTGGCCGTATGCAACACGCAAGAAAACACATGTTTTTTGGATGAAAACGGGTATTTTAAACACTGAATTTATATCTTTACAATATAAAAATACAAACCGGTATTGATCAAAATACAATAACAAAATTGTGGAAAATCACGTATTTTTTGAAAGTTTTTTTTTTTGGAATTTAAAATTTTTTACTAGACCAGACCCGGCCCAAAAAGGGGACTGGGCCGAAATTGGCCCGAAATAAAACAAGCCTACTTTCTACAGGGCTGGACTCAGTCCAACCACCTGGGCTGGGCTGATATTCCAGCCCGAAATGAACATGGATTGGTTACTGTGCACCTGCACAGTAACCAGTTAATTAATTAGGTGGTTACTGTGCACCTGCACAGTAACCTGTTAATTAATTAGACTTGCATAGTAACCGGGGAATTAATTAGCTGGTTACTGTGCACATGCACAGTAACCAACTAATTAATTTCTTGCTTGCAGAACGTGCACAATGCACGTTCTGCATGCAAGAAGACGAATACGGGATAAGGGGAAGAGTTACCTGCGATGATGAGCTTGGGTAGAGGAGCTGACAGTGGAGCTGGTGGCGGTTTTTGTGGCGGTTGCTGACCGAAGGTTGGCTCTTCCTCTTCTCTGCTGCTTTTGTGTTCTTCTCTGCTTTTGTTTCAAGCTTCCCTGTCTTCTTCTCTTTGGTTGCCTTTACTCCTTCTGTCAACCAAGCTCTCCTATCCCTACAGCAGCTTCGTGGAGATGCTGGTGGCGGCGGCCTGGGAGGTGGCCTGGATGGTGGTCGGTGGCTAGGGAGCCCGGTGACAGCAACTGTTCCTCTGCAACAACTCCTTCTCTTCTGTTTTTTGGCCCTCTCCTCTGTCTCCACTCAAAAACTTCACCTCCCGTCCTCGGTTTTGGTTTCTCTCTTTTCTATACTTTCACAGTATCTTTCATCGTTTCAAACTTCCCTCTCCTTTCAGTTTCCAAAAGCCCTCTCTCGTCCAAAAAAAATCCCCCTCTTTGTCCGTTTTTCTCCTCTCCCTCTCTCCTCGGGTCCCTTCTCTCCTTCGGTCTCTCTCTATTTATAGGGGAAAAAAAAGAGCAGGTGTGCCTTTTGCTAGTGCGCCTTCAATCATGCAACGACTGGTCGGCCAGTGACCCGTTCGGTGGTCTTGTGGGGCTTCGGTGGGGGCGAGGAGAGAGAGGCGGGAAGGTTTGAAAATGGTTTTCATCTCCTGTTGCTGCTCATTCGGGGGGAAGGAGGAAGATGAACAGTGTCGTTCAAAACGACACCGTTCTGGTCTTTTTTTTTTGTTTATATATATATATGAAACGACGTCGTTTTGGATAAAACGCGCCGTTTCATTTAAATGAGCCAAACTTCAAATCAGCCCTCCATCATTTCTTGTTCATTTCAATTGTATCCCTCCCAAATTCGGTCCCTACCCCTATAGCTGGCCGCGTTTTTCACTTTGGTCCTTGGCCTCTGATTTTCACAATTAAGCCCCTAATTGATCAATAAACTTCCAATTCCTTCAATTAAGCACCTGAATCAATTCCAAACAACCCCCTCTATCTTTGCGCCTTCTCCAAATTGGTCCCTGGTTTTGGATTTTCACAATTAAGTCCCTAATTGGCCCTTAAACTTCAATATTTATGCAATTAAGCCCCTGATTTGACTTAATAAATTCCTAAAAATTATAATTTGGCCCCAGAACTTTAATTTCTTCTAATTAAAGCCCAAATTGACTTAAAAATCAATTTTTCTTGCACTCAAATCCTCTATAAATTCAATTAAAAATCCAATGAAGTCCATAAACCTCCAAATTTGGACTTTTCTCCTCAAAAATCAAATTTTCTTATCCACCAGGCCCTTATCATTCAAGAATATATTGTCAAAAATTCATCTCTGTATTTTTAACCTCCTTGAGCGATTTTTCTGACCAATTTCTGAGCGCTTCTGCCTCCGATTATTTTCTAACCTCCTTTGGCTATTTATTTTTGTGGGGACCCGAAAATGGGTTACAACAAGAATAATCGGGTTAGAACACTTAGAGACTACATGAATCCAACAAGAACAATTGCGCGATCATGTATATTTTTTCCTCTTGAAGCATCTCAATTTAATTTTAAGCCAGGCATTATTCAACTTTTACCTTCTTTTCATGGCTTAGATCTAGAAAATCCATACTTGTATTTGATAGAATTTGAGGAAGTTTGTAACACTTATAATGACTCAAATTGTAGCATAAACACCATCAGATTAAAGCTTTTTCCTTTTTCTTTAAAAGATCAATCTAAAAATTAGCTATAAAATTTGAGACCAGGATCCATTCATGCTTGGGATGAATTGCAACAATAATTTTTAAAGAAGTTTTTTCCATCTCACAGAACAAACTCTTTCAAAAGACAAATCACCACTTTCACTCAAAAACTAGGAGAAACATTTTACCAATGTTGGGATAGGTATCGAGACTTGATTAATACTTGCCCTCATCATGGTTTTAAAACATGGAGATTGGTTTTACATTTTTATAAAGGATTAACACCTAAAAATAGGCAAATGGTGGAATTGATGTGCAATGGAACTTTTGAAGATAAAGACCCTAATGAAGTAATGGAGTACCTAGACTTGCTAGATGAAAATGCTCAAAATTAGGACACTACGGGTACTTATGAGGCACCGGGTAAAACTCAACCTTGTACATCTAGTGGAGGTATGTACAACCTTAGGGAAGATTATGACCTCCAAGCTAAATTTGCATCTTTAGCTAGAAAAGTCGAGGCACTTAATGTAAAAAGAGTGGTCAATTAAAATTTGTTCAAGACATTATGTGTTAAATCTGTGAAACAAATGAACATGCAACAAATGACTGTCCAACTTTGCCTTCTTTCAAGGAATGCCTCCATGAACAAGCCCATGCTTTAAACAGTTTTCAAATGACCAATCATAACCTATACTCACAAACATACAACCCTGGTTGGAGGAATCACCCAAATTTGAGTTGGAAGAGTGATAACAATAATGCACAAACTTCACAGCCACCGTTTCAAGCACACCATAATTCTCATGGATATGCACCTCATTATGCTCCATCTTCTAAAAGAAATCTTGAGGAAACATTGCATTCATTCATTGAAAAGCAAGAGATAATCAACACTCAACTTGCTTAAAGCATGACAAGTTTTAAATATGGTCTTGCAAAATTCACATCTACTCTTAGTTTTCAAGAGAACGGTAAGTTTCCATCGATCTCAACCACAACAAAATCCAAAGGAGCAATACAATGCAAATGCAAGTAGTTCCGAAGCCAACACATGCATCAAGTCAAATCAGTCATCATTCTTCGTAGTGGTAAGGTTATTGAAAAACCCATTCTTGAACCTGATGAGAAAGATGACGAGTCAATCTCTGAGGGTAAGGAAGGGGTTGAATCTGAACATTGCAAAGAAAAGACTAATTTCCCACCAGCACTTCCATTTCCTCATGCCATGACCAAACAGGAAGCAATCGATGATGAAAAAGGATTTTTGCTAGCTCATTTGGATAACCAAGATAAAAGAAAGTTTTTGAGCGACGTGCAAAACCTTTATTGGGATGACCCTTACTTATTCAAATATTTTCCTGATCAAATATTTCAAAGATGCATTCCCGACAAAGAGGTAAGTAGTGTCATTAAATTTTGTCACTCTGAAGCATGTGGGGATAATTTCTCGTCAAGAAAGACGACTGCAAAAATCTTACAAAGTGGATTTTACTGGCCCACCATGTTCAAGGACTCATATGCATTCTACAAAACCTGTGAAAATTGTCAAAAGGTAGGATTTATTTCAAAACATAGAGAGTCTTTAGATAATCTTCTATTAACTCTTAAGTCTCATCATAGTGGAGATGTGCATCGGGCAATTCATGATTTATGGCCCCATTTTCATAAAGAACATGCTCATCATAGTGTTGGGAATCTGACTAAAAAAAGATCTTATTTGCTAGTTTTTAAGAAAACTGGATGGGAAGCCTATCCCCGACCTATAGAGGGCGTTTAAGCCGTTCTTGAACGTAAAACCAAGGGAAGATGTCAGCGACAATCACAACTACCTGTACATACACATTTTATTTATATTTTTTTAAAAAAAAAAAAACAAAAAAAAAATGAGAAGAAAGAGAGAGAGACTCCAGCTGGCTTCCATATAGGTGATATGATTGCATTTCTTTTTTCTTAACTATAAAACCTTCTCTTCCTTCCCTTCATTTCTACTTAACCTATACATTCATCAAATATAGAAGTGTGTAGAAATGGAAAATTCCTCAAGTTATCACATAAAAAAATATTTGTGTTTTTGGTGGATCCAGTCCTAGGAAAGAAAAAGAGTTTTTAGAATCAACAAATCATCTTGGTCAGGTACTAGCTGAGCGAAAGATTCATTTAGTGTATGGAGGAGGCAGCCTTGGGTTAATGGGGGGAGTGTCAAAAGCTGCATTTTTAGGAGGCAGTCAAGTTTTGGGGGTTATCCCCAAAGCTTTAGCACAATGGGACATCATTGGAAAAACAATTGGAGAGGAACTACAGGTCTCCACAATGTCTGATCGAATGAATACAATGTTTAACCATGCTGACGTCTTCATTGCCTTACCAGGTGGTCTAGGCACATTGGAAGAGATCTTTCATATTTCCTCTTGGGCCCAACTGCACATTCACCATAAACCCATAGGTCTGTTAAATGTTAATGGTTTTTATGATAAGCTATTGTCTTTTCTTGATCATGCTGTGGAACAGGAATTTCTAACATCTTCAGCACACCAAATCATAATCTTTGCTGCTATTGCTGAACAATTAATTGACCAACTACAATCTTTCATCCCTGGAATTAATCCCTCCATGAGTCGTATAAATTGGTCAACTAAGAAAAGCCGTAAAAAACTTAGATTGGATTTGAGCCTTCGTTTGTAAAAACTTTACGTCTTTTGGTTTTATTATTGTTTTTGGTTGTTTCTTATATTTGTTTAAGTGTGTTTTAGGTTTATCAGTGTTCGCTATTTCAAGTAATGTCTTCTATACTCTATCTTTCTACCTTAAGACATTGAGGACAATGTCTCATTTTGGTTAGGGGGAAAGGGTAGTAGTTGATATTTAAAAAAAAAAACTGTGTTTTCTATTTCATAAACTATTTACAAAACTGTTGTTACTAGGATGGCAGAGTAAAAGGAGTTCTTTTGTTAAAGTGACTCTTGAGACGCATCTTAGTAAACATTCTTAACAGGGTCTATCAGAATACTTCTTGAAATATTCAGGTTTACAAACTCTCGTATTGTTAGCACTTGATTATGCTCATATGCTCATTTAACAAGTATTTTTAAATTTTCATTTTCACACACACACTTTAACATATAATTGTGGGTTGCACATTGGATTATTACATTATTTATGTTTTTTTGTTAAAGGTAACAACTAAGGGAAATGGATAGTAAATAATTTGCAAAAAAAAAAAAAAAACAAAAAAAATAATGATAATAAAAAGGTAGATAAGTTTGGTTTCGTAGCCTCCCTAACCTAAGAAATTAAGCACGAAGGGGTGTTTTAACACTTAATACCCTAAATTCAACTGATTTGGGAGCTATTGGCCCAACGCTTGTTACTTGGGTTGAGGAGAAAAGCTTAAGGGAATCAAACATTGCACTATCTACATATCAGTATCTGCAACCCGAGTTCCTAAGCTCGTAGCGGTGTCTCAACACTTAATGACCTAAGACCAACTGGTCTGGGAGTCATTAACCGAAAGTTCGTTACATGGGTTAAAGATGCATTGCGTTTTAAGTTATATGTGTGTGTATGTGTATGTGTGTGTAAAAGATAATAATCCTAACCTAAGGAAGTTAACCTTAAACATTAGAGCAAAAATTTGTTTTTTCTTCCAAGTAAAGCCTCATAACTATATGTTGATATTTTGAGCATAAAAGAAAGATTTAGTAATATCTTGTTTAAGAGGTATTGAACAGATATATGAATTTAATGAGAGTTTGTTTATCTGGATAGATTAAAGTAAGTTGAATGATGAATGCCTTGCTTTATGAAATTTACAAATTGTTTTTTTCTATTTTAACACTTTGATTACTAGGGACTAGTAATAAGCTGGTTGGGGGGGGGTGATTAGTATTTAAAAGTGCATGTTTATCAAAGGTTTATATCATTATTTTGTACTTGAAGTATCAATAACTCCTTAACTAAAACATGTTTTATAATAACAAGTCTAATACTATAAGATACCTTAATATATGGTAAATGTTGATCTTAAATGCAGGCATGTCATATAAATCAAATGATTGATTGATGAATTCAACTACTAAAATTTATGAAGATAAAGAGAGGGTGAAGCTTAGAAAATAGATGTTGGTGTAGTCCAAATTGGAACACTGTTCGGTAATTGGGTCATATCTCGAGTTCTAGATGTTCAAATGACCTTAAATTTTTACACAGATTTTGTAAGACATAGGCCTGCAACTTTCATGTTTTCATCAAGATCTAAGAAGGCCGTTTGCAAGTCCAAATTATAGCAACAACAGAGAAGTCTGAATTTGTCGTGCAGCCCGAACATTGTTCAGTGTTTGGCCCATATCTGGAGTTCTAGAAGTTCAAATGACCTCTATTTGTTTTCCTAGAAAGCTAAGTCAATTTCCTACAACTTTCATGTTTTCAAGTGGACGCAATTCTGATGCTAGCATTTTTGTTTTATTAAAACAAGAAGATAAGGATTTTTATAAAATCAAGAGTTGGCCACCCACTCAACAATTAGTCATCAAATCAGCAATTAAAAAAGAGCTCTAAGTTAGAAGAGAGAAACTAGAGAGAGATGCTCTCTTTCAATTTTTTAAATTTTAAAATTTCTCCTCCCGCTGGTGAGCTGCAGCTCATGAGAACCCGATTGAAGCCTTTTTCTTCATGGGTCTCTTTCTCCGTTGGTCATTATGTGGCCATCGTGAAACCGCCCTTTTTGTCTCTCTTCTCTTGATTTAACCTCCAAGGGAAGTTTTGGATTTTTGTTTATCAACACCCGGTTTTGGCTTTTGGTGTGCCCTCTACATATCAAGTTCCTTTTGGCTTGTCTTCCCCAAATCACAAATACCCAGCCCTCAACTACTTTGCTGATGGGTCTTTTGCCATGGATGACTGTGCTGGATCCTGGGTTGAGAATGTTCCCCCAAATCTTGCAACATCTCTATCTCCTGAAACCCTAGCTGGTGGGCCCTGTTCTAGGGATGTGATTATGAATTTTGGCTTTGTGAACATGATCCTCTCCTTGGCGAGGGATCTGAAGGAAGATTTGTTCATGGGTCCGATTTGCCACAATGATACAAATCTGCTATTTGGAGCTTGCGGACATATTCTCTTGGTCACCACCACTGAGGTCTCTCTCTTCTTGGTTACTTCAGCTGCTGATGCCAATGGGTGTAATCCTTGCTCAGGTAACTCTGAACCTGTTCTAAGGCTATGGCTAGAATCATTCTTTGAACCTGAAAGTGGTAGGGCATCCCCTACCGCTTCCCCTTTGTAATAATTTTTGGTGTGTTGGTTCCTGCGTTCAGTTGTGAATGGTCTGTTCTCTGGAAACAATTTTGTCTCGTTCTCTAGCTATATGCATCGACTTCCTTGGGGCTGATTGTCTATGGCTTCTGGATGGTAGAAGCTCCCTTTTGTTTGTTGGAGCTTTTGTATTGCTTGACTGGTTGCTCCTTTTTAGTTGTTGTTATTGTCTTCATTGGGTTCTGTCTTTGGTTCCCCCTTTGATTGGGTTGCTGGAGTAGATGAATTTTTGAGGTTGCCATGTCTATACCCTATTAGCATGGCGTTGTTCTCTGTCTGCCTACTGTTGTTTGTATCTGCAAAGACGCTCTTTTTCTGGAGAAAATGGAGCTTTGTTGGCCTCCTATCTTTCGGTGGTGTGAGCACTATGTTGGGTTATTGGTACGCCTCTGTTAGGATTCTTCATCCTGCTGATTGCTTTCAGTGGAGTCTGCTTAGCATTAAACCTCTGGTTAATGATCATCTGGTCAGTTATTTGTGTACAGCTGTGGGTGTGATTTTGGTTATGTGTGGAGTCCTGCTTGGTATAGGACTTTTTCTGCCTGTTGTGGGAACTTGTTTGGGTAAGGTTCTCTCCCCTTCTGCTTGCTTGGATTGCATTGTGCCACCCTTCCTGAAGCTGGCTGGATTTCTTTGCTGCACTGATTACCAGCCTTGACAGCTCTATCTAATCCCTAGCTTGCCAGTATTTATGGAGTGTGTCCATAGCAGCCATCACTCATGCACCATATTCTGTTGGTTTGCTTCTGTTGTATTGCCATATTTGCAATAGAGGAGCTTCATGGCGCATGTTCTGGTGGCACTGTTGTCACCACTGCAGAGTATTTCAAGCTTACTTGACTGGATGTAGCCTCCATTGTCAATGGCTTCTGGGTTGATCCGTAGGTATGTTGATTGGCTGGCTACAATGTTGTGCTGGCTGGATTGCTGGACTTTATTCCAGAGTTCTGGCTATTTTAAGTGAGGATATCTTGTTATTGCCTGTGGCTGTGGTTGGATTGCTAAAACTGCATGGCTTCTAGCCAGGTTTACTATTTTGTTTGTCTAGGCCTGCAGGTTTTCTACAGATTGCTTGTGCTGCTAGCCCTATTGGGACTGGTCTTGGTTGCTGTTATATGCAGCTTGGTATGCTGTTATATGCAGCTTGGTTGCAGTTGCCGTTAGCTGCTCTTGCTAAGCTATGGATGCTGGATGATGCCTACATGCACCAGTTGTGGGATGTTTCTTGCTGCTGGTTTGTTAGGATTGCTGGAGCAGATGAGTGGCTCCTGTTTTTGCCGCTCTATGTAGCTTTGTTGATATGATCCCTCATATTGTTTGAGATTGATGGTTTGGTGCTGCTATATGGCTGCTGGATTTTATGCTGGCTTTTGTTAGTCTTGTTGTTGCTATATACAGGTTGTTTGCTGAGCTTCTTAAAGCTGCAGCTGGGTTTACTACTCTATCTTTACAGCTGGAGTAGGGTTGCTTTTGAGGATGTTCTTCTGGCTTGCCATAGAAGAGCTTGTGTAGCTGCACTGTGCAGCTCTGTTATAATAAGCTTCATGCACTGGTTGCAGGATGTTTCTTGCTACTGGTTTGTTCGGGTGTTGGAGCTGATGAGTGGCTCCTTTCCTAGTTTTACGGGCCTGCATGGAATTCTACTGCTGGCTTGGTTGGTTGATGCTGGTCTACTTGGGAATTCAGTGGTCCAGGCTGTCTTGATGCTGTTTTTGGTTGCTTATTGTTCGGTTTTGTGGGACCATGTTCCCCTGAGCTTTATGGTCTTCTATTTTACCTACATGGGGGTTGTCCATGTTTCTGTTTATGGGATCTTATTCCTTTTTTCAGATTGGTTGGTGCTAGGGAGAATGTTCCCCTGTACTTATCTTTTGTGTTTACTATGGTTTGTTTCAGGGAGTCTATTACCTATGTTGATATCTGTACTGTTCTACTGGTTTCCAGCTTGTACTGCAAGCTTGTCATGCTCTTTTTTTATCTATACATTTCTTACATTTGATCAAAAAAAAATTCTGAATTTTAGCCTATAAAAGGAGGCATTTGCCATATATTTAGGAGCTTGGTTGTTCAGATCAAGTTCATGCTCTTTATTTCTCTCTTTATATTTTTTTTGTAATTCTTAAGTTTTGCTTTCATTAATATCTTGTTTATGCTTTTCATTTCCTTTCCTTTCCATAGTTAACTTGTATCTTATTTATGTTTTTGTTTTGTTTATTTATGTTTATTTTCTTTGTCATAACCCAATTTTTGAACAAATAATAAAAATAAAAAATATATTTGAGAATGGGGTTCAAACAACACAAATTCAAAGTTCATGGATGAAATTATCAAATTTTGAGAATAATTTGGTTAGAAATTGAAGAATTAATAAGTTGGGAAATTTATTTAAATTTTGGATTAGTTTAATTAATGAAATTAGAAGAATTAATAAGTTTGGAGGACTTAATTAAACTTTGATTTAATTAATTAAATAAATTCAGGGACTTAATTGAAATTTATCAAAAAAGGGGCAAAATTGAAAGAATTAATTAAGGACCAAATTGAATAATCCAGGAATTAAGGACTGTTTTGTAAACAGTGCACCAATTTAAGGATTTAATTGAAATTTATCCAAAAAGGGCAAAATTGAAAGAATTAATTAAGGACCAAATTGAATAATCCAGGAATTAAGGACTGTTTTGTAAAAAGTACACCAATTTAAGGATTTAATTGAAATTTATCCAAAAGGGGCAAAATTAAAAGAAATGTTTTAATTGCTCAGGGGTCCAATTGCAAAATTTCCAATGTTCGGGGGTCAAACTGAAACTGTCCACGGGTTGCTTGAAAACGTTGCCGTTCCTGGTGGAGTCCGTTGCTGCCGAAACGCTGCCGTGGCGGGTGGAACAGCCGTGTTCGTCTTCTCCATCCCGATTCAACAGGCTGAAGATCTGCAAGAGATTTGATCGCCATGGACCATGTCTCTCGCCCCAGATCATGGCATGGAAGAGAAGAATCCGGCTTAGAGAGGCAATCGTGGGGATGCCTATAAAAGAGAGGCAGAAATCAACAGTGAGGAGGGGAAAAAAACCAGAAACAGGGCAGGAAGAAACCAAAAAAAAAAAATCCCAGAAAAACAGAGCAATTAAACCAGAAAATCCAGAGAAAAACAGAACCCAGACTTGTCTTTGTCCATGGATTCAAGCGTGAATAGGCAGAACTGAAAAGAACAAGCAAAACCCAGACTTGTCTTTGTCCACGGATTCAAGCAGAATAGGCAAACTGAAAAGAACAAGAAAACAGAGGGGAGTGGGTTTGAAACTAAAAAGGAGGAGAAGGACGTTCTTCGGCCGGAGCTAGAATCATCACGTCGTCTGCTTCCCCATCGCTGTCTTCATCCAGATACATTCAAGCTATCGGTGGACTATGGCAAGACTTATCTTCTTCGCCTAATGAACGCTGCCCTTCAAGACATTCTCTTTTTCTCCATCACCTTCATCTTCGTCTCCAATAGTTACAGAGTCAGGAAGAACAACACGCCCTCAGCTCCATCCTGCTCCCAGCGCCAGCCTCCAAAACCAGGGGAAGAAGCTTGGAAAACAAAAGGAGGAACAACACGGCCTCGCCTCCATCCTGCTCACAGGTAAGTATTTCTAGTTTTTGCAAAATAATTCCTCCAGTACTGTGCAATTGAGATTTAATTAACGGTGACTGCAGTCAGCGTGCGTGAACAATTCACGCACGTTGGCAGACAAAAGCCGCCTGGTCACTAGCCCAAGCCAGTGACTAGGATGGGCTGGGTTTTAGCCCAGCCCAGCCCCAAAAATATACATGCTGGGTTGGGTCTAGCCCAGCCCAGCCCAAAAAAAATAAATAAAAAAAACAGAAAAATTAAAAAGAAGTAGAGAAAAATGAAAATTAAAAAAAAAATGTGTATGCATAAATAAAAATAATGTAAATTTATTTGTTTATTCACTAACGCCAGAGTTAGGAATAAAAATACCGATTTAAATTTATACTATTTTTTATTTATTGTATTTTATTTCATTTGGATGAATAAAAATAATGTAAATTTATTGGTTTATTCACTGACGCCAGAGTCATGAATAAAAAAATACTGGTTTAAATTTATATTATTTTTATTCGTTGTATTTTATTTTATTTTAGCTAGAAAAATAAAAAAATATGTGCATGCGTAAAAATGAATGTGGTATTATTTATTTATTCACTGGCACCAGAGTCGGGAATAAAAAAAAAACATTTGATTTAATTTTTTTTTTTTTAGCTACGTAATATTTATCAACGCCAGAGTTGGAAATATTCGTAGTTAATATTCACTGGCGCCAGAGTCAGGAATATTATAAGAAATTTTTCATAACATAAAAAATAAACATTTAGCAAATTAAGACGAAACTAGCAATGCAGCCTGCCTCAGGCAGGACGTTTAAGGGGTGATAATATCTTCCCTTTTACGTAACCAGTCCCGAACCATAGAATCTCTGTTGACCAGTTAGGGTTCCTAGTGACCATAATACTAGGTGGCGACTCCTTAAACAATATCATTCCCCATCAAAGAACAGGATGCCAGAAATCTGTTCTTTTCAAAGATTTTTTAAAAAAAATTTAAGGCCGCCGCGATATCGGGAGCGACATTGTTCATTATGTTTAGCTAAGTTTATTATGTCAGGGTGAAAAGGTTACACTAATGGTGTAAAAATAAGTATAGTGTAAACTCAACATAGACCTTAATGTTTAATATTAACATGTCTTATCTTTTTATCTTACTCATTTTTAATACCTTGCTTGTTAAATGGTTAATCTAGATTTGTGTTGTATAACATTTGGTACAATAAATGCTTGGCACTCTCGTAGCCCAACCGTATGGTATTACCTACACCTGGGCTATAAAAGGAACTTGATTTGTTGTTAACATCATGAATTCCTGACAATATTTAAAAGTTTGGTGTTATGTAAATAAGATAATTAATATGATCATGTTAATAATTTATAATGAGCTATTAATGACAAATCATCCCATTGGAACCTCCTTCGTGTGTGGTTTCCAAGTTGAATAATAAGAGTTTATACTATACTTGTTTGAAATACCATTAGTGGATCCTCTAACCTTGACATTTGTTTTTATCATTGTTTAATCCTTACATTAATTTTTCATCTCAAAGTTCTCATTAATTTCTTCCTCTTCTTCTTTTATTACTACTACTACTACTACTACTACTAGTATTATTATTATTATTACTATTAATATTATTATTATTTACATTCTTGTTATATTTTATGTACGTTAAGTATGCTCTGTGTTTGATCAAGGATCCTGACATTGTTGGTCTTGCCTTGTCATTCGCATCAGAAATATGTTTATATTATATAATATATCTCTTTGATCTTTTCATAAAATCAGTATATAGGCTGGAAATCTGTGACCCGATCTTTTAGATCATTCTTAGGTATAACAACGCCACGTACTGATTTTTTTTTTTATTATTACTATTATTATTGTTGTTGTTATTATTGTTGTTGTTGTTATTGTATTGTTATTTATAATTTATACAATTAACCTCTCTGTGGTTCGATCCCGGTCTTGCCAGGTTATTTATTACTTCGACACTCCTGCACTTGGGAGAAGACATCAATCTTTTGGTCGTGTCAATCAACATTCAACTTGTTGGAGCATATATCTCTGAAGAAATGACTGATCTCTGTTAGTGCAACCCATATCCCCTTTGGCAACAAATCATGAAAAGCTAATAGGATGAGTGTTTGCATAAACACATGGCAGTTATGACTCTTCATTCCATATAATATGCATTCCTCCGTATCAACCAGCCTTGATATGTTCAAGGCATGTCCATCGAGGAAACACAAACTTTTAAGCCATTTGTAGACTAGTAATTGTGTGTTTTTATCTAACACGAAGTTTACTCTTGGTTTTGCGACCCGTGACCCATCAAAAATCAATTTCATATTTTTACAGTTACAGAACAACGCTACATCCAATCTAGCCTTGATGTTGTCCTCTGTCTTCTCCTTCACATCTATGACGGTATTGAAAATGTTCTTAAAGACGTTCTTTACAATATGCATGATATCAAGGTTATGGTGGAGAAGATTTGTCTTCCAATAAGAAAGCTCCCAAAAGATACTTCGCTTCACCCAATTATGGGTCAAACCAAAACCATGAAACTTTTGTTTACCTAATTGTAGACCAAACACAATGTCACCGTACTCTAACACAACATTAAGTAATTTTTCACCGGAAAGACGCAGGGGCACAACATCCTTTTCAACTTTTCCAACAAAGAAATCCTTTATGTTCTTTCTGTACTTGTGATTCGGTGACAATAAATGACGGTGACAGTAAAAAAAAAAAAAGCTTTACCCCCATTTGTTACCATGAATACCTTGTTGTTCTCTATACAATATGGACATACTAGCTTTCCATGCGTGCTCCAACCATAAACCATTCTATAAGCTGAGAAATTATTGATAGTCCACATCAAAGCCACTCTTAAAACAAAATTATGTTTCCTCGAGATGTCATAAGTTAAAGCTCCAAAGGACTACAACTACGTCAACTCATCAATCAACGGACAAAGACAAACATCTATATTCCGCCCCGGACTGCTCAGACCTGATATGACCATAGATAAAAACATGAACTCCAACCTCATAGACATCCCCAGTGGCAAGTTATAAACCATCAGTATGACCGACCAACAAGAATAAGCAATAGCAAATGATCCAAATGGGTTGAATTTGTTTGTACATAACCCAAGACACACGTTCCTTTATTCAGCTGAAAAGTGAGGACGCAATTTCCTTCGCCGTTAGAAGGATGCACCTTTGGTGCCATGTCATGTGCTCAGCAGTCATTGGTGACATGAATAACCTCTACAGTCTAGGTGTGATTGAGAAGTATTTAAGTTTTTTATATGCCACGAGAGTCTTCTATCTACCAGTTCTGGGTTTGTAAAGGGAATGCCCATATGTCATGCACTCGATCAGCACACCATTTTCAAGGTAGTATAACATGCAGAAGTTAGGGCACATGTCAATTTTGTGGTATCCTAAACCGAGGGGTTTCATCATGGACTTGGCAGCATAGAAGTTCTCCTTCAACTTGTTCCCTTCAGGTAAAATGCTTCTCTCCCATTTGATAGTCTTATCATAACCGACCTTACTCAACTTGTGATCTGACTTGATGGTGAACACCTGTGCTACGACTGATAATTTATTGTGGTTCATGCAATCATCCTATAATGGTTCGTCAGAATCTTTCAACAGATCAAAAAACTATGCTACATCTGCATTAGGTTCTTCTTCTACGATCGGACATTCACTGACATTACCTTCACCCATTCTCATTACATCCATAACCATATTCATATAAGGATTATTGTTGTCATTTCCAACTTCATGCATGTTTCTAGCACTAGAAGTTGACCCAACCACCCTTTCTACCATGCTCTCATTAGGAACAAATAGTTCCCCGTGTGCATACCAACACAGGTAATCCTCCGTAAACCCTTTGGTTAGACAATGTATCATTACAACATCTTGATGCAAAAATGTTTTATTTTTACACTTCCTACATGGACACCTAATACTGCCATTAGTAAAATTTCTCGGGATAGATGTTACGAAATTAATAAAACCCTTAACCCCGTTACAATAATCCATCATCCACAATCCTTGGGGTGAGTCCCGATACATCCATGAACGATCATCCATGACTTCTATCAAAAAATTATGATGACAACATGTATTAATTAACTATGTTACATAAATAAACATAACAAAAATACTGGTTTGCCCTGACATTATCCAACAAACTAAAAAACACTTATTTTAAATATTCATTATCAATTATCAACTATCAATGCCCATACAAATTTATACATATATAAATTTACGGAAATCACAACTTCGCAATAGAATTGATAAAAATTAAAACCGACCCGTTAAACAAGCTATTATTTATTTCATCACAACATATCTAATTTGGTGTAATTCAAACAAAGTTTCAACAATTTACAAACAAATATAATTTGATAAAAATCTAAAACAAACTATAACAACTACAAAATTATACTTTCTTACTACAAGTTTCTTTGACAAATAACAATCAAACAAGTACATACATTAACAAAAAAACATATATTAAAAAAATTCAAATTTAAATGTTAAAATAAAAAGGGATAGATTTACTTACAAAAAATGATAAAATCCATAAGAACGAATATTGTTGTGACCACGTATAAAAGTATAAGAAACTTGAGTGCTTGTGTTCAGAAGAGAGGGAGAGTTGGGATGGATGGTTGGCTGCAATTCGAGAGGGGAGAGGTGAGATAGGGAAGAAAATAGAGAAATTGAGGAAGAGAGTGTTGACTGAGTGGGTATATATTAGGTTTTACTAATGGAATCACCGACGCACACGTTCCATCGGTATACCAGTCGGTGATTCTGCCTGTGAATTTGCCACGTCACTATACGGAGATCCTGGTTTGAATCCATCGGTCATTTCGTCGATAAAATTGTCTGAAAAAAATCCACGTCACCACACCATTGCAACTTTCCAAAAAACTATATAATCCTTCGATGATACGGTCGGTATATACTGACGAAAATAGTACGTCGGTATATACCGACCATATCACCGACGAATATTTTCTGTCGGTAAATACCGATAGAAGTAGAGATTAAAGTTTTTTTATCGGTAAAAATTACTGACAAAAAAATTTCATCAGTAATTTTGTTGGTTTTCACCGATTTTCTAATAGTGTCTTTATGATCCCGGTCCATTATCATGAACAAGGAAAAAAAAATCAAATTACGTTTTCAAATGAACTTCTTTCTAACAAATCATCCATTTATAATCCCAGGGGTTGTTGGGCCTGGATCATTTATGAAGGTTTACACGACTAAATCCTTAAATATTTTTATTTGAAATGTGTTGAATGACATATTGCTTATCATAATTTTTTTTAAAAAAATTAAGTTAAATAACACGGCTTTTAATGTTATCTAGATTTTGATTATTGTGGTGCCTGAAAAATCAGGGTAGAAGTATTTGCAATCTACAAACTTATTTTTAAATTTATTTTTGACCCAAAACATTTAGAAAATATCTTAGTCAACTTGATAAATCCATTCATAACCTTAAAAAAACTAAAATAAAAATCATTTCAAAATCCGAAACTAATCCAAAACAAAAAATCTTCACAAGTTTAGATATGTTTTCTAGGCAATTCTAGGATAAAAAAAAAAAAAACTGATGTGATCGGAGCCCATGTATCATGTACACCCCCCAAAATAAAGTTTTAGAGAAAGAAAACGGTGGAAAGACAACATTCAAACAAAGAATTTCCTGTTGAAAAAATCCTACGTTAGAACTAGACTTTCAGCAATCCCAGAATGCGGGTGGCAGTGGGCTTCTTTGAATCAGCGAGTGCTTCGGTGAATTAAAGAGCTAGTTCTGTAGGTAAGCAACAACATCGAAAAATCTTGACGAAGGAGCTCAAGCTCTCTTCCATATTCAATTCTTGAAAGAAGATTCTCAGAAGCTAATTTTACGCGTTTTCAGGCAAAAGGAAAAGGATGCTCCTAGCTAAAGGTGGGTAGCACAGCGCATTTGTTTCGGGTACAGAGGCGACGAGGGGACCCGGTCACCCAACCCAACAGGTCAGGGGCGGGCCGACTATAGGTTCAAATCCTGCCACCTTTCTTGTGGATCATCCTGTGATTACTGGATGATGGGAATAACAAAGCATAAATTTTGATCGACTAGTATGGTCAACTACTCAAACTAAGAAGCTTATTAGCTGTACTTACACCTGATCTACCCTTTAGAATCACTGGTCAAAGCAGCTAACCAAGTGGGGCAAGCAGAAAGATACCTATTGATCAATTGCTTAGGAATCGCTTTGCACTGCCAGGCGGATTCAGTCTGATGGACTGATTGAAAGAGTTTGAAGTCAAGTCAGTCTTGTTTATCCTATCTCTGAATACCAGTAGCGAGAAAGGTAGCTATTGCCTTGATCTCATCTCTCATTCCCATCAGGAACCGGCTATTCCCACTTCTTATAAAGAATCCTAACTAGGAAAATTCCCCTCATCAAATGGAATAGTTTAATGCCAATATCGACCATTATTATGGTTAGAATTCGTGCCGACAAAACTTTTCTCTCTCTAGCATCGTATTTCAATGACTCTCTAGCTTCTCTCAAACCAGGAATCAAAAAATAAAGAAAATAAAGCTTGAGATCAAAATTAACTTTGCCCTTAAATTCTAAAAACGGAAGAAACTCAATATTTATAATTTGGAAAGTCTAGGGATTATAATGAATTTTCCTACCTAAACTTTGTTAAACCCACTCGTTCTCTTTGTGTTTTTCACTTTAGTTTCTTGTCTTTCAATTCCATCCTTTCCCAATAAATTGGCTTGTAATTTGGTCTAATAAAGGCTAACTAAAAAAAAGGATAAAAAAAAAGACTTTGTAAATAGTGTATCCACGGTATCTTATGAGTGGGTGAATATTGCAAGCTCTCTAATTAAGTGTTCACTTCTTTTAGATTTTTATTAACTAGTTGAGAAGAAATCATAATGGACTTTAAAAAAAATCATGACGGGTAATAGCACTTTCATTTCTTGATATAGTTATTAAAGTTGAACCAACTCAACTAATAGATTTGACTAACTATGTGACCCATGCTTCGCCGCAGGTCAAATAATCAATATTTTTTAAAAGAAGCTCCTAAAAAAATAAAAGAGAGATTTTATCTATTTTTTTAGTTTTTGGTTTTTTAACCCGTCATGTCACTTTAGGGTAGGAGAAGAAACACATTTAAAAAAAAAAGGTCCCTTCCGAATTTTTGCCGAATCACTCGAGTTATGGGTTGACCTAGTGAGTCGACTGGCTTACGTTGAGTCAATTGTAGGCCTAAATGTTGAATGTAACAGACCCACCCAACGCTATTAGGCCTAGCGTCCTAACAGGACATAAAGCGTTAGGTCCTCCTGCTAGGCATGGCCCAAGCTATTGGGTCATGGTTGAAAAGAAGCCAAAGATATTGGGTCATCCTGTTAGGCATGGCCCAAGCTATTGAGTCCTAGTTGAAAAGGAGCCAATGATGTTGTGTTCTAGTGGTGATAAGGTCCAATTAGGTGTTGGGTCATAGTGGTAAGTAGGGTGACACGATCAAAGAGTTGATGTCTTATCCCAAGTGCAGGAGTGTCAAAGTAATAAATAACCCAGAAAGACCGGGATTGAACCACAGGGAGGTGAACTATATAAATTATAAATAACAACAACAACAACAACAACAATGATGGTGGTGGTGGTGGTGGTGGTGGTGGTAGTGGTGAGTTAAAGAGGACTTTGAGATGTAAGATAAATGTGAAGATTAAATAATGATAAAAACAAATGTCAAGGTTAGAGGATCTATTAATAGTTTTAGAGATAAGTAACATATAAACTCTTTATAAATTATCAACATGATCATATTAATCATCTTATTTATGTAACACCATAGTTATAAATTTTATCAGGTATTCATGATGCTAACTTATGTTGACAACAAATCAAGTTCCTCTCATAACAATGATATCGGCCAAAGATTATGAATGATCAAGTATTTGATGTACCAAGTGTTATACAACACAAATCTAGATTAACCATTTAACAAGCAAGGTACTAATAATTAATAAGATAAAAATGATAAGACATGTTAATAGCAAGTTGTTTAGGATATAAGTATTAAAGTCCATATTGAGTTTATATTATACTTATCCTAACATTATTAGTGAAACCTTTTCCCCTTGACATAATTAGCTTAGCTAGACATTATGAAGAAGAAAAACATAAATAAACAATATAAGAACATAAACATGATATAAGTTAACTAACTATAGTAAAGGAAATGAAAAGCATGAACAAGAGATTAATTAAAGCAAAACTTAAGCATTACAAAAATATAAAGAGAGAGAGCAAGAACATGATCTTGATCTGAAAAACAAGATGCCTAAATGAATGGCAAATGCCTCCTTTTATAAGCTAAAATTTGGAACTATTCATTTGGTAATTGATTATTGATGTATTGGCCACCTATTGATTTAGTGGACTTGGTGGACAGCACCACTCAAGCATTTGGGCTGGATGAAATGACATTGATGCAATCAGAATTTGAAAAAGTGTTCTTCATGAAAGTTGTTTCAAATTGTCTTTTCGTTCCACTCACCAAATTTCAAAGTATTTGGATCACTACAGCTTGCAATATGTCTAAAATACTGAGTAGTGCTGCTGGTGGACGTGGTGGATAGCCCTCAAGCTCTTGTCTGGATAAAATGTCATTGCTACCATCAGAATTTGAGCATGTCTTCTACATGAAAGTTGTTGGAAATTGTATTTTCATTCCACCCACAAAAGTTCACATCATTTGGCCTTCTAAAAATCCAGATATATGTAAAATTCTTAGCAGTGTTTGGGTTGGATTGTAGGACAGATTCTGACTTCTCTTTTATGGCCAAAGTATGAATTTAAAAACGGTAGATTTGGGTCTTTCCCTATGCATGAAAGTTTTAGGCCTATTTCTTATCTTTCCAACCATATAAACCAAACTGAAATCCAAGATCTATAGCTCCAGATATGACCTAATAACTGAACAGTGTTCGAATTTGAATTGAATCGGCATTTCCTTCCTAAGCTTAGCCTTTTATTTGTCCTTTCACTTCCTGTAGTTAATCACAACAATCAATCCTTTGAATTGTGAGATATGCCTGCATTTAAAATAAACATTTACCATAAATTAAAGGTATCTTATATTATCAGACTTGTTATTATAAAGCATGCTCTAGTTAAGGAGTTATTGATACTTTAAGTGCAAAATGGTGATATAAAACCTTGATAAAAATGCACTTTTAAGTACTAATCACACCCCCCCAAATAGCTTATTACTAGTCCCTAGTAATTAAAGTGTTAAAATACAAAAACAATTTGCAAGTTCCACAAAGCAAGGCATTCATCATTCAACTTCCATTAATCTATCCAAGTAAACAAACTCTCATTAAATTTATATATATCTGCTTCATACTGTTGAAACAAGATATTAATAAACCTTCTTTTTTTATGTGCCCAATGTATGAAAACATAGATGATGGGGCTTTTATTAGAAGAAAACATTATTTTGTTCTAATGTTTAAGGTTAACTTCCTTGGGTTTGGATTATTATCTTTTTCTCTTTTTTTTTCTCTTTTTTTATATTTTTTATATACATATAACTTAAAAGACAATGCATCTTTAACCTATGTAATGAGCTTTCAGCTAATGACTCCCAGACCAGTTGGTCTTAGGGCATTAGGTGTTGAGACACCCCTTCGAGCTTAATAACTCGGGTTGCAGATACTGATATGTAGATAGTGCAATGTTTGATTTCCTTAAGCTTTTCTCATCAACCCATATAACAAGCGTTGGGCCAATAGCTCCCAAGTCAGTTGACTTTAGGGTATTAGATGTTAAAACACCCCTTCGAGATTAATTACTTAGGTTAGGAAGGCTATGAAACCAACCTTATCCATATTTTTATTTATTTACATTTATTATCATTGTTTTTATTTTTTTTCCTGCAAATTATATACTATCCCTTTCCTTTGGTTGTTACCTTTAACAAAATAATATAAATAATGTAATAATTGAATATGCAACCCACAATCATATGTTAAAGTGTATGTGTGAAAATGAAGGTTTAAGAATATTTGTTAAATGAGTATATGAGCAGTAGCAATTAATAATAATGAGAGAGTTTATATACCTGAATATTTCAAGAAGTATTCTGATAGACCTTTAACAATGCTTACAAAGATGCGTCTCAAGAGTTACTTTAACAAAAGAACTCCTTGACTCTCCCATCTTAGTAACAACAGTTTTGCAAATAGAAAACATAATTAGTTAATTTTTTTTTTTAAGTATCAACTACTACCCTTCCCCCCCCAACCAAAACGTGATATTGTCCTCAATGTCCCAAGGTAGAAAGATAGAGTATAGAAGACATCACCTAAAACAACGAACACTGATAAACTTGAAACACACTTAAACAAATATAAAAAATAACAAAACAAAATAATAAAACAAAAAGACACAAGGTTTCACAAACGACGACTCAAATCTAATCTAAGCTTTTTACGACTTTCCATATTTGACCAATTTATGTGACTCATGGAGGGATCAATTACTAAGATGAAAGATTGTAGTTGGTCAATCAATTATTCATCAGTAACAGCAGAGATTATGATTCGTTATGTCGAAGATGTTAGAAATTCCTGTTCCACAGCTTGATCAAGAAAAGACAACAATGTATCATAAAAACCATTAACATTTAACAAACCTATAGGTTTATGGTGAATGTGAAGTTGGGTCTAAGAGAAAATATGAAAGATCTCTTCCAATGTACCCAGACCACCTAGTAAGGCAATGAAGGCATTAACATGTTTAAACATTGTATTCAGTTGATCAGACATTGTGGAGACCTGTAGTTCCTCTCCAACTGTGTTTCCAATGATGTCCCCTTTGGCTAAAGCTTTTGGAACGATACCCAAAACTTGACTGCCTCCTAAGAATGCAGTTGTTGACACACTCCCCATTAACCCAAGATTGTCTCCTCCATACACTAAATGAATCTTTCTTGTAGCTAATACCTGACCAAGATAATTTGCTGATTCTAAAAACTCTTTTTCTTTCCCAGGACTGGATCCACCAAAAACACAAATATTTCTTATTTGATGACTTGAGGAACCTACCATTTCTACAAACTTTGATAGTTGTTGAATGTGTAGGTTAAATAGAAATGAAGGGAAGGAAGAGAAGATTTTATAGATGAGAAATTGAAAATGCAATCATACCACCTATATGTAGGCCAACTAAAGTCTATCTCTATCTCTCTCTCTCTCTCTCTCTCTGAAGACATGTGTATGTAAAGGTTGAAAACATATATATGTACAAGTAGTTGTGATTGTGGCTCACATCTTCCCTTGGTTTTACTTCCATGAATGGCTTAAACATCCTCTATGGGTCGGGGATAGGCTTCCCGTCCAGTTTTCTTAAAAACTAGCGAATAGGGTCTTTTTTAGTCAAATTCCCAATACTATATCGAGCATGTTCTTTATGGAATTATGGCCGTAAATCATGAATTGTACAATGCACATCTCCATTAGGGTGCGTTTCAAGAGTCAATAAAAGATTATCTAAAGACTCTTTGCTCATGCCATCCTTAATGAACTGTATTTTATCTTCACGGTTTACAGATATCATTCCTAAAGAACGACATTTTGCATTACAAGTCCATCTAGCACATCTATGAAATGAACTGTATTTTAACAGACTTTTAGTCGTTTTACACGACGTTTTTTTTGCAAAAGTGCTTGTACCTGTTTCGGGCATGTATGAAATGAAAGAATTGGAGAACTCACATGATAATCAGACCTTTGCTTCAATTAGTCAGCGAATATCTTCAGAAATTCTAAAGTTCATTAACAATCTCAATCTTTCACACCTAGTACGGTAAATTTTTGCAATCGTATTTTAAGGCAAAGCGGGAAAATACTTTTTCAAATTTTCAAGAGTGGTGTCCATTTTTTTTTTTTAAGATGAGAAGTGGAAAAGAGATGTAAAGAAAAGAGAAGGACCAAGGAATTGAACAAATATATACATAGATATAAGATATTATGGGAAACTGAAAGAACTAGTTAAAAGTCATAGAGTACCGTTATCTGCCATTTGACCGGGGTAAGAGAAACTAGTAAAACAAAAGTCATACAAAAAAGAAACACAAAAACAATGTGAGAAAAAGAATCAATCTTTATATACAGGATCACCCAATTCAATAGAGTCATTTTCAACTGAAAAATTGTCAAACTAAACTTTCAAATGATGTTCATTTACCTTGAAAAAATTACCATTATTTGGATTCTCGATATCACAGGCCCCATATGGATACACATGTTTCCAAGAAATACATGGACCGCTCCATCTTGATCTTAGCTTTCCAAGAAATACATGGAGTCAAGAATTATAAAGCAAGACTTTTTGACCAACATTGAATGTTTTTCTCAGTATTTTATTGTCATGAAACTCTTTGATTCCTTCTTTATGAATTCTTGAATTTTCATATGCATCATTTCTTATTTCCTCAAGCTCTTTTATTTTTAATTTTTATAGCTGACTAGCATCATCAATATTTGAATTAAAAGCTTTAATAGCCCAATAAGCTTTATGTTCAAGTTCCACAAGCAAGTGACAAGGTTTTCCATAGACTAGTCTGTAAGGTGACATACCTAATGATGTTTTATAAGTAGTTCGATAAGCCCAAAGTGCATCATTAAGTCTTAAAGACTAATCTTTCATATTAAGGTTCACTGTTTTCTCCAAGATTTGTTTGATCTCCCTATTAGAAAGTTCTACTTGTCCACTTGTCTGAGGGTGATAAGGGGTGGCAACTTTGTGTGTGATTCCATATTTCTTCATCAAAGACTCAAATGACTTGTTGCAGAAATGTGTTCCACCATCACTTATCATGGCTCAAGGGATTCCAAATCGACTTAAAATATTTTCTTTCAAAAACTTTATCACTGTTTTGTGATTATTATTTCGTCTTGGAATTGCCTCTATCCATTTTGAAACATAATCTATTATGACTAATATGTACAAGAAACCAAATCATGGAGGAAATGGACCTATAAAATATATACAAAGATCTTAATGACAAGAATAGGATTTAAAAGCAACATATGACGTTTTGAAATAGATCCCAACTTTTGACAATTTTCACAAGTCTTCCAGAATGCATGTGAGTCCTTGAATAAGGTGGGCCAGTAAAATCCACTTTGTAAGATTTTTGCAGTTGTCTTTTTTGATGAAAAATGGCCCCTACATGCCTTAGAATGACAAAATTTAATGACACTACTTACCTCATTGTCAGGAATGCATCTTTGAAATATTTGATCAAGATAATATTTGAATACATAAGGGTCATCCAAATAAAAGTTCTTCACTTCGTTCAAGAACTTTCTTTTGTTTAGGGTACTCCAATGAGGTAGCAAATGTCCTGAAACAAAAAAAAATAACAATATTAGCAAATCAAGGTATTGTAGATATAGAAAATAAGGATTCATCAGGAAAGTAGTCATCGATTGATATGATGTCAGATCTCAAATCTGTTGTTAATCTTGACAAATAATCTACGACAACATTTTCAATGCCTTTATTATTTTTGATTGTGATATCAAATTCTTGAAGTAACAAAATTCATCGTACCAATCTAGCCTTAGAATCCTTTTTTGAAAGAAGATATTTGAAAGCTGCATGATCACTAAAAACAATAATAGGTGAGTCAACAAGATAAGACCTGAATTTTTCACATGCAAATACTACTGCAAGTAATTCTTTTTCAGTGGTGGTGTAATTCATTTGAGTACTATTTAAAGTTTTACTTGCATAGTAAATCACATAAGGTTTCTTATATTTTCTTTCTCCCAAAATAACACCCACAACATAATCACTAGCGTTACACATTATTTCAAAAGGTAATGACCAATCAGGAAGTTGAATGACAGGAGCAGAAGTAAGCAAGTTTTTAAGTTTAACAAAGGCTTTTTCACATTGTTCAATCCATTCAAAAACATTTTCCTTTGTTAGAAGGTTACACAATGGCTTAGATATGACACTAAAATCTTTGATGAACCTTTTATAAAAACCAGCATGTCCCAAAAATGATCTAACATCTTTAACAGATTTTGGTGTTGGCAAGTTGGCAATTAACTTGATTTTAGATTTGTCAACCTCAATTTCTTTCGATGAAATAATGTGACCAAGTACAATGTCATTTGTTACCATAAAATGACATTTTTTCCAATTTCACACAAGATTCTTCTCTTCACACCTGCTCAAAACCTTTTTTAAGTTAGTCAAACAATCATCAAATGAATCACCAAAAATAGAAAAATCATCCATAAAAATTTCAAGAAAACATTCAACCATATCACTAAATATGCTAAGCATGTATCTTTAAAATGTGGCTGGTGCATTACATAATCCAAAAGGCATTCTTCGATATGCAAAAGTACCAAATGGACATGTAAAAGTAGTCTTCTCTTGATCTTCTAATGCAATTTCAATTTGATTATAACCTGAATAACCATCTAGAAAACAATAAAATTCATGACCTGTAACTCTTTCTAGGATTTGACCCATGAAAGGTAAAGGGAAATGAACTTTTCTAGTCATTGAATTAAGTTTCCTATAGTCAATGCACATGCGCCACTCAGTAATAATCTTAGTTGGAATTAACTCATTTTTCTTATTTGTTATCACAGTGACTCCAGACTTCCTTGGTAGGACTTACCCATTTGCTGTCAGAAATAGGATAAATTATTCCATTATCTAAAAGCTTAATAACTTCATTCCTCACTACTTCTTTCATATTAAGATTAAGCCTTTGTGACATTTCTCTAGAGGGTTTAGCATTTTCCTTTAAATAAATCCTGTGTGTGCAAATCAAATGACTAATTCCTTTTATGTCTGCTATAGTCCATCATATTGCATTTTTGTGCATTTTCAGAGCTTGTAATAACTTACCTTCTTGATGTGCATTAGGTTTAAAAGAGATTATTACCAGAAAAGTTTCATTTTCTTCCAAAAATGAGTATTTGAAATTGAATGGTAATGGCTTCAAATCAGGTTTTGGTGGTTAAACACTTGAAGGTATAGACTCAATTGATCGTGGTGGTAATTCTTTAATTTATGATCTCCAATTACTTGCCTTTGATTCTTCTTAAAAATAAACCATTTGCAAATCTTCAGATTCATTAAACTCAATTTCATTGGAAGTAGTTTGAAATTGATCATAAACTAATTTTTTAATAAAATCCACTTCCTGTAAATCATTATTATCTCTAGGTTGCTTGCAAATGTTGAAAATATTCATCTCCAATGTCATGTTTCCAAATGATAACTTCATCAATCCATTCCTACAATTAATCAATACATTAGAAGTTGTAAGAAATTGATGTCCTAAAATAACAGGAATTGAATTACATGCTTCAACAGGTTGTGTATCCAAGATAATAAAATCCAAAAGATAAATGAATTTATCAACTTGTACTAACACATCTTCAACTATTCCTCTAGGCACTTTTACAGATCTATCGGCAAGTAAAAGAGTTAAAAAAGTTGGTTTTAACTCACCTAAATTAAGACTCTAAAAGACTGAATATGGAAGTAAATTCACACTAGCTCCAAGATCAAGTAAAGCTCTCTTAATTTTATGTTCTCCAATAAAGCAAGATATTGTAGGACAACCAGGGTCTTTATATTTCAAAGCATTATTGTTCTGAAGAATGTCACTTACTTGTTCGGCTAAAAAGACTTTCTTTTTTCACATTCAATTTTCTCTTCACAGTGCACAGATCTTTTAAAAATTTAGCATAAGAAGGTACCTATTTAATAGCATCTAACAAAGGTATATTGATCCTTACCTGTTTGAAAGTTTCAAAGATTTCAGAGTTGTGATTGACTTTCCTTTGTTTGGTCATGGTATGAGGAAATAGAAGTGATGGGGGACATCAGTCTTTTCTTTGCAATGTTCAGCTTTAACCTCTTCCTTACCCTCGGAGATTAACTCATCATCTTTCTCGTAAGGTTCAAGAGTGGGTTTTTCAATAATCTTACCACTGTAAAGAGTGATGATTGATTTGACTTGATCCATGTGATGGCTTCCAGAACTAATTGCATTTGCATTGTATTACCCCTTGGGATTTTGTTGTGGTTAAGATGGAAACTTACCTTTCTCTTGAAAACTGAGAGTAGATGTGAATTTTGCAAGAGCATCTTTTAGATATGCCATGGTTTGAGCATTTTGAGTGTTGATTGTCTCATGTTTTTCAATGAATGCATGCAATGTTTCCTCAATAACAAGTATACTTAAATAAGGAAATCTAACCAAGCCTCAAATGAAAAAAAAAAACAAAAAACAATTTCATCTCTTTATTTCATATTTACTTTATTAAAAAAAAACAAAATTAAAGTCTTGGGTCCTGCTTGAGGCAGGACCCAACTCTAATAGGTCCAACAAGACCTAACATCATTGGGTCCTGATGGAAGCTAGACCCAAAGCTATTGAATCCTGTTGCAATGACCTAGCAACATTTCTGATTTACAAATAGTAAAGACAACGACCCCCCAACGGGCCCTATAGTGTTGTCAACAGTGAGTTAGGACCCAACACTATTGATATTTTTTTTGAAGTGTTTTGAGTCTGGCTTATCAACCAACCCCAACAGTGTTGGGTCCGGCTACCAAAGCCAAACCCAGCGATTCTAATATCACCTCTATTGCTGCATTGCTCTCATCTTAATGGAAAAAGTCAAATGGACCACGCCCCCAGCCACAATTCTTGACTAAAAACACAAGAAAGGAACGCCCTCAGGGTACTACAGTGTTGTCCATAATTAATTGTATCTTGGTCCACACTGCATGTACAGTAGAAAATCCTCATACGTTTTAATATACAACAAAGTAATTATGCAAGTCCACAGTTAAATTGTCTCTTAGTCCACAATAAAAACACGTACAGTAAGTCCATAGTGAATTATCTCTTAATCTATAGTGCATTCATGTATAGTAAAAATCTAAACTAAAACTGGTTTTTTTATATAAAAAAAAAAATTGAAACCAGTTCAAACCGATCGGTTTTGGTTCGATTTGGTTATTTTCAGGAAAAAACTGGTTCAAACTAGTTTGGCTCGATTTTTCCCGGTTTGGCTCGGTTTTTTAGTTTGTCTTGGTTTTTTTCCGGTTTTTTTCAGTTTGGGTTTGGTTCGGTTTTTTTAGTTTTAGGCTTATAAAACCGAAACCGAACTGATTGGTTTTTTCAAAAACTCTTAATCGGTTTTTTTTTCATGGTTCGGTTTTTTCGGTTATTTTTTTTCAGTTTTTATGGTTTAATCGGTTTTTTGGTTTTTTTACTCACCCCTACTTAATCAATTTATATTGTGAAAAAAAGTGAATTAGACTAATCCATTTCAAAATTTAACTTCTATGCATGGAAATGGTAATGATATGCAAATAAAAATAATAATTGAAATTGTATCAAAATAAATTTTTTACTTTTTTCATATTAATATATTCATTATTTAAAATTATGTAAAAATATTAATTTCATATTTTTCAAATAAAAAACACTTTAAATATAAAAAAATCACAAGAATTATCAAACAAAACTTATTATGTAAAGTATCATCAGAATTAATAACCGATTGCATGTTATCTTTAAACGCTGTTTATTTATATTAATATTCTAAAAATTTAATTTAATAAAAAAATTACTATAAAAAAATTGATAAATATAAATAAAAATTTTGAGAGAATATTTCTGTCAGTAAATTATAGTGAATTTTACCAACAATAATATTCCCTTGATATATACCAGGAGAATTAAAAAAATAAAAAATTAAAACAAAGTCAAAAAGTATAATGACGTATCATTTATACTAATGGAATTATTGTTGGTAAAATTGGTTCGTAAACTCGTTGGTAAATTATTTATTTTTCCTTGTATGATTCATCATATCAACTACAAAGAAAATCATTGACTAAAAATTCTATTGATATTTTCTAAAGAATTCTAGAATTATTTACTTTTTAATTATATTGTTAGTTATTTTTTTTATATAGATAAAATTAATGACGGATTGAAATTCATCAAATAAGAATTTCTAAATATTTTTAATTAAATTGAATCCTTCAAAAAGGGAAAGCAACCAGAATCTCTTTCCCTCTCTCTATTTTGGTTTCTCCCCATCACAGCTCGGCCGGGGCTGCACCATCTCTCTTCTCCCTGGTGACAGGAGGTCCTGCCAGCAAGTTTCACCGTGCTCCTCCTGACCGCGTCCATTGTCTCCTTAGTCGTGAACAGCAGTAGCAACGCCATCTCTGCTGCACCGTGGCCTGCACCAGTAAACAACCAGCAACGAGCCAATCCACCATCCCAGCTGTAGCCTCCTCCACTGTAACTCCCTTCCATCTAGTCTAGACCATCAAAGCCTCTTTCACCATAGCTCCTTCCTCCCAGAGCAGCAATAGCAGTGGCAGCACGGCAGCCGAACACTCTCTCAGCCTCCATTGAAGCAACGTCTGGAAGTTCTTCCTCACGCGAGCAACCCTGTCTCCACTGTGACCAGAAAGTTGGATTCTCAGACTGTGACCAACAGCTCCATTCCCCTTCCATAACGGCGAGGAGCAGCAGAAACCAGAAAGGAAAAGGGGAGAGAATAGAGAAAAAGAAAAACAGAGAGGAGGAAAAGAAGAAGAACAGAGAGACAGAGAGAAAACTGGAGACCAGAACAAGTGAAGATAAGAAAAAACAGAAAAAGAGAACATTGGTTAACCAGCCCTCCCTCGTCATCTTCTCCGTCTTCAAGCAGCGACTCCAGGTATGCTCTTTCTTCTCTTGACCCGCTCTTTGCAACTTTTAATTCTCAATACACAGTGCAGTGCGAAGGTAATTATAATTAACTTTGCATTGTGCAGCACGCCTGCGTGAATAATTCACACATGCATGCTGCTTCGACCAGGCTTGGCCAACTGGTTTAGCCCAGCTTCAGCCTATAGATCCAGTCTAATTTACAAAAAAAAAACAAAAGGTACAAAAAATAGTTTTTTTTTTTAAATCCATACTTTACAGATTTATTCATTAGTGTCAGAGTCAAGAATACCGTACTTTTTAGGTTACGTAATATTTACTAACGTCAAAGTTGGATAAATATTTATAGGTGAATTTTCACTGACACTGTTGCGATGTCGCGGTCGCACAAATTAATTACCCTAGTTTCAAACACAACACACAAGATAGTATAGAGCAAGCAAGGGATCGATCCCACGAGGAAGATTTAGTTCAGATTTTTATGCTATACGTTATGCAGTTTGAGGGGGTTTGGATGTTATCTAGGTTAAAGCAAAAGAAAAATGAAATTTAATAAAACCAGAAAATTATCAAGAGAACAAACCTTGGTCGCAATCACACATCCACCTGTAGAAATCATAACTGATCCTTGAAACGAAACTCCAGTTTATATTCTGAATTTTTATCTTTTCTTAACGTTGGTTAATTAACGGATCCGCCGTATAACTAACCCTAACCAACAAATAATCACAGTGTTCGCACTAATGATTTAATCCAATGGCAGCCTTAAGATCTAGATAAATTCATTAATCTTAACAACTAAGTTGTCTGCTTATGTTGCTTTGATCGAATGTTCTCCCTAAGATTAATAACGTAGATTCGCTACAATTATTAAACTCAGTTGCTTCACAAGTTCATATACCACAACTCCGGTTTTAATATCAAACTTAGCAATAAATTGTCTACAATAATAACTTAGAGTCCGCTCTAGCAATTAAAATAAACAATCATAGGAAAAATAAGCATAAGAGAACAAGCATATTCATAATATAAACTGAAAAGAAAAGGTAAAATAGATCTCACAGTTCTTGAAATCCGAAGGTTTCCGTGTCCTTACAACCAAGAAAATGAGTTTAGCCTTGCATGTTCGTTGAACAACTAATCAAAAAGATGGAAGAATGCATGATTTAGGATTTCTTAGAGTAGGGGGGCATTTTTCTCCTCTTGGGTGGCTGCCCCCCTTCTCTTCTCTCATTCTTTTTATATGCTAGGAAACCCTAATCTCTATTTTTACAAAATAGTCCTCCCTTAAGTAGACAATTTACATTTAAGTAGTTCAATAACTATTTTCCTAAAAACGAAGAAATCGCTTTGCATGAAATCTTCAAGCTTTCACTTAGAGGAGCTACATTGCTGAAATAAAAACTTGGATATCAATTTAGATGCTTCGGAATGTAATTTGGACTCGTTTCTTCACGAAACCTGTTTGCTGGCAAAATTCAGTTGTCATCTTTGAAAAATCATATCTCCCTCATATGACATTGTTTTTAGCTGCAATTTGGAGCGTTTATAGACCTTTGAGTCAGGAATCCAAAACAATTGAGTTTGCATCAATTGGACTTTTTTAGCTCTAGATATTCAAGTTGGAATGACTGAAGGTCAACATTAGCAGATTACGATATTTGACTTTGAAAACTGCGATTTTCATGCTCTTTCTTATTTTATTGTCTTGCCTTAGATTTTCAAAAAGGTATGGATGTTAGCTTTTTAATGCCACTAGAATCACTTGATTTCGACCTTTAGAGCTCACGTTCTGCACAAAACATCGACTGAACGTCAAATCTGCCAATTACCTTCAATTTACTCATTTTTGCATCTTTCATCCAAAAGTGCCTTCAAAACATAAAACAAAGAATATCAAGGCATTTTATATATAAAACATAGGCAAAACACTAGTTAAATGTGGGTGAAACTATCGAATAATATGGTTGCATCAAACACCAAAGTTAGGAATATTATAAAAAGACTATAAAAGCGAAACAAAAACAAACCTTTAGTAATTTAAGACAAAACCATCAATGCAATCTACTTTAGGCATGACATTTAAGGGTGATAATATCTTTCCTTTTACATAATCAATCCCATACTATATAATCTCTATTGACTAGTTAGGGTTCCTAATGACCATACTACTAGGTGACAACTCCTTGAAGTAGTCCTTCCCCCAAAAAAATAAGATTTCAGACATTTGTTCCTTTTTCCATCAAGAAATTTTTAATTGGTCGCCGCAAAGTTTGGGTGTGATAAAATGATGACTCCGCAAGGGAATTTAGGACTAGACTTTGCTTTTTGTCTTCTTATTGCTAAAATGTTTGTCGTGTTGTTCTTTTTTTTTGTGTTTATCAATTTTTATTTTATTTATTAGTTCTTATTTTGCTCTTTTTACTGTTTTAGAATGCGAAGTTATTCATGTTTATCATGCATATCCAACTCCCATGTGATTGTTTGCTCAACAGTGGTTGATATTTCAAACTAATATTATTCATGGCCTATATCTTAAAGCTGCATGTAAACCGCATCTTGACCTTTCAAGGATGATCACTAAGCACGCGAAAGACCCTTTACGACTAGATAACAAAACTACCTCGATGCATTTAATGACTAGAACCTACCCTTTAGGTTAATCCCTATGTAATTTCATTGAGATAAGCTTAACATGTAAGCATCCTTATTAGAAGGCTTTCGAGTGACATAATGGTCGCTATTCGTGAGATAACAACTCTTAAGTATGGACTCAAGTCTAAATCCTTGCAAATGACTAAGGGAGACTTCCCTAGACTGGATGTCAGTGAGATACTGCTACTCAAAGACATTCAATGCATAATAAATGACACCAACCGATTGTTCTCGCTCACCAAGTATCAAGTAGACGAGACGGAATTTGCCATGAAATATGGAAGGATTTTGCACCTTCTAAAAGTATCAGTGTTACCATCAGCCATAAAAAGCTTTGATCCATTTTTAGGATCTCGATTACTGTCTTTTCACATTTTGAAATATCAATAAGACATCTAACATTAAAGAATACAGTGTGTTGACTGAATTCCCCAAGGATGCCCCTAAAGTATACTTTCGCCAGAAAATCGATGACACTATGGATGAGCTTGCTAACCTGTTGGAGATCCCTCAGTTAAACTCGTATAGAGATAATACAGTTAAACTCTGGGGGTTTGGGATGGAAACGACTAGAAGAGCTGCTGATTGTCAAGAAAGCTAATCTGGGTGCTAAAATAGTTAAATAAAGAATATTGGCCTTGGGAGTATTTGGGTTAGTTTTGTGTCCTTCTACTACAAGAATTATCAGTCTGGAAGCTATTAATTTGTTTATAGAGTATGAAAAGATCAAGATCAACCTCTTTGCTGTGATTTTGGCCGAAACCTTTATATCTCTTAATCATTGCAAGAGAATTGGTAAAGTTTCAACGAGATGTTATGTCTCATTATTGTTTATCTTATTAGTAAGCCATGTAGAAACTAAGATGCCAGTATTCAAAAAAATTTGGTGGTTCAACCAAAAGTCACTCGAGCTGTTCATATCAAACGAGTGGGAGAATTTTTCTAAAGATGATTGGAAGGTAAAATTGTAAAGATTTTCATTAAGCATTTTCAATTGGAGCGCTCCTTGGATGAGGAATATGAAAAACCTAATGAGTTGTGGGAAAAAGCCTTAGGTACGATTAATTGGAGTAACAAGGTACGTCAGTTACGCACTCGCTCTACTTGCAATTTGTTGGGGTCTAAAACAGAGCCGCTGTGCAGCTGCTAGAAAGCATTGGGTAGGATTGGAAATCTTTGTTGCTAATAAAAAAAAGGAAAATAGAGCAAGAAATCCCATGGTTAGCAAAAAATATCCAAAATGGTGTTGTCGCGGTGAGCGTTGTGATGTCGTCGTCGACGATGAGGTTTTATCATGCCTCTTAATTAGGTGTGGTGTTGGAAACCTTTTTGGATTTAATCATAAAATTATGATTAATATTTAGGAGTCGCCACCTAATATTATGGTCACTATGAACTTATGGTGTGTGAAAGTCTAGGTTAAGGACTGGTTGTGTAAAGAAAAGACACATCACCCCTAGTACACCCTATCTAAGGTAAGTTGCATTATTGTTTGATTGTTTTTCTAGCTCAGGCTTTTATTTTTTGGACTCATCTACGGTTCAAGATAGATTTCTTTTCATGAAAGAGTCATTACCTTATCGGGTTAAATCCTAACTGTTCTAAAGTCTGAACATTAACATCGCATTTTCTACACCTTGTATCTTTAATACCTAAGGGTGTATCATATCTTGTAGTTTTACACCCTACGAGTCATTAAAGTCTACATTTAAACCCTAAAAAAAATTGTAAAAGGGTTTTTGATATTTTGGTCAAACTTTAATGGATAATTATAAAACTGATTACAATATCCATTTTGCATTTTAAAACATGAGAAAGATGCAAATTTTTGATTTTATGAAGATATGCTTGGAACAATTTTAGGATTTGACCATATGCATGAAAACAAAACAAAAAATTTAAATAGAAATTAATTTAAAATTTTTTAGATTTGTTTAAAAAATTTTGAAAAACTTTTAGAAAATGTACTGAGAAAACCAGGAATTAAGTAAAACTGGTAGAAAAACATACAAGAAAATCATAATTTTTTTAAAAAGGATTTTTTTATTTTTTTTATTTTTTTAAGAAATGTATATATTAATATTATATTATATTAATTAAATAGTATTAAAATATATGGGCTGGGCCGAGCCCAGGAAACTTGGGCTGGGCTAATCTTAGCCCAACAGATCTTTTTTCCTTCTTTTTTAGGCCGGGTCGATTCCGACCCATATAGTTGGGTTTGGCCAGAACTGGCCCAGCCCAACGTCCACTGCATGAATAGTGGGCATGAGTTATAATTCACACCCATTGTTCATGCGTGAGCAGTTGATGTGAATTGTAATTCACGTCTACTATTCATGTTGTGAACAGAGATAGTGAAAGAGGAGGAGGAGGAGGAGAAAGGGAATATGAGAAAGCTAATTGGTGCGGTGGCAGTCTGATCTTGGAGGATGACGTACGGCTAGTGGCGGTGTTGATAGAGAGTTTGGCTGCCGGAGTTGTTGATTCTCACATTGGCGAAGATGTTGCTACCATGGTCGTGAAAATAAGAAAAAACCAAAACATAGGAGAACATTGGTTAACCAACCCTCCATCATCATCATTTTCGTCTTCAAACCTCGACTCCAGTTATGTTATTACCCTGCTTTTTGCAACTTTCACTTCTCAATACACAATGCAAAGGTAATTATAATTACATTCACACTATACAACACGCATACGTGAATAATTCATGCATGTATGCATGCTGCTTTGCCCAGTCGGGTCACTAGTTTGGGCCAGTAACCAGGTTTGGTCAACTGGGTCCAGCCTAATTTTAAAAAAATAAAACGTAAAAAAAATAGTTTCCCTTTCTTTAAAATAATTTTAATCTAATTTTCACATATTTATTTACTAACGCCAGAGTCAGGAATACTGTTTTTTTTTTTGTTACGCAATATTTACTAACGTCAAAGTTGGAAATATTCATAAGCGAATATTCACCAACACCAGAGTTAGGATATTATAGGAAGACCATAAAACCAAAACAAAAACAAACCTTTAGCAATTTAAGACAAAGCCACCAATGCAGCCTACCTCAAGCAGGACATTTAAGGGGTGATAATATCTTATCTTTTATGTAATCAGTCTCATATCATAGAATCTTTGTTCACCAGTTAAGGTTTCTAGTTACCATAATAGTAAGTGGTGACTCCTTGAATTAGACCTTCCCCCCAAAGAACAAAATACCAGATATATGTTCTTTTTTCCATCAAGAAATTTTTAATTGGTCACCGCGATGTTCGGGTGTGACATCGACGATATTTGTTTAAAGCCTCTCAATGTGATGTGTGTGCAACTTGTTGGAGCATCTATCTCCAAAGAAATGACTGATCTCTGTAAATGCATCCCATATCCCCTTTAACAATAAATCACGATAAGTCAATGGAATAAGTGTTTGCATAAACATGTGGCAATCATGGCTCTTTATTCCATATAATCTGCATTCCCCTTTGGCAATAAATTAACTAACCTTGATATGTTTAACACACATGTCTATCGGAAAAACGCAGACTCTTAAGCCATTAGTAGACTAGGAGTTGCAAATTCTTCTCTAAGGCGAAGCTTGCTTTAGGCTTTGCAACCCGTAACCTATCAAAAACCAACTCTGTTTTTTAACGGTGATAAAACAACGTTATATCCATTGTAGCCTTAATGTTGTCCTTTGTCTTCCCCTTTACATTCATATTTGTGTTGAAAATGTTCTCAAACATGTTACTTTCTATGTGCATGATATCATGGTTATGGTTGGTCTTTTGATAAGGGAGTTCCTAGAAAATACTTCGCTTTACCAAGTTGTAAGTCAAACCAAAATCAAGAAACTTCTTCTTACAAGATTGGAAACCAAACACAATGTCACCGTACTCTAACACCATGTCATGCAATTCTTCAACATAAAAACACGGGGGTGTAACATCTTTTTCAACTTTACTAACAAAAAAGTCTTTTTTCTTGTTTCTGTACCTATGATCTGTTGGCAAGAAACACTGGTGGTGGTAAAAAAAGAATGACGTTTTAGCCTTGTTTATTAGCATTAATGCCTTGTTGTTTTCCATGAATATGGACATGTTATTTTTTCATGCGTGCTCCAACCAGAAATCATTCCATAAGCTGAAAAATCATTGATAGTCCAAATCAAAGCTGCCCTCATACGAAAATTTTGCTTTCTCGATACATCATAAGTCAAAGCCTGGAGGACCAAAACTGCATCAACTCATCAATCAACGATCGAAGATAAACATCTATATTTTGGTCTGGACTAATAAGACCGGGTATGACCATAGATAAAACACATGAACTCTATCCTTATACACATCCCCAATGGAGTAACAAATGACCCGAATGGATTGAATCTATTTGTACACAACTCAAGATGCATATTACTTGATTGAGCTGAAAAGTAAGGATGCACACTGTTAAAGTGTTTCCATGCTTCGTTGTTAGAAGGATGCACCATCACTCCATCCACCGCATCATGTGATTGGTGTTATATCACGTGCTCAGTAGTCTTTGATGGCATGAATAACCTTTGCAATCTAGGTGTGATTGAGAAGTATCTAAGTTTTTTATAGGCTACAAAAGTCTTTTGTATGTCAGTTCTGGGTTTGTAACGAGAATACCCACATGTCATGCACTCGGTCATCTCAGTATTTTGAAGTTAGTACAACATGCAAAAGTTTGGATACATGTTAATTTTCTAGTATCCTAAACCAAGGGGTTTCATCATGAATTTAGCAACATATAAGTTCTCTTGTAACCTGTTTCCTTAAGGTAAAATGCTTCTCGCCCATTCGACAATTCTGTCATAACCGGCCTCACTCAACCTATAATCCGACTTGATGGTTAACACATGTGCAACGACCGATAATTAATGTGATTTGTGCAACCATCTCATAATGGTTCATCATAATTTTTTAAAAGATAAAAAAAACATGGTTGCATCTGCATTAAGTTCTTCTTCTATGATTGAACACTGACTGATATTATCTTGATTCATTCTCATTGCATCCATAACCATATTCATGTAAGGATTATTGTTGTCATTTACAACTCCATGCACGTTGCTAGCATTAGAAGTTGACCCAACCATCCTTTCTACCATGTTCTTGTTATGAACAAATAGTTCTGTATGTGCATACCAACATAGGTGATCCTCCATGAACCCTTTTATGTAGAAGATACATCATTACAACATCTGGATGAACTTTTTATTTTTACACATCTTTCATGGATACCTAATACCGCCTCCACTAATATTTTTCAAAATAGATATTGTGAAATTAATAAAACTCTAAACCCCATTATAATAATTCATCATCCGCAATTCTTAGGATGAATCTCAAAACATCTATAAATGATTATCCATGACTTCTATTGAACTTTTATAAAATAATAATGACAAGGTTATCCTTAGATTAACATGCATCAAAGTCATTAAAATTATTCAAAAGCTTATGATGATCTAGGAGTTGAATTATATATTCTTTGAACCTTATTTTTTTTAATTAAACCATTTTTAATAAAATTATGAAATCAAGTGAAACAATATTAAGTATGTAAAGAATAGAAAATAATTAAGAATAATCAAATATGATATGGTACATGAAAACAAAATATATTATGTTTTTTTAAAAACAACTATCATGTTTAGATATCACTCCCAGGATAGAGACTTTCTAAATTCAGTCTAAATCAAATTGGTACCAAATTAAAAAAAAGATTGCTATAAAAAATATATAAAATTCTAGTTGAGTATTGTTTATACGTACGGGAGTTATTAATACTTTGTTCAAACATAATAAAAACTATATGAATAAATATAATTATAAAGACAACGATAACATAAAACGAGATTATTTTAATATAGTTAATTTACTAAACAACTTAATATTCAATAACTCAAATCTTCTTAAATGGCATATATATATATAAACCTTCTCTCTCTACTAACAGAGAGAGAGAGAGAGAGAGAGAGCAAAAACATATTTTTCACTGCGATGGTGCGAGAATCTATCGCTTTCTTCCCATGATCGAACGAAATAGAGCACAGGCCTCGATGATCGACCATATGATATAAACTTGTTGGAATGTATCATATAGTTTGTACGAGAAAACTATTAAATGATTCAAAATCGAAGCTCTATTTATTGATAAGATGTACGTAGAAACAAATGCCAGACGAGACCGATAGACCTTTGAAAGATCTATACATCTCATAAAATAATTGAAAATCTTATTATTTTCTTTCTTGTAGAGATATCGTGCGAAACAAGGGAGAGAACGCTCGATGGTCTCTGCAGCCCCACTTGAAGCAGAAAGGTTTGACTTTTCTTTCTTTCAATATATGGTGCCTGGACCCCTCAAAGAACGTTACCCACTTATTCAAGAAAAAACAAAGAAAGTTGTGAGACAAGAGAGATTCTTTCTTTCAAAATATATGGTGCGTGGACCCTTGAAAAAAACATTAGCACTTATTCAAGAAAAAAAAAAATGTGAGACAAGAGAGATTATATATATATATATATATATATATATATATAAGTAAAATGTCTTGTTGAAAGCATTATAGCTTTTATTATAAAATAATATGAATTATTAAAGTGTTTTTCTTTTTTTTTTCCTAGAACATATGATTTTTTTTTTTTTTTTTTTTTTTTTTGTTTTTTATGCTTTTTTTAATAATTATTTTTATTTTTATTTTTTAATATTGAAATTGTTGAGAATTTAGCTTCATAATTTTATTTTTTCTCATTTTTTATTTCTATGAGTTTAGTGTGGTTTTTCGAGTTTGTCAAAGTAACTCAGGTTACTCCAGTTTATGAATTTGATAGGTTTTTTTAATTGAACTTAACTTTTTTATAGTCTATTTTGTTTTTTCATATTGTTAAAAAAATAGTTTTAGAGAAAAAAAAAATTATTAAAATTCATGAAGTAACAAAAATTAAAGATGTGAGGATAATCACTATTCACCCAACACATATTGCATTGCGGATTATAAGAGTAATCCACAATATTTTGCTTTTTTTTCTTCTTTTTTTTTTTTTAATTTTTACAATGATATTTTTTTAATCCAAATTTTTTTTTTGTCGATTTCATCTTTTCAAATTGAATTATTGAGAATCTCAATTTGCTTCGTAATTTGCTTCTTTTTAGTTTGCCTTTATATGAGATTAGTGTGGTTTACGGGTTTGTCAAGGTAATTTAGGTTGCCCCGGTTTACGAGTTTGGTGGGTTATCTTTTTTTTTTCCTCTTTTTTAATTGAAATTGAATTTTTTAGTCTATTTTTTTCTCATATAATTAAAAAAATATAGTTTTAGAAAAAAATCATGTTATTAAACATTATAAAATAACAAAAAATTAAAAAGGTGTGAGGAAACCACTGTTCACTCACACACATTGCACTATGAATGACATCAGTAATCTATAGTGTTTTTCTTTCTTTCTTTCTTTTCTTTTTGTTTTTGAGTTTTTGTTATGGTTTTATTTTAAAAAAAAAAATTTATCGATTTTATCTTTTGATATTGGGATGATTGAGAATTTGGCTTCATATTTTGTTTCTTTTTATTTTACATTTTTATAAGGTTAGTATGGTTTGCGGGTTTGCTAGGGTAACTTGGGTTGCTTTAGTTCATGATTTTGGTGGATTATCTTTTTTTTAAATTGAACTTGATTTTTTTATCATCTATTTTATTCTCATAAAGTTAACAAAATAGTTTCAGAAAAAAGTTATATTATTAAATTTTATAAAGTCCATGTACCTATTTACAGGTTTGACTGGTTGATTTGGTTGACTTGGTTCGCGGGTCTGGCATGTTGAACTTTTTTTAATTAGTTTTTTTTTCATCCTTAAATGTTGGTAAAAGAATAAAGAAAATATTGTAGAAGAATGACTCAACCCTTTAATGTTGGATTCTATGTATTTATAGTCATTATACAAAGCCATGCAAATTTGCAATTAGTTATACAATAGCATATCACTTACCTAATTTATAGCCTAGACGTCAGCTAAGAGATACATTCAAATGCCTAAATTATAGCTATACAATCTGTTACAATCTGTCAATATCTTGTATCCTATAAGTTGGGTTAATTAAGAATTCAATTTCATATTTGGTTTTGTTTCGTCTTTTATGAGGTTATTGTGATCTAAAAAAACACATTTGTATTGGGTTGGTGTTTGATTTCACAATCATCTATTTTTGTTATCATATAGTTAAATAAAAAATAGTTTTGAAAAAAAAAAATTTATAATCCTGGTGGAGTCTATAACCCAGTTCACAAGTTTGACATATTAGTTTAGCTTAAGATTATCCAACTTGCTTTCAAACCTCTTTTAAACATTCATTATCAATTATCTATGTATATATAAATTTATACACATTAATTTATGAAAATTACAACTCGGCAATAAAATTGATAAAAATTAAAACGGACCCGTTAAACAAGCCATTATTTATTTCATCACAACACACCTAAATCGATAATTCAACATAAGTTTCAACAATTTACAAACAAATATAATTTTACAAAAAATAAAACAAACCATAACAAGTACAAAATTATAAATCCATACTGCAAGTTTGTTTGAGAAAAAAAACAATAAAACAAGTAAATACCCAAACAAAATACATATACTAAAAAACTTTCAATAATAAAATTGACATTTTAAAATTATGTTAAAATTAAATGTGTGTGTGTGTGTACTAAAAATAAAAAAAAAAAAATCCGCAATAAATCAGAACACGGATGATGTGACTAAAAAAAATTAAAGAATGATGAGTTGTGCTGAGATGAGGGTGGAGTTTTTTTTTTTTTAGGGGGGCTGGTTGTTTGTAGTAGGGGAGTTTGTTTAGATGCGGGGGGAAGAAGAAAGAGAAATAAGGGAGGGGGGATCGATAGTCAGGGTATTAAATATTATCGATGGAATTGCAGACAAAATGATTATGTTTGTAACTCTGTCAGTGATTTTTTCTGTGTATTAGACACGTCATTGTATGGATATCTTGGTTTGAATCCCATTATAATTTCATCGGTAAAATCATCTACAAAAATTTCTACATCATTGCATTGCTTTATTTTTTTTAATTTTTTATATTTTATCTGTGATTCCTTGGTATATATTGACGAAATATTTTTTATCTGTATATACTAACAGTTTTAGCAAGGAAAAAATTTGGTTGGTAAATATAACTACAAAAAAATAAAAAATAAAAAAAATCATCGGCAATTCCATTTATATTCGTTCAATTTCTTAGTTTAGTCTCTTCATGAGTGTCAATATATTTGTATTTTAACAAATTATTTTTTCTCATTTATTAAAAACTGTTAACACAATGCTAAGTCTCTCTTGCTACGTAGTATGCGGATAAGAAAAGACAAAATGTAAACCTTTGATAGCGAGTTGAAAAAAGAAAAAATATGAATTTTTAAAAACTAAATACTTTGAATTACAACTTTTTTAATTTAGATTTATTATAAATTTTTTTTATTAAAACTAATTAAAATTCCATGTGATCTTCAATATTTTTAGGTACATAAGATACAAAAGAAGTAAAAAAAAAAAAATCTTTTATACTTAGACTAACCTGCATCAAAGTCATTAAAATTATTCAAAAGCTTATGATGATATAGGAGTTGAATTATATATTCTTTGAACCCTTATTGTTTTTCAATTAAACCATTTTTAATAAAATTATGAAATCAAGTGATACAATATTATTTATGTTAAGAATAAAAAATAATTAAGAATTTAAATATGATATGGTACGTGAAAATAAAATATATTATGTTTTTGTTTAAAAACTATCATGTTTAGATATCACTCCTAGGATAGACTTTCTAAATTCAGTCTCAATCAAACTTGATACCAAATTAAACAAAGATTACTATAAAAACTATATAAAATTCTAGTTGAGTATTGTTTATAAGTACGGGATTTATTAATATTTTGTTCAAACATAATAAAAACTATATGAATAAATATAATTATAAAGACAACGATAACATAAAAACGAGATTATTTTAATATAGTTTATTTACTAAACAACTTATTATTAAATAACTCAAATCTTCTTTATATATATATATATATATATATATATATATATATAAACCTTCTCTCTCTACCAACAGAGAGAGAGAGCAAAAACATATTTTTCACTGCGATGGTGCCAAGATCTATCGCATCCTTCCCATGATCGAACGAGATAGAGCACAGGCCTCGATGATCGACCATATAATATAAACTTGTTGGAATATATTATATAGTTTGTACGAGAAAACTATTAAATGATTCAAAATCGAAGCTCTATTTATTGAAAAGATGTGCGTAGAAAGAAATGCCAGACGAGACCGATAGACCTTTGAAAGATCTATATATCTCATAAAAGATTGAAGATTTTATTATTTTATTTCTTGTAGATATATAGTGCGAAACAAGGGAGAGAACGCTCGATGATCTGTGCAGCCCCACATGGACCCTCTAAGAACATAAGCACTTATTCTAGAAAAACAAAGAAAGTTGTGAGACGAGAGATTCTTTCTTTCAATATGTGGTGCGTGGACCCTCAAAAAAACATTAGCACTTATTCAAGAAAAAACAAAGAAAGTTGTGAGACAAGAGAGACTATAATTACTATAAGAAAAGTTACGATATAGTGTTTCTTTATATTGTTTTTTTCTTTGATTATATGATTTTTTTTCTTTTTTTCTTTTTTTTCAAAATTATTTTTTTTATTTTATTTTTAATATTGAGATTGTTGAGAATTTAGTTTTGTAATTTTATTTTTTTTATGTTTTTTTTTATGAGGTTAACGTGGTTTTGCTGATTTGTCGAAGTAACTCAGGTTGCCATAATTTATAGATTTAATATGTTTTTTTTTTAATTGAACTTGATTTTTTTATAGTCTATTTTTTTCTCATATTGTTAAAAAAATATATAGTTTTAGATAAAAAAAAAAAACATATTATTAAACTTCATGAAGTAACCAAAATTCAAGGATATAAGGGAAAACCATTATTCACCCAACACTCATTGCATTGTGGATTATAATAGTAATCCACAATGTTTTGCTTTCCTAATTTATTTATTTTTTTGAATTTTTGTTCTGATTTTTTTTCTCAAATCTATTATTTTTTTATTTTATCTTTTCAAATTGAGATAGTTGAAAATTTAGCTCCATAGTTTACCTTTGTATGAGGTTAGTGCAGTACTTTACGGATTTGTCAATGTAACCTAAGTTGCCTTGATTTATGAGATTGTAGGTTGTCTATTTTTTCTTTTTTTAATTGAACTTAATTTTTTTATAGTCTATTTTTTTCTTCATATAATTAAAAAAATAATTTTAAAGAAAAGTCATGTTATTAAATATTATAAAGTAACAAAAATTAAAAGGTGTGAGGAAACCATTGTTCACCCACACACATTGCATTGTGAATGACAATAGTAATCTATAGTGTTTTGCTTTCTTTCTTTTTTCTTTTTGTTTTCGAGTTTTTGTTATCGTTTTTTTTTAATTTATTTTTATCGATTTCATCTTTTAATATTGAGATGGTTAAGAACTTAGCTTTATAATTTATTTCCTTTTATTTTAACTTTCTATAAGATTAGCATGGTTTGCAAGTATGCTAGGGTAACCTAGGTTGCCTTGGTTTATGAATTTGGTGGGGTGTGTTTTTTTTCTCTAATTGAACTTGATTTTTTTATTGTTTATTTTTTTTCTCATATAGTTAAAAAAAATAGTTTCAGAAACAATTTATATTATTAAACTTTATAAAGTCCAAGACCTATTTACAAGTCTGGCTAGTTAATCTAGTTGACTTGGTTTGCGGGTCTGGCAAGTTTAACTATTTTTAATTAATGTTTTTTTCATCCTTAGATGCTGGGTTAATTAAGAATTCAATTTCATATTTGGTTTGGTATCACCTTTTATGAGGTTATCACAATTTTTTTTTTAAAAAACAAATCTTGGTATTGGGTTGGTGTTCAATTTTGCAATCATCTATTATTGTTATCATATAGTTAAATAAAAAATAATTTTAAAAAAATATATATAATCTCAGTGGAGTCCATAACCCAGTTCACAAGTTTGGTATGCCCGGCTTACCTGATTCACAGGTTTGACAAGTTTACTCACCATTAGGATATGTTTTTTTTTGTTTTTGGTCATTTAATTGTTATTTTTTTTATTTCATCATTTAATATTGGATTGATTGAAAAACATACTGCATTATTGATTTTTTTTGCTTTCTAGGGATAATTGTCTCAAATAAATATCTATTTTTAAGTTGATGCTTAATCTTGTGAGGATCTATTTTTATCATATAATTAAATTAAAAAGTTTATAAAAAAATTATTAAACCCAGTAGAGCCCATGATATGGTTCGCTTGGGGAGCGAGGTCAATCCAATCCGTCATTGTCTCATTATTTTTTAAAAAATTATCATTTTGAAGTTTTTTTAAAAGCTAAGTCATGTTTTTATTGATCATCAAGGTTGCACATGGACTTATGAAATTAATCGATTTAAGTTGAGTTAGCTCTCGCATGGTTTAATTAAAAAACTTGAGTTAGATAAGAAGTAGAGTCAAGAGATTTTAGAATTAACTCACTTCGTCAGGTTTAATAACATTGTTAAAAAATTCTTTATCCTCTTAATATTTTTTTATATTAAAAAAAAAATGATCAAATTCACGGCGAAGCGTGGACCAATGTTATAGTGAATACAGCTTTAACAAGTTGATTTAATAAATTATTAGTTTATAATTCAACTTGAGATTTATTTTAAATTGGATTGAAAATTAATTTAATTAAACTTAGTTGTCACTAATTAATCTTAAATAAGACTAGACTACTTGATTTCAAATATTTTTAAAAAGAATTTTTATCTAAAATAATATTTTTTTTCATTTAAGAAAAACAAAATGATATTATCTTGAATTTCACCCTGAAAAACTTATGACTTGAGCTTTAAACTAGTTAGATCTCAAAACTAAGTCTAGTATCTATGATTTAAATTATAAATTTGTCAAAGTTATTTCATATTGTACAAGATAACAATTATTCAAACTATTTTATACATTCGAAAGCATACAGATGGAATCATAAATAAATAAATAATTGATTGAATATGAAAGCTTGGACTGTCCATCTCATCGGTGTATAAATATTGAATCATAAATAAATAAATAAATAATTGATTGAATATGAAAGCTTGGACTACTGAGAAGGTGACTTCATCACCTTCTTTGAGACTTCTAGTTTTGGCGAACTCTATCCAACCTGAAGACAGGACTGGTTTAGGGTAGGGGTCAGTTTTTCTTGTGCAACATCGGAACCTCCACCTCCTGCCATGGATGTCAGTGACACCAAAGTCTTTAGAGTGTTCTCCTTCTGGGATTTGGAAAGCGTCGAGGCTTTTCATCGGAACTGTCATTCTATACTCAATGTCTGTTTTTGAGAGTTTCTTTTCGAATAGCATTTTTGGCATGTTGACAGATATGGGAGATTCTAACTGTATCTAAGAGGGAAACTACTTTAGTTGCTGATAAAAGTGCAGCGAGCATCATTCTCTTCACCCTATTTATAATTAAAAGAATTACAATAATCGATGATGGGCCCGTTTCACTTTAATTAAATGTTTTTGTTTTTCTTGCATGGTATTTTTAAATTAATTTCTCTATCAATCAACACTAAATTCCCTTATCATTGACTATTGACTAATTATTGATAAATTTAATAAATTCCTCTTGATATTACACATGTTAATTTGAGAAATTCATAATTTAAAATTTAATTTAAATTAAGTTTCAAATTAAACAGAAAAAAAATTAAATTATACAATGACTAATTAAACCCTAGTTAATCTAATTGTATTTTTAATGATTCAGTTAACACCATAAATTTATTTTTAAATAAAATGATATCATTTTAATAAAAACAAATTCATATAAGATATGATGACTTCAAGGATTGGTCCAATTATTTTTTTTTTTTAATTTCTAGATAAATAGATTCACAAATTTAATTTCAAACTCAAACAATGAAGAAAAATGAGTATACTTGCTTAGGTATGAAACAACGCTACGATAATATTTAAATGTTATTCAGTCATTGCATTGCATTGATAATATAAATATTTCTTTCTTTCTTTTCTAGAAACAGACAACCTAAAGATCAATATTAAATCCAATGCTCCAGTTTTTCCAAGTAAGAAAGCAAAGCACGCTATTGGTTCATTGTGTTTAGCACAACGACACGCGCCCGAGAAACGAACGACGAACCAACAAACTGACGTTACAACTATCGACTAGTGGCTCGACGTCGCATCACCTTAGCTTTAGCTTTCGACCATTAATTTTTCTCTTATATGCTATTTAATTTAATTGTATATACTTATTCACTATGAGCTTGATTGATTACATAAAAAAAGAAATAAGCAAAATGTCCTAAAACAATCTTTTTATCCCAAGGATCCATCAAGATATATTTTATTGTACTGCATACTGTGAGTCAAATTAAAGTTTGTTTTAGATCAAAAAAAAAAATATTTAAATTTTTATTTTGTTTATTAAATCTACCCAACACAAATCAATTTTAAATTCTCCTGATTTAATTTCTTGTTTAGCTTAAGTTTCAAATTAAATTATATGAGAATTGCTATAATATAATCTAATTAACTTGACGAGTTTGAAAACAGCCTATATAATAGATAGAAACATTGTCTAACTTAATTTTTTAAAAATGTATATTTTTTTTATTGAAACAATAACATATTAGATCGATTATGGTTTTGTGATTTAATTTACTAAATTCATAATTCTGATCATGGACTCCACTGAATTTAATAAATCTATTTATGTTTATTTCTATAAAATTTTTGTAATTTTAAACAAACTTTCAAATACTTAAATGATGTTTAACTTTACAAATATCTATTTCAAAATTAAATTTCCCATAGAGTTTTTGATAATCAATAACGTTTAAGTTTCTAATATTATATTTCTAGGTGTCAATGGTACAGATAATTTCATGACTCCACCCCACCCGACTAATCGATACATATGGGGCCGGCAACCCTTGAGAGGCATTGAAGGCTACATGCTTCTCTTGAAAAATTAATGGTACTTAAGTTTTTTTTTTTTCATTAAATTCGTCCACGAAGAAAAATCAACACACATGAGCAGCAACCCTTGGATTTTTTTAAACCTAATCAGATCAGAACCAATTTTTTAATAAGAAAAACACTGTTGTTTTTTAAGAGAAATTCAGTAAATATTTTCATGTATTGATTTAATCTAGAAAAAAAAAAAAAAAACATACTTTCTTAAATCATAAATGCTAGATCTGGCTCAAAGATTAACCCGAAAATACTTGAGTTATCTGCTCATTTCAATAATCACTGCTTCAACTTGGTTTAATCATTTCCAAGTAAAAACTGTTTATTTTCTTAAAAAGAATATTTTTAAAGCTGACCCACTACAAGAAAATTAAAAACACCCTCGGAATATTACTAAAATATGCATGATCGAGTTTGTTCAGATTAATACACATGACCGAGTTTTTTTTCTTTCTTTTTGTCGAAACAGGCAGCCTTACGATTAAAAAATCCAATGCTCTAGATTCTACCGGCAAGAAAGCGAAGCCCTCTGTCGGCTCATTGTGCTTCAGCAAAACCAAACTCGTCTGATAAAAGAGCGACGAGCCGACTATTGACGTTTCCCATTTTCAACACCTTTGGGGCCCACCGAACATTTTAACATGTGAGTATGAATATGATTATATTTTAAAGTGATTTTTTTATTTAGAAATATATTAAGATTATATTTTTTAAAAAAAATTATTTTTGATATTAATGTATCAAAATAATCTAAAAACACTAAAAATATATTAATTTAAAGTAAAAAAAATTAAAAAAAAATTTAATTTTTTTTAAAATTATTTTTAAAACCAAAAAAAAAAAACAACCATGCTACTTTATATCTTATATCTTATTAATTTAATTGTATATAGCTAAATACTTATTGACTATGAATTTGACTCAGTATTGATAACAAAAGAAATTAGCATATCTTACAGCAATCTTTCATGTTTTGTATCTATTAAACCTCAAAACAAAAACAAAATTCCATGTCAAAAAACACATATTCTATCCTCAATTATGTATATAATCCAAAATCAGTTATAGTTTTTTTTAATTTACTATTAGAAAATTAATAAATACAAATAAAAATACTAACAGAAAAATTACATTCATATTTTACAATTATTTTTACCAATAAAATTTTTCATTCTTATATCCATCAAGATAATTAACAACATGTCTTATAATAATCTTTTATATTTTGTATTTAATAAACCTTACTAGAACAAAAAAATATTTATAACAAAAAATAATGTTGTTTTATTTAAAAAATTATCAAATTAATCCAATAATTTGCAAGTTGATGATCAAAACCTACGCCATGAGTTGCATCTTATTTCTGTCTTTGCAATACAATAATACTTACAAACAATAAATAGCTACTTTGTATACATCTTTTTGTCATATCTTTATAGTTTTTGTAGAATAAATTGGAACTTATTAAGATAATATTATTTAATTCTCGATGCTATTTGTAATCAATAAGAAAGATAAAACCTGTTATCTAGAATATTCATGACAACACCTGTTTCTAGAAGCCCAGATTACACACGAGCAGCATGAACGAACCCTGTTTCTAGAATATTCATGACAACACCTGCACAGGTCTTGTTGAATACTTGCTGTCCAAGTCTCGATAAAATCAAAAGAAACGACGACAATGATAGAAAGAAATGCTATTTTTAAAAATGATTTTGCTTTGTTTATGTTCCATGTTAATTTTTTAAAAAATATTATTTTAATATAATAAATAATTTAAAAAATAATTACTGGTCACAACTGATAAAGTTCTAAAAATTTAACCAGCCTAAAAATAAATCTTTTCCTGTTAAAAGCACTTCCGAAAAAATTTAAAAATTTTTTATTTTTTATTTTATTTTAAACTAATATGTTTTTGATGTTTTTAAATTATTTTGATGTGCTGATCTTAAAAATAATTTTTAAAAAATAAAAAAAATATTATTGACAGGTTTTTCTAAATAAAAAATACTTTAAAAAACAACAACAATCACACTTTCAAACACCTAATTTCTATAAAAGTGGAGAATATCGTGGAAAAGGTAAAAAATAAAGTTGCCGCACCATACAAACACACCTTGCAAGGGAAAAAGTTGCCATGTCAGTTCATAATGGATCAGATAATTCAATTCCGAATATGTCAAGTATCAATGGCTGCCAAACGCGAGACCTTGAAGATGGTCATGGCGATGAACTTTTAAAATCGTTCGATTATCCAGCCGACCACTCTTATACTGACGATAAACCACAACGCTCATCGTACGACCAGTCATTGTCGAATCATCCAGCCTGTTGGAAATTTTGTTCTCTATTTTCTATGCTTGCCGTTTGACTCGAGTACTTGTTCTCTCTCTCTCTCTCTCTCTCTCTACAATCCGATCGTCCCGTCTTCCATTCAATCATATGAAACATACCATTTTTAGCCCCCGCAGTTGAGCCCCTTTTTTATTAAAAAAAAATATTAGTTTGATGTTTTTATATATAAAAAATATTTTTAAAAAACATGTTTATATGATATCTATAATTAAGCAATGTTAGACATGAATTTCACCTCATGAACAGGTTGTACATGATGAGAGGTTTGAAAAAAAAAAATCAAGAATGCTTTATCATGAATTCTAATTATATAAAAAAACCCATTTGTATTTCTCATCACTTTCAATAACTTCTATTTAAGCCGGTTATCTATTACAATGAAAGCATTTCAAAAATTAATTGTATTTCTCATAATTTTCAAAAATATATCACCTTAACAAGTCACCCATTACAATAAAATCATCTTGAAAAGTTTTTTTTATATTTTTCACCACTTTGAAAAATATTTACAATTTTCAGAATCTTTTATCTGAGCAGGTCACTCATTATAATAAAAATCACTTTGAAAAATTATTGTATTTTTATCATTTTAAAAAATCTCTATATTTTTTATTTTTTTAAAAAAAAATTTATATTTTTTACCTGAATAGATCGCCAATTACAACAAGATTAATTTGAAAAATCTTTTTATTTTTTATCAATTTAAAAAATCTATACATTTTTCATCAATTTAAAAAATCTATGCATTTATCGTCTCCGTTTTCAACATCTATGAGGTGGTCCATGATCGTCCCTTCTGTTCGGTGATTTTTTTCAAGGATGATTAATTGTACCCTTTATTAGCTTTATATATATATATATATATATAGACAAGAAGAGTACGGCAGATGATGCATGGTTTTGTAAGAGAAAGCTTGTAGATAATAATTAAATAAAAATAAAAAAGAGATATCATTAAGGTAGGCAAAAGATGAATATATCATCAGATATTAATCAAAGATTAAAAAAAAAATCAACGGTTGAGAATCCTGGTAAAACAATTAATCTTAATCGTTGTTGATACTTAATTTATAATGTTACATGTTGGAAAGTCACGGTAACTCTTAATTTTGCTGTTGTTGACGTTAATTTATAATGGGTGATTGTTTTTGGTAAGTCATGCCGTTGACTTTAAAACTTGGTTAATCACCGTTCGTGTAAGTGAAAAGACTAAGGTAAACAAATGTGTTTTTTCTCTTAATTAAATTTTTTTTCTTAGTGATTGTTAACCTTTTCAAAGTTTATTATATAAATATTAGAAAAATATTTTATTTTTCAATGTAAGATTTGAAACCCTTTAATATATATACTCTATACTCACAAGAAAAATATTATTTTTTTAATATAAAATAAAAAAATCTTTTTAGTTTAAATAATTTAACTTAAAAGGATAACATACTAATATGATATATTTTTTAAAACTTTTATTATTTATAATAGGTATAATTTATATTCATGTGATTGTTTTTTTAATTTTTTCAGGTTGATTTGGATTGACCTGGGTCAACTAGTATAACTCGGAACCTAGCTTCATGGCCGGGTCAACCTAGGTAGGGTATATAACTATGCTGATAAGTACCTGTACTTACCATATAAGTGATAAGTACCCTTTTGCAACTGTCTATGGCCGCATGACTATTTTTATAGGGGGAAAAAAGAAAGAAAGAGAAACCCATGACCTTTATTTGCTCAGCAAGAAAAAAAAAAAAACATAAAGCAGAATTGGACCGATCAACAGATTTCTCTGCCGGCTGTCACCTTGCAGAGATTACAATAAACAAGAAACATGAGAAAAACAAGAGGCTTAATTGACTTATAAAATTTATGTTTGTGGGCTCTGATGTAGTGTTTTTTGTTCAATTGTTGAGAGAATTTCATGAAACCAATGGAAAATCAAAATAATAAGAGTACATTTTGACTGGTAAAAAAACATGTAAGAAAAAAGAAAAGAATCTATGTAAAAAATACACCTGTTTATTTTCTATCGTGTCTGTGTTCCTTAACCATGTTATAACCAATTTCTTTTTAATTTATAATTAAGAAAAAGCATGAAACATTTCTTGTAATTAAGGATATATTATATATATTTGGTTACAAGTAAAATCATGCAAGGAAGAATCACTTTTTCTACTCACATGATTCTAAGTTCTAGGATAGACATTTTAAGAAACAGCTAGCATCAAACACCCCCAAGCTAGCCCTCCTTCCCAGGAGAAAAAAAGAAAAAACAAGCAAGAAAGAAAGAACTGATACTAGAAGAGTAAGATAGAAGATAAAGCTACATCGATCCAACACCTGTATTTTATGCGTGGAGTAGCTTCTTCTTCTTCTTCTTCTTCTTCTTCTTCTTCTTCTTCTTCACAGAGGAGTCCAAATCTCTTCGCCGAATAACTTGATTTTTTTCCGAGCTTGAATTTCCAACTCCAGATCCTCAGCTCCCTTCATGTCCACCACAGAGAAGGTGACTTCATCACCTTCTTTGAGAATTCTTGTTTTGGGGAACTCTATCCAACCTGAAGACAGGACTGGTTTAGGGTAGGGGTCAGCTTTTCTTGTACAACATCGGAACCTCCACCTCTTGCCATGGATGTCAGTGACACCAAAGTCTTTAGAGTGTTCTCCTTCTGGGATTTTGAAAGCGTCGAGGCTTTTCATCGGAACTGCCATTCTATACTCAATGTCTGTTTTTGAGAGTTTCTTTTCGAATAGCATTTTTGGCATGTTGACAGATATGGGAGATTCCAACTGTATCTAAGAGGGAAACTACTTTAGCTGCTGATAAAAGTGCAGCGAGCATCATTCTCTTCACCCTATTTATAATTAAACGAATAACAATAATCGATGATGGGCCCGTTTCACTTTAATTAAATGTTTTTGTTTTTCTTGTATGGTATTTTTAAATTAATTTCTCCATCAATCAACACTAAATTCCCTTATCATTGACTGTTGACTAATTATAGATAAATTTAATAAATTCTTCTAGATATTACACATGTTAATTTGAAAAATTCATAAATTTCAAATTTAATTTAAATTGAGTTTCAAATTAAGCAGAAAAAAAAATAGACAATGACTAATTAAAACCTAGTTGATTTAATTGTATTTTTAGTGATTCAATTAACACCATAAATTTATTTTTAAATAAAATAATATCATTTTAATAAAAACAAATTCAGATAAGATATGATGACTTCAAGGATTGGTCCAATTATTATTTTTTTTCTAGATAAATAGGTTCGCAAATATAATTTCAAATTAACTCAAACAATGAAGAAAAAATAAGGAGTATACTTCCTTAGGTATGAAACAACGCTATGATAATATTTAAATGTTATTTAGTCAGTGCATTGCATAGATAATATAAATATTTCTTTCTTTCTTTTCTAGAAACAGACAACCTAAAGATCAATATTAAATCCAAGGGTCCAGTTTCTCCAAGTAAGAGAGCAAGGCACTCTATTGGTTCATTGTGTTTAGCACAACCAAACTCGCCCGAGAAACGAACGACGAACCAACAAACTGACGTTACAACTGTCGACTTTTGGCTCGACGTCGCATCACCTTAGCTTTAGCTTTCGACCATTAATTTGTCTCTTATATGTTATTTTAATTTAATTGTATATATTTATATACTTATTCACTATGATCTTGATTGATTAGATCACAAAAGAAATCAGCAAAATGTCCTAAAACAATCTTTTATTCCGAGGATCCACCAAAATATTTTATATCTATTTATTTTATTTTATTTTACTGCGTTAAACTGTGAGTTAAATTAAAATTTTCTTTAGATAAAAAAATACCCAAATCTTTATTATTGTTATTAAATCCAATCCAACAAATCAATTTTAAAATCTCTTGACCTAATTTCTTGTCTAGCTCGAGTTTCAAATTAAATTATATAGAAATTGTTCTGATATGGTCTAGTCAACTTAACGAATCTAAAAACAACCCAAATAACAGGTAAAAACATAGTCTAAGTTAATTTTTTTTAAATATATTTTTTTATTGAGATAATGACAGATTAAATCAATCAGGGCTTTATGATTTAATCTGGTGAACTCATGATCCTGATCGTGAACTCCACTGAATTTAATAAATCTATTTATGTTTGTTTTTTATAAAGATTTTGTAATTTCAAACAAACTTCCCGTAATTAATGTTTAATTTTACAAATATCTATTTCAAAATTAAATTTTCCATGGAGTTTTTGATAATCAATAACGTTTAAGTTTCTAATATTATATTTCTAGGTGTCAATGGTACAGATAATTCCATGACTCCACCCCATCCGACTAATCGATGCATATGGGCCCGGCAACCCTTGAGAGGCATTGAAGGCTACATGCTTCTCTTGAAAAATTAATGGTACTTTAAGGGGTTTTTTCCCCCCCATTAAATTCGTCCACGAAGAAAAATCAACACACATGAGCAGCAATCCTTTAAGCGTTTTTTTTTTTTTTTTTTTACATAAATGGTATATTCGAATTAACACCAATCAAAACCAAATCATTTTCTTATAAGACAAATTCATTGATGTAAATTTCATGTTAATTTGGTGATTGAAGAGAAATTCAATAAATATTTTTAAGAATTGATTTAACTGAGGAAAAAAATAAAACATACTTTCTTAAATCATAAATGCTAGATTTGGCTTGAAGAAGACTCGGGTTATCGGCTCAATTTAATAATTATCAAGTGCTCAATCATTTCTAGTCAAAACTGTTTATTTTCTGAAAAAAAATATTCTAGAAGCTGACCCGCTATAAGAAAATTGAAAACACCCACGGAATATTCCTAAAAACATACATGATCAAATTACTTCACATGACCGAGTTTTTTTCTTTCTTTTTGTCGAAACAGGCGGCCTAAAGATTAATAGATCCAAGGCTCCAGATTTTACCGGCGAGAAAGCAAAGCCCTCCGTTGGCTCATTGTGGTCAGCAAAACAAACTCGTCCGATAAAAGAGCGACGAGCCGACTAAATTGACGTTTCCGATTTTCAACACTTTTGGGGCCCACCGAACATTCTGTGGTAAATAGTATGCACCAACTGTTATAACATGGCTTTAGCTTTAGCTGCCGACCACTTTTTATCTCATATCTTATTAATTTAATTGCATATAGCTTGAGAAACAAAAGAAATTAGCCAGAAATGTCTTGCAACAATCTTTTATGTTTTTTATCTATTAAACCTCAAGAATAAAAATTTCCATGCCAAAAAACACATATTTTATTATATATATATATAATAAATCTAAAATAAGCTTTTTTTTTTTATTCATTACTAGAAAATTAACAAATACAAGCAAAAATAATGATGAAATTTTTTTATTAATATATTATGATGATTTTTTATCAATAAATTTTTTTATTTTTATATTCATCAAGATAATTAACATGTCTTCTTTTAACAATCTTTTATATTTTATCTCAATTAAATCTAACTAGGTTAGAATCAATTTTTTTATAAGAAAAATATTATTGTTTTGTTTAAAAAAAATAATCTAGTTAATCGAATTAATTACTCAAAAGATGATTAACAATCCAATAAATTGGAACTTAAGATAATATTCTTTAATTCTCAATGCTATTTGTAATCAATAAGAAAGATATGGACAAGACGTGCGATTCACATGGAATGAAGACCAGATTACACACGAGCAGCATGAACGGACCCTGTTTCTAGAATATTCATGACAATAGTACCTGCTTACGTCATGTTGAATACTTGTTGTCCAAGTCTTAATAAAACCAAAAGAAACGACCGACAATGATCGAAAGAAATGCTATTTTTTTTAATTATTTAACATCATTTTATGTGTCATGTTAATTATTTTTTTTAATATTATTTAAATATATTTAATAAAAATATTTTAAAAAATAATCATTAACACAATAATAAATGTTAGCTCTACACTAGCATTTTACATCATAGATGGTTGCAATTCATAAAGTCTCAAAAAAATTAATTAATTTAGAAATAAAACTTTCATATTAAATAATTAATTAATAAATTCATTATGTTCTTTATTAGTTTGTGGTTAATACCTATAAAATATCTATGTTAAAAAGGTAAAATATAAAACTGGCGATCATGATTTGAAATGCGGTTAGCCACATCAGACAAACACACTCTCCAGGGGATCCACGTCAGTGAGATAGGTTCATAATGGATCGTTCGATTATCCAGCCGACCACTCGTATACGGACAATAAACCACCACGTTCATCGTACGACCAGTCATTGTCGAATATCTACCAGCGTCTTGGAAATTTTGTTCTCTGTTTTCCAAGCTTGCCCTTTGTCTCGAATACTTGTGGTTTCTCTCTCTCGGTGTCCAACCATCTGGTCATCTAATTTAACATGAATGGTTTTATTTTTTACTTGTTTTTGTATTTAAAATTTATTTTGAAATTTTTTATTTTTTTAGTATTTTTATATTATTTTAATATGCTAGTGTCAGAATAACTTTTTTAAAAAATATTATTTTAATGTATTTATAAGTAAAAATAATTTTGAAAAGTTACCCTGGCATATTTTCAAATACAATTTTAGTTTGGTAGTTGAACCAGTTTTTTTTATAAAAAAAATTAATTATTTTTTTAGTATTTTTAAATTTTTTAATATATTGATGTTAAAAATAATTTTAAAAAAATAAAAAATATTATTATAATATATTTTAAAAAATAATTTTTGCTATACTTACAAACAGGTTATTATTGTCTATATACCATTTCAATGTTGGAACTTTACGTAGGCCATGTGAAAACATAGCTGCAAAATGCATGCATTGAAGAAATTAAAATCACTTTCATATTAACTTTTCAGAGAAGCACGCCGCTTTAAAGCCATCATGAGTCGCATGTTGTTTTTGTCTTTGCAACCCTTCAAGCTCGTTTTTTTAATTTACATAAAATGGTATCTTCGACCTATCACCGATCAAAACCAAATCATTTTTGAGAAGATAAATGTAAATTTCATGTCCATTTAAGAGAAATTCAGTAAATATTTTTAAGTATTGATTTAAGTGAGGAAAAAAAAACATATTTTCTTAAATCACTAGATGGCTGAAAGATTAACCCAAAAAATACTTGAGTTATCGGCTTATTTTAATAATCACTTATTCAACTTGGTTTAATTATTTCTAAGTAAAAACTGTTTATTTTCTTAAAAGAATATTTTTTAAAGCTGACCCACCACAAGAAAATTAAAAGCACCCACGGAAATACATGATCGAGTTTGTTCAGATTAATACACATGACCGAGGTTTTTTTCTTTCTTTTTGTCGAAACAGGCAGCCTTAAGATTAAAAAATCCAATGTTCCAGATTCTACCGGCAGGAAAGCAAAGCCCTCTGTTGGCTCATTGTGCTCAGCAAAACCAAACTCGTCCGATAAAAAGAGCGACGACGTAGCCGACTAAAATTTTCAACACATTTGGGGCCCACCGAACATTTTGTGGTAAATAGTATTATGCATCAACTGTTATAACATGGCTTTCGCTGCTGACAACTTTCTCTCCCATATCTTATTAGTTTAATTGTATAATATACTTATTGAATATGAATTTGACTATGTATTCATAGCACAAGAAATTAGCTAGAGATAATTAGCAGCATGTCTTACAACAATCTTTCATGTTTTGTATCTATTAAACCTCAAAACAAAAAATTTCCATGCCAAAAAGCACATAATTTCAATGCCAAAAATCACATATTCTATCCCCAAATAACACACACACACAGATATATATATATATATATATATATTATATATATATATATATATATATATATATATATATCCATTTGTTAAATAATATTTATTAAGGGTAGAATAGTACTTTCAGTTTAACCTATATATACTTTATTTGTATTTAGGTTAAGTTAATGCATTCATAATATATGGATTATTCAGAATTTTAGCCTCATTTTTGTGTTTGATCTCAATAAGTTTAATATGGTATCAGAGATGGTTTTATAAAACAAGGCTTAATCCCAAATACAGCTTCGCGAATCCAACTATTTTTTTTTGGAGTGATATTTTGTCTTCCGCTTCTGTAAAATTGGGTATTTCGATAGTTTCTGCAGTTATTTTGGTATTTTATCTTCCCTTCAGCTTTTGTAATTTGGTATTTGCATTCAGTTTTTGCAAATTTATTTTGTGCTTTGGAGTAATCATATAATTTCGAGAAGATATTTGTTTAGTTTTCTGCAATTTCTATTCAGTTTCTGCAAATTGGTATTTAGTTTTCCGCTGCTTTTGCATTCTGGTTCTTTGTGACTGTTGATTATGGCTACTGAAAGAGATGATTCACTTTCAATCTGTGAGTGTGAGGTTGGATGGGAAGAACTATTCGTATTGGAGTTATGTCATGCGAAATTTCCTTAAGGGTAAGAAAATGTGGGGGTATGTTAGTGGAACTTATATGATACCTAAGAATATTGAGGAGGGGGATATTGTTTTGATAGATACATGGAAAGCAAATAATGCAAAGATTATTACTTGGATCAACAATTCTGTTGAGCATTCGATAGGTATGTAGTTGGCGAAGTATGAGACAACAGAAGAGATTTGGGATCATCTGCAAAGGTTATTCACACAATCAAATTTTGCAAAACAGTATCAATTAGAGAATGACATACGAGCTCTTCATCAAAAGAATATGAGTATTCAAGAGTTTTATTCTGCTATGACAGATCTTTGGGATCAATTAGCTCTTACAAAATCGACAGAATTAAAGGCATATGGTGCCTATATTGAGCGTAGAGAGCAGCAATGTTTGGTACAGTTTTTAACAGCACTTCGCAATGATTTTGAAGGACTTAGAGGTTTAATTCTGCATCGTTCTCCATTGCCTTCTATTAACTCTGTTGTTAGTGAGTTATTGGCTGAAGAAATATGTCTTCAGTCTTGTTCTGAAAAAGGAAATTCTTTCTGCTTCAAATCCTTTAGTATTAGTAGTGCCTTCTAAGTCATTCTCTAATCATCAGAATAAGCCTTACACAAAGGTTGGCTTCGATGAGTGCAGTTTCTGTAAGTAGAAAGGTCATTGGAAGGCTCAATGTCCTAAGTTAAAACAGCAGAATCAAGCTTGGAAGTCTGGCAATTAATCACAATCTAATGCTCATAGACTACCTTAGGGTTATAAACCACCACACCACAATACTACAACAGTAGCTTCCTCAAGCTCTATTACGGATCCTAATATTTTGGCTGAGTAATTTCAGAAGTTTCTCTCCTTGCAACCACAAGCAATGTCCGCTTCTTCTTCCATAGGTCAGTTGCCTCATAGTTCCTCAGGTATGTCACACTCTGAACGGGTCTTGGATTCTGGTGCTTCTCATCATATGTCTCCAGATTCCTCATCTTTTACCTCTGTATCCCCTTTGTCCTCCATTCTTGTTATGACTGCTGATGGCACTCTTATGCCTTTAGCAGGTGTTGGTTCTGTTGTCACACCTCACTTGTCTCTCCCTAATGTTTATCTTATTCCAAAACTCAAATTGAATCTTGCGTCTGTTGGTCAAATATGTGATTATGGTGATTATTTAGTCATGTTTTCTGGTTCATTTTGTTGTATACAGGATCTGCAGTCTCAGAAGCTGATTGGGATAGGCCATAGAGAGAATGGACTATATATTTTGGATGAGTTAAAAGTGCTAGTTGCTACTGTTGCCGCTGCTGCTACTACCGTTGATTTGTCTTCCTTTCGTTTGAGTCTTTCATCTTCTAGTTTTTATTTATGGCATTCCCATCTAAGTCATGTTTCATCTTCTCGTTTGAGATTTTTGGCATCCATGGGAGCTTTAGGAAATTTGAAAACTTATGACATTTTTTATTGTAGTGGATGTAAATTGGCAAAATTTTCTGCCTTACCTTTTTATCGAAGTATTTCTGTCTCTTCTTCACCATTTGATTTGATTCATTCTGATGTATGGGGACCTTCTTCTCTTGCCACAAAAGGAGGGTCTCGATATTATGTCTCTTTTATTGATGATAATACTCGTTATTGTTGGGTTTATTTAATGAAACATCGTTCTGAATTCTTTGAGATATATACAGCTTCTCGAACTCTTATCAAAACTCAATATTTTGCTGTGATTAAATGTTTTAGGTGTGATTTGGGTGGGGAATACACCTCTAATAAATTTTTCCAATTGCTTGCCCTAAATGGAACCATCCACCAAACTTCTTGTACAGATACTCCTGAGCAAAATGGTGTTGCTAAAAGAAAACATAGGCACATTGTTAAAACTGCTTGTTCTCTCTTATTGTCTGCCTTTGTTCCTAGTGAGTTTTGAGGAGAAGCTGTTCTTACTGCTGTAAGTTTAATTAATACAATTCCATCTTCTCATAGTTCGGGTCTATCTCTTTTTGAAAAGTTATATGGGTATGTTCCTGATCATTCCTCATTTAGAGTCTTTGGTTGTACTTGTTTCGTTCTTCTTCCTCATGTAGAACGAAGTAAGTTATCCTCTCGATCCGTTATTTATGTTTTTCTAGGCTATGGTGACTGTAAAAAGGGTTATCGTTGTTTTGATCCAATAACTTAGAAACTTTATGTGTCTCATCATGTTGTCTTCCTTGAGCATATACCTTTTTTTTTCTATTCCATCCACTACTCATAACCTGACTAAATATGATGTTATTCAAATAGATCTGTTTTCTGAGGTTTCTGATAATGATATCTCTCCCCATGTTCGATCAATTTGTACTCATAACTCTGCAGGTAGTGGTATTTTACTCTCTAGCACACCTGAAGCTCCATTCTCATCTACAGCCCCTCAAGCTTCATCTGAGATTGTGGATCCACCTCCACGTTAGTCCATCCGTATTCGTAAGTCTACAAAACTACCAGATTTTGCTTATTCTTGTTATTCTTCATCATTTACTTCCTTTTTAGCTTCTATTCATTGTCTCTTTGAGCCCTCTTCCTATAAAGAGGCAATTCTTGATCCGTTTTGGCAGCAAGCTATAGATGAGGAACTTTCTGCTTTGCATAAGACAGATACTAGAGATCTGGTTCCTCTACCTTCTGGTAAGAGTGTTGTTAGTTGTCGTTGGGTGTATAAGATCAAGACTAATTCTGATGGGTCTATTGAGCAATACAAAGCTAGGCTGGTTGCAAAAGGATACTCTCAACAGTATGGTATGGACTATGAGAAGACATTTACCCCAGTTGTAAAAATAACTACTATTCGTACTCTTATTGTTGTAGCTTCGATTCGTCAATTGCATATTTCTCAACTTGATGTTAAAAATGCCTTCTTGAATGGAGATCTTCAAGAAGAAGTTTATATGACACCCCCTCCTGGTATTTCACATGACTCTGGATATGTTTGTAAGCTTAAGAAAGCATTATATGGTCTTAAACAAGCACCCCGTGCTTGGTTTGAGAAATTCTTTATTGTGATCTCATATCTTGGCTTTGTTTCTAGCAATCATGATTTTGCCTTTTTATCAAGTGCACTGATGCAAGTTGTATCATTCTGTCTTTATATGTTGATGACATGATTATTACTGGTGATGACATTGATAGTATTTCAGTTTTGAAAACAGAGTTGGCTAGACAATTTGAAATGAAGGATTTGAGTCATCTTTGATATTTCCTGGGTATTGAGGTAGCATATTCACCTAGAGGTTACCTTCTTTCTTAGTTGAAATATGTTGCAGATATTCTTGAGCGGGCTAGACTTACTGATAACAAGACTGTTGATACTCCTATTGAGGTTAATGCAAGGTATTATTCTTCTAATGGTTTACCTTTGATCGATCTTACTTTATACCGCACTATTGTTGGGAGTTTGGTATATCTCACTATTACTTGTCCATATATTGCATATGCTGTTCATGTTGTTAGTTAGTTTGTTGCTTCTCATACTACTGTTCACTGGGCAGCTGTTCTTCGTATTTTACGATATCTTTGGGGTACAGTTTTTCAGAGTCTTTTACTCTCATCCACCTCTTCCTTGGAGTTGCGTGCATACTTTGATGCTGATCATGGTAGTGATCCCACAGATCGCAAGTCTGTTACCAGATTTTGTATCTTTTTAGGTGATTCTCTTATTTCTTGAAAGAGCAAGAAACAATCTATTGTTTCTCAATCATCCACTGAAGTAGAATATCGTGCCATGACATCTACCACCAGGGGCGGAAGCAAGGGGGGCTAGCAGGGGCCCGGGCCCCCCCTACAAGACATATTTTTTTTAATTACTAGGTAAAAGTGAGTCTGAAATTAAGTATGATTTTTTACTTTTGATTTCTTCAGTCCCCAGGAACCTAGACAGGGAGGAGAAGAACCCCCATCTCTTTTGTTCAAACCTCCATCACCATCGACCATCGCCTTTCATCTTCCCATAAATAGCGTAAGCAGCAGCACAAGAAGGGAGGACTAGAGAAGACGCAGAACAACAGAAACAGAGGGGGAAACAGTAGCAGTCGGGCAAGCCTCCGTCACTATCGACATCGTCTTCACCTTCACCCCGCAGCTGCGCCACCCCAGCAGCTCTTCCTCACCGTGACATCCAGCAGTTTTCCCTTGAAGCAGCCATCTCCCTCAGCCTTGCCAGGTAAGTTCTTCAGCTTTCCTTCTTTTGGTAAATTAATTACCTGTTACTGTTGCATGCATGCGTGAGTGATTCACGCATGCATGTAACGATGGCAGCCGGGTCACTGGTTTGGACCAGTGACCCGAACCTTTTTTTTTTTTTACCATGCAACATCAATAAACAGAAAAATAAAAAAATAGAAAAAATAAAAAATGTATATGCATGAATAAAAATAATGAAAATTTATTGGTTTATTCACTGACGCCAGAGTCAGGAATAACAATACCGGTTTAAATTTATATTATTTTTATTCGTTGTATTTTATTTTATTTAGCTAGAGTATGGAATAAAAAAATATTGATCTAATTAATTTTCGTAGCTACGAATTTTTACCAACGCCAGAGTTGGAATTATTCGAGTTCGAATATTTACTGGCGCCAGAGTCAGGAATATTATAAACAAATAATCATAGCATAAACGAATAAATATTTAGCAATTTAAGACAAAACCAACAATGCAGTCTGCCTTAGGCAGAACGTTTAAGGGGTGATAATATCTTCCCTTTTACGTAACCAATCCCGAGTCATAGAATCTTTGTTGACCAGTTAGGGTTCCTAGTGACCATAATACTAGGTGGCGACTCCTCAAACGAGACCTTTTCCCCTAAAAGAACCGGATGCCAGAAATCTGTTCTTTTTCTGTAATTCAAGAGAATTATTTTGTGGGCCGCCGCGATGTCGGGTGCGACAAAAATAATCAAATAAGTTAAAAAAATCAACATAAAAATAATTGAAAAAACCAACCTGGAATATAAAATTAAAAAAAAAACTGACTAGAATATTTTAAATTGGTTTTAGATTTAAAAAGATTAAAAAAATTAAACCAAATGAAACCAAACAATTTATTTTTTAAAATAAAAACCTAAAAAAAACATACCCATTACACGTGAGTCTATCTAAAAAGATTAACTAAAAAACCCACGGACGAAATTGTTTGGTCCCGCGGACGAAATTGGGTTTTTTTCAATAAAAAATGAATTGAATTAAATCAGTAACATTCATTTGAGCGGGTCATTCAAAACGGTTCAATTTATTTTTATTTTTAAAAATTAACATAGTTGGATTTTTTTTCCAAAACCAAACCAATCATTCTTACCCACGACTTTAATGGGTGGACCGTTAATGGCGCTATTCTACCATGAGGATTGAATCATTGTAATAGCGGAGTGGCTCACAACTCCACAGTCTAGGTCGGGAAACCCCCAGCATCACCGCCGGACGGCAACCCAAACTGAGTCACTTGTATGCAAATTCAAGTTGTGGATATCCTCAATTATATATGTTCTTTCAAAGCCTTACTGCCACTCCCAAGTTGATCATGAGATGCTGAACTAAATCTAAACACTATATATCCAGAAGCAAAGATATTGGCCGGAAACTCTTAAATTATATTGGAAGGAAAAATTGTATTCGGAAAGCGGGAAATGTACAGCGAAAGCTCACTCCAAATACAAGGATATGATCTCAACCCTTTACAGTGAATTACAATGTCGAAGCCCTCTCTCTATATATAAGCGGTTGCTGGATGCTGCAGATACTTATAAAGGCCGATCCCGTCGTCGAGATTTGCTGTCATAGACTCACCCATCGAGCTGGTTTCATCTTCACTGATCAGCCCAGAAAAGCTCAATATATATAGTTTGATCAAAGAGGCTCGATCGACTAGTTCCGAGTTGTTGAGGTTGTTTTCTTGACCTTGATTGTGAATTGTTCTCCGGCAGCTTGATCCTTCTCTCTATCCAAGGCAATTTCTATTACGTCGCCGACCTTGAGATGCTTCGAGCGAACAAATAGAAACCAATCCCCAGAAAGGGCTGGTTTCGAACCCCCTCCTGGCGGGACTCGACAACGAAATGTCCACACTTGGCCATCCTCGTCTTTAAACTTCAAATAAACTTCATGGCCTCTCGGAAAATCCTTTATACAGTTTTCTGATAGCAGTAGCCTTCTCTCAATATCAATGTCGTTGAGTTTCTTCGTGAAGCTTTTTTCCATTGCTGATCTCGAAGAAGTAGAAGAGAGATTGATGAGGCAAAGTGCCCATTGCAGGAGGATTTATATAGTGCCGCAGCCTGCAAAACTGTGAAAAGGAAGCGAGCGTTAAGGTCCTTGTTCTAATAAGTGAGTGGTGGGTCCACAGACAGAAAGAAAAGCCAGAATCATGCCATCGTATGTTCATCTTTCTGTCTGATTGTGAATTGTGATCGAAATGAAAAGAGAAGAGAAGAAATAATCAATATTCGTTTGATTGGTTATTTTAAAGGTCCAAAAAAGAAAGCATGATTAAAGGTCCCATGTTTCTGCTAGATCATCTAACATCACTATCATTTCTTCGTACGTATCGCACGATCATCTAACGAGTTCTTGGACTCCACTAAAAGTTGGTCTCTTTCCACACAAACTCACACACTCACTGAAGAGATTGGCATTCACTAAAGTCGTTCATAAAAATATTTTTTAATTAAAATAACGTTTTAAAAATTTACAGTTTGAAGACATAAAAAAAAAATATACAATTTTGATTTTTTTAATAAAAAATAATTTAAAATACTTTTTTAAAAAATAAAATGAATTATATTATAAAATACACCAAGATAATTCATGATATCCATCAATAATTAGGCAATGTTAGAGTTTATTTGTTAGTATAATTGCGGTTGTTTTTTAAAGTGCTTTTCACTTAGAAATGTATCAAAATAATATATTTTTTATTTTTTAAAAAATCATTTTTATATTAGTGTATCAAAATAATCTAAAAATATCAAAAAAAATTTAATTTGAAGAAAAATTTTAATTTTTTAAATATTTTTAAAACATACAAAAAAAAAAAAAACAGGATTAAACATGAATTGCACCTCATGAATAGGTTGTATATGGTGAAAGGTTTGAAAAAAAAAAAATCAAGAATGCTTTACCATGAATTCTAATTGTCATAACCAAATTTTTGAACAAATAATCAATGATTATATATATATATATTTGAGAATGGGGTTAAGACAACAAATTTTGAAGTTTAGGAATAAAAATATCAGATTTGAGAATAAATTGGTCAAAAATTGAAGAATTAATAAGTTTGGAAATTTATTTAAAATTTGGATTAGTTTAATTAATGAAATTAGAAGAATTATTAAGTTTGTGGACTTAATTAAACTTTGGTTTAATTAATTAAATAAATTCAGGGACTTAATTGAAATTTATCCAAAAAGGGCAAAATTGAAAGAATTAATTAAGGATCAAATTAAATAATCCAGGAATTAAGGACTGTTTTGTAAACATTGCACCAATTGAGGGACTTAATTGAGATTTATCCAGAAAAGGGAAAAATTAAAAGGGATTTTAATTGAGGTCCAACTATCAAAATTTCCAAAGAAAGCAGGGACCAAAGTGAAAAGTGCTTCAAACACACAAACGGCACCGTTTGGAAGCTGTGTTCTTCATCCCTTCCGTTTCGCACGGAGGCAGCCGATTCAACAGGAAAATCCCAGTGCATCCGATCCAAATCGTGACCATGTCTTCTGCCACGATTGCCACAATCCCGTAGGTGGAGGTGATGGTTTTTTGAAGGTCTCTGGCCTTATAAAAGGCAGGACGAAGAAAACACCAGAGGAGAGGGAGAGCAATTCACAGCACAAAAACTGATACAAAAACCCAGACGAGAGCAAGAAACACAACCCAAAAACAGAGCCGAACAGAGACTAAAACCTGGGGAAACAGAAAGAGGGGCAGAAGGAAAACCCAGAACCAGAAGAGAAACCCAGAAAAAAGACGAAAGAAAAAGCCAGAAAAACAAAGAAGAAAAACAACAAAAACAGAGCAATTCTGTCGCACCCGACAGAGCAAACAAAACACAATCAAAAAAAGAAAATACAGAGAGAGGAACGAAGACACAGGGGAAGGGGAAACAGAGAAAAAATAGAGAGACACACAGAAATACATAAAGAAATAACACGCAGAGCAGGGGAGAAAAAGGGAAGCACACACACAGATAAGGATTGATTATCCCTGCCATCGTGTTATCCCTGCAAAAACAAAAAATAAAGACAACAATCGGCATCCACAGTAAACCGGCATCTCCATTGTTGTCTCCTTCGTCATCCCAAAGTCTGTTAAAAACAAAAAGCAGACCGCGGGCACAGGAACGGAAAAAGCAGAGGAAAAGGTATCAAGCAGGCGAAAGTCACCACCAGCGTTCCAGCCAGAATCGTCCCCATCGCCAAGTACGCGACTTCTTCCTGTTGCATTGTTTCAGTAATTGACATGTACACTGTGCAAGTGAATTTTAATTCACTTGCACAGTGTAGCAACACGCGTGCTTTAGCGCACGCGTGTTGCTCAGCATAGCCAGGCCACTGGCTTGGGCCAGTGGCCGGGCTGGCTGGGCCCAGCCACCAATATACATGCTGGGCTGGATTTAGCCCAGCCCAGCCCAAAAAAAAAACAAAAAAATAAAAAAGAGGTAGAGAAAAATAAAAAATAAAAAAAAGGTGTATGCATAAATAAAAATAAGGTAAATTTATTGGTTTATTCACTAACGCCAGAGTTAGGAATAAAAATACCGGTTTAAATTTATATTATTTTAATTCGTTGTATTTTATTTTATTTAGCTAGAAAAATAAAACAATATGTGCATGCGTAAAAATAAATGTATTATTATTTATTTATTCACTGGCGCCAGAGTTGGGAATAAAAAAAAAACATTTGATTTAAATTTATTTTTTTAGCTCCGTAATATTTATCAACGCCAGAGTTGGAAATATTTGTAGTTAATATTCACTGGCGCCAGAGTCAGGAATATTGTAAGCAAATTTTCATAACATAAAAAAAAATAAACATTTAGCAATTTAAGACGAAACTAGCAATGCAGCCTGCCTCAGGTAGGACGTTTAAGGGGTGATAATATCTTTCCTTTTACGTAACCAGTCCCGAACCATAGAATCTCTGTTGACCAGTTAGGGTTTCTAGTGACCATAATACTAGGTGACGACTCCTTAAACAAGAATATTCATATTAAAGAACAAGATGCCAGAAATCCGTTCTTTCCAAAGATTTTAAAACAATTTTTTAAGGCCGCTGCGATGTCGGGTGCGACTAAGCTTTGCCACTGGGGACCAATGGACTAAGCTTTGCCTTTTGTTTATCAATTGTTATAATGTTTTTTATGTTATGTTTATTTGTTTATTTTTCTTGAATTTACTGCTTTAGCATGCATCCATGTTTATATTGTCATGCATCCATGTTTATATTGTCATGCATCACGTTGAGAGCACACACCTGAAAATCTAGGATAAGTGGGAAAGTAACGGTACCCCAATGGCTTTAGCCTGGGTAAGACTCGTGAAACCATCCAACTCTCACTTGATTGTTTACTTGGAAGTGGTTGATATGTCAAACTGATATTACTCAGGGCCTCTATTTTCACACTACTTGTAAGCCTCATATCGACCTTTCATGGACGATCACTAAGCATGCGAGAGACCCTTTGAAACTAGATAATGACCAACCCTTTGATGCACTTAACAATTAGGATCTTCCTATTAGGTTGTCATCCCGTGAAGGACGTGTCTGCATTCCATACACATTTTTAATTGAATCAACATTTTTGCATAAATTGCATGATTTACATTTACAGGTTGAAATATAGGTTCCCATTTGAACCTACATATAATAAACCCTTTCGAGAAAAGACAAATGGAAAACGAAGAAAGAGCCCAGTTGGAAGCCCAACATCAAAAAGAGGTGGACAATCTTAAAAAAGAAGTCGCAAGGCTTACTAGTCTACTCGAGCAGGCCTTGAGAGATAAATTTGGAAAAGCAACATTTATAGCTCAGCCTGAACCTATGCTTGTAAATTCCTTCAATCCACAGAATCTAGGGGCAAATGGGTTGTCATCTGATTTTCGACAAGCCACGCATTTTCAACCAGCATACCCCACGAGAATGTCGTTTACCATTGATTCTACAGAGAATGAATCTCAAAAGAGCAAAATGGTAAAAGAAGATGAGCTGAATAAATTCATTGCCCTAGAACAAAGGATAAGGGCATTTGAGGGAATTCACTTATATGATCCTATAAAGGCTGCTGAGATGTGTTTGGTGCCCAACGTTGTCATTCCCAAAAATTTTAGAGTGCCAGAATTTGTTAAATATACGGGAACTCAATGCCCTATAACTCATCTCAAAGCATACTGCAACAAAATGGCTGAGGTGGTTCATGATGAGAAGCTGCTGATTCATTTCTTTCAAAACAGTCTGAGTAATATTGCCCTCACTTGGTATATGCGGTTGGACAATACCAAGGTTAAAAAATGGAAGGATTTAGTTGATGCCTTCATGAGGCAATATAAGTTCAATATAGATGTGAGCCCTAATCGATTAAGCTTGCGAGCTATGAAGAAGGATAACAAAGAATCCATAAGAGAATACGCCCGAAGATGGAGTGAGGTAGCTGCACAAGTTAACCCTCCCATGTTGGAAAAAGAAATGATCAGTTTATTTTCCAACACCTTTAAAGCTCCATACTTTGAATACTTGGTTAGAAGCTCTGCACAATATTTTACTGACCTGGTTGTTATAGCTGAGAGGATTGAACAAGCCATTGGGTTAGGTAAGATCGCTAACCCAACTGAGAAGAACGATTTCACTAAAGATGGTTGCCAAGGCACTTATCATTTCTATAGCTAATTGCTTCACATCGACTCCTAGAAATCAACTATCTTGAAGATAAAGCTATGGTGATATTAGGTCGAGAATGATCTACATTTGATTTCAATTGACTGTCGAAAAGATGCCCTTGTCGAGGAGAATGAATGATTGAAATATTCCAGAAATTCCAATCAATGATCGCTAAATGTTTAGCCCCTTTATATGTTATCTTGCCAGTATTCACAGCCCAAGATGTTGTCATAAGTTCTTTCTTGTTGAACTTATTTTCTAAAGTTTCAATGAAAATAATGAGTTTGTCATTCAATCGTGTTTACGATTAGCATTATTCATTTTTTTTCTAAGAGAGTTTTCTTATAAAGATTCACAAACACATCTTTGAAGCCTTATGCGATCTCATAAACGCAATTCATCTCTTTTACCAAAAAAATCAGTTTCCCTATTAGAGTTTTGAAAAAAATTGACCTGGCATTTTGATTTCAAAAAATAATTTGATGTTTATTCAAAAACAATATTTTTGACATTCTGCTTGTAGAATGACAAGTGAATCAAGCAACTCCATCATTGAGGTGACTAAATTATAAAAACAATTGTGAAAAAAAAAAAGAATAAACACCCTTACCCCATTACTCTTGAATCATGTGTTTTTAAATGTATGAATAATGGTATGTAGTGAACTTGTTGCTCATAACTCATGAAATGCATCTTTGCAAAGAATAAATCATCACACTATACGAGGTCAAAGTTTATTGATCATAGCTGTTTGCGCTTGAAATGAGGAAAGGTCATCTTTGTTATTCCTTTCATGTTCTAAAATAAGTACATCCCTTGCAAACCCTTTTTGAGCCTGAATAATTTTTCTTTCATAAAAAATCCCGACTAAGATCACACCCTACACTGGGGGCAAGTGAAATTTCAATGATCAAGAAGGATGATAAAGCCGTGAGAAAGCCAAAAGGCAAAAGAGCCCAAGAAACTCAAATGCTAAGGATCAGGCCTACATAAAAAAAAAGGGGCAAGTGAAATTTCAATGATCAAGAAAGAGGATAAAACCGTGAGAAAGCCAAAAGGAAAAAGAACCCAAGAAACTCAAATGCTAGGGGGCATGCCTAAATCACAAGAAAAAGTGATAACCAAGATAAAGTGAGTATGCTCTAGCAAAGCAATGAAAAAGGAAAAAAAGGGGCAAATCAAAGAAGAGCGGCAAAAGAACTATGAATGACGTCAAGAGTCAAACTATTGATAGTGATCTTCAGTCTTTGGAACCCTGAAATACTCTTTGAGCCTTATGAATCCTTTTCTTTCATAGCCAAAAACCACAGCCTACGTTACGTGCCTGTAGAAGTCCTTTCTAATCAAGCAAGCAAGCAATCTAGAACAATAAACAATGCTCTCAAAATGCAAAGATACTTTTTCATAAGATTCATGACATCAAGAATAAACTACTTATTATTATTCATGCTGATAAAAATAAATGTTAAAAAAAAGAGACAAGTTTTTCTCTTACAAAACCTCGAGCTTTTTCTCGAGCCCTTCACTTCGAAACAAAAGGTCATCTCATGACATATTTTCACCGAAGACCTCATTACCAAACACAAGAGCAAATAATCTCTTTTCCAAGAAAGAAAATAACCAAGGAGTTGCAAGATTTCAAAAGCAAATTATTTTAGACTCACATCGAAATAAATTTTGTTTTCAAAATGCAAGATCAAGATTTCAAGATTCATTCTAGACTCGTATTCCTTCACTAAATGAGAGAATGACCTCTTAAAATCATTATTCATCTAAGTCAGTGACATAGCACACTTGGGGGCAATGACCAGTACAAGGGGACAACATTGTGTTTAAGGAAAATCTATCATCCCTTACAACAAGACAAGGGGGCATTTTGCTTTACAAAAGACAGCTTGATCCTTTCAACAAGTGATACCGAATGTTTTTTAGCAGTGAGACGAGGGGTAATGAATAATCCTCTCAAATTATTTGACGAATCAGAAAATCTCTAGCAAGCAAGTGGGTCACGATGGGCACCACAAATGCTGAGTTGTGCAAACAAATTTGGAAATAGACTTACATGAGCCAACTCGAGTGGGCTAGAAAGCTAAACGACAAAGATGACTCAAGTCAGTTAGCAAGATCTCACCAATCAATCAACAAGAAGACTATGAAGAAATGGGGGTCTATATTTCAAATCAGGTAAAGATGCATGCATATCATTTAACTTTGAGACATTGGACAATGAGTTTTGCAAATTTCATATGAGAAAATTTCAACGAAATCCATCAAGTGGAAGGCCAACTTGAAATGGCCAAAGATCAAAATTGATGTTGAAAAATTTTTCATTTTTGAGAATTTTTCAACCTGGGCAGGCCGCCCATGAGAATTAGGCCACCAGAAAAATCTCTGTATTTTTTCACCACTTTTCAGCCTCAACCATCAAAGGTAGTGCATTTTCTATCCTACCTCCATTCGAGCGCGCCTTCGAGCCCTCGTCTTATTTATTTTCGAGCGCGCCTTCGAGCCCTCGACCATCAAAGGTAGTGCATTTCCTATCCTACCTCCATTCGAGCGCGCCTTCGAGCCCTCGACCATCAAAGGTAGTGCATTTCCTATCCTACCTCCATTCGAGCACGCCTTCGAGCCCTCGTCTTATCTCCATTCGAGCGCGCCTTCGAGCCCTTGTCTTATTTCTTTTCGAGCACGCCTTCGAGCCCTCGACCATCATAGGTAGTGCATTTCCTATCCTACCTCCATTCGAGCGCGCCTTCGAGCCGTCGTCTTATCTCCATTCGAGCGCGCCTTCGAGCCCTCGTCTGAGTTCTTTTCGAGCGTGCCTTCAAGCCCTCGACCATCAAAGGTAGTGCATTTTCTATCCTACCTCCATTCGAGCGCGCCTTCAAGCCCTTGTCTTATCTCTATTCGAGCGTGCCTTCGAGCCCTCGACCACCTCAGGTAGTGCATTTTCTATCCTACCTCCATTCGAGCGCGCCTTCGAGCCCTCGAACATCAAAGGTAGTGCATTTTCTATCCTACCTCCATTTGAGCGCGCCTTCGAGCCCTTGTCTTATCTCCATTCGAGCGCGCCTTCGAGCCCTCGTCTTATATATATATATATATAAACTTGTATTTTTCCACTAGGCAGGTAACTCATTACAATGTGACCAACTGGGCTGGTAATCCATTACAATATACCAACTGGGCAGGTAACCCATTACAATGTGACCACCTGGGTTGGTAACCCATTACAATATACCAACTGGGCCGGTAACCCATTACAATATACCATTCTATATTGGGCAGGTAACCCATTACAATGTGACCATATGGGTCGGTAACCCATTACAATATACCATCCTATACTGGGCAGGTAACCCATTACAATGTGACCATCTGGGCCGGTAACCCATTACAATATACCATCACAAAAAAAAAAAAAAACGAAAAGAAAAAAGAAAAAATAGGCTGTCTTCCAAATGACTTGTTTTCTCTATAAAAGTCATATGTCAATCTCTGGTTTTCGAAGTTTTCAAAACTCTAAAAAAAAGGCAAAAGTTCTTTCTGTATCTAATTTTCTTTATAAATTTACTACACAAAGCTAAAAGAAAATGAAATTTTCTAATATCATTGCATAGTAAATATTATAAAGAGGGGGCAACTGTCATAACCAAATTTTTGAACAAATAATCAATGATTATATATATATATATATATATATATATATATATATATATATATTTGAGAATGGGGTTAAGACAACAAATTTTGAAGTTTAGGGATAAAAAATATCAGATTTGAGAATAAATTGGTCAGAAATTGAAGAATTAATAAGTTTGGAAATTTATTTAAAATTTGGATTAGTTTAATTAATGAAATTAGAAGAATTATTAAGTTTGTGGACTTAATTAAACTTTGGTTTAATTAATTAAATAAATTCAGGGACTTAATTGAAATTTATCCAAAAAGGGAAAAATTGAAAGAATTAATTAAGGGCCAAATTAAATAATCCAGGAATTAAGAACTGTTTTGTAAACATTGCACCAATTGAGGGACTTAATTGAGATTTATCCAGAAAAGGGAAAAATTAAAAGGGATTTTAATTGAGGTCCAACTATCAAAATTTCCAAAGAAAGCAGGGACCAAAGTGAAAAAGTGCTTCAAACACACAAACGGCACCGTTTGGAAGCTGTGTTCTTCATCCCTTCCGTTTCGCACGGAGGCAGCCGATTCAACAGGAAAATCCCAGTGCATCCGATCCAAATCGTGACCATGTCTTCTGCCACGATTGCCACAATCCCGTAGGTGGAGGTGATGGTTTTTTGAAGGTCTCTGGCCTTATAAAAGGCAGGATGAAGAAAACACCAGAGGAGAGGGAGAGCAATTCACAGCACAAAAACTGATACAAAAACCCAGACGAGAGCAAGAAACACAACCCAAAAACAGAGCCGAACAGAGACTAAAACCTGGGGAAACAGAAAGAGGGGCAGAAGGAAAACCCAGAACCAGAAGAGAAACCCAGAAAAAAGACGAAAGAAAAAGCCAGAAAAACAAAGAAGAAAAACAACAAAAACAGAGCAATTCTGTTGCACCCGACAGAGCAAACAAAACACAATCAAAAAAAGAAAATACAGAGAGAGGAACGAAGACACAGGGGAAGGGGAAACAGAGAAAAAATAGAGAGACACACAGAAATACATAAAGAAATAACACGCAGAGCAGGGGAGAAAAAGGGAAGCACACACACAGACAAGGATTGATTATCCCTGCCATCGTGTTATCCCTGCAAAAACAAAAAATAAAGACAACAATCGGCATCCACAGTAAACCGGCATCTCCATTGTTGTCTCCTTCGTCATCCCAAAGTCTGTTAAAAACAAAAAGCAGACCGCGGGCACAGGAACGGAAAAAGCAGAGGAAAAGGTATCAAGCAGGCGAAAGTCACCACCAGCGTTCCAGCCAGAATCGTCCCCATCGCCAGGTACGCGACTTCTTCCTCTTGCATTGTTTCAGTAATTGACATGTACACTGTGCAAGTGAATTTTAATTCACTTGCACAGTGTAGCAACACGCGTGCTTTAGCGCACGCGTGTTGCTCAGCATAGCCAGGCCACTGGCTTGGGCCAGTGGCCGGGCTGTGCTGGGCCCAGCCACCAATATACATGCTGGGCTGGATTTAGCCCAGCCCAGCCCAAAAAAAAAAACAAAAAATAAAAAAAGAGGTAGAGAAAAAAAAAAAAAAAAGAAGGTGTATGCATAAATAAAAATAATGTAAATTTATTGGTTTATTCACTAACGCTAGAGTTAGGAATAAAAATACCGGTTTAAATTTATATTATTTTAATTCGTTGTATTTTATTTTATTTAGCTAGAAAAATAAAACAATATGTGCATGCGTAAAAATAAATGTATTATTATTTATTTATTCACTGGCGCCAGAGTTGGGAATAAAAAAAAAACATTTGATTTAAATTTATTTTTTTAGCTACGTAATATTTATCAGCGCCAGAGTTGGGAATAAAAAAAAAACATTTGAATATTTGTAGTTAATATTCATTGGCGCCAGAGTCAGGAATATTGTAAGCAAATTTTCATAACATAAAAAAAAATAAACATTTAGCAATTTAAGACGAAACTAGCAATGCAGCCTGCCTTAGGTAGGACGTTTAAGGGGTAATAATATCTTCCCTTTTACGTAACCAGTCCCGAACCATAGAATCTTTGTTGACCAGTTAGGGTTTCTAGTGACCATAATACTAGGTGACGACTCCTTAAACAAGAATATTCACATTAAAGAACAGGATGCCAGAAATTCGTTCTTTCCAAAGATTTTAAAACAATTTTTTAAGGTCTCCGCGATGTGGGGTGCGACACTAATTATATAAAAAATTCTAACTAAATGATATGAACAGTTAAATAAAAAAGAATGGTTTGAATGTTTGATAGGAGGGAGGGACTTGCACCATAAAATCGAAGTTGGTTAACAGAAAGTAGGTCCACGTCCCCAAGATAGAGAAAACATTAGTGAGCCCGCCACATGAAGAAGAAAAACAGTAATAAAGAAAGAAAAACAAAAGGTGGGCTAGGTTTGAAAAACGAGAATCATGTTTCAGATTTTCTATTTTTAATAAATCAGCTTCATATGATGTTCATCCAAAGGGCCCACTTGAACTAAGTATTTCACTTAATTGTGGTTATGGAATTAATTTATTAAAATTAGTTTATTTATTTAATTAAATGATATTAAAAATAAAAATACATATTAAATTAATTAAATAATATAAAAATAAAAAATATTATAGAGGGCTGCACATATCAAAAAATATTATCTAAAAATATATATTTTTTATTTTAAAACATAAAGTTCTTTTATAGAAAAGATATAAAAAATTTATAGAAGAATCAAAATAATATTTTCAAAAATTAAATTTGCACAACACTATAAAAAAAATCTTTATAAAAAAAATTAAATAAAAAAAACATATAAATGAGAATGTTAATCAAAACATAAATTTAAAAATGATGAAAAACATATATATCATAAAAAGATATTAGTAAAACAATAATAACTTGGTTGTTGTGGCTTTACTCAAGAAACCCACGATCCAAACCATGAATTCAACCGAGTTTAATATTTTTTTCCCCTTAAATTTATATCATCTGCAAAAAAAAAATATCCCCTTAAGTTTAAATTCCCCTTGAAAAAAAAAAAAGTGACATGTCATCTGCAAGCCTAAATTCTAATTACCATTATAGTGTCTGGAAAATCGAGCAGTTAGTTTTTTGGTTAAAAAAGATAATTTTCAAGTTATTTCAACCCAAGAAAACCTAATGAACACCCTCATAATATCCACAAACCATTCCATCAACTCTAAATACCCAAAAAAAGTCCAAAAACCCAAAATCAAATTGGTTTAGTTTTGGCTCTCAAATCTCATATATGGTTTTTCATGCAACATTAAGGCTCTAAAGAACCATTATAAAGCCCCTCTCATCTCATGAAACCCGTGAACACTAATAAAACCTATTTTGGTGGCTGAAAATGGAATGATTGATGACTTTTTTTTTTCTCATTGTTGAAATCCAGCATGCCCTCTCTCACAAACAATTTCACCAGCTCCAAATATCTAAAAATGGTCCAAAAAGCCAAAATCAAATCGGTTTACTTTTTGGCTATCTCGGCTTATATTTGGTTTTTTTATGCAATATTAAGACTCTAAATAACTATCATGAAGCCCCTATCATCTCATGGAACCTATAGACATTAATAAAACCTATTTTGATGGGAGAAAATGAAATGATTGTCGACTTTCTCTTAGTGTTGGAATCCAACAACCCCTCTCTCACAAACCATCTCATTGACTTTAAATACCAAAAAAGGTCCAAAAATCCAAAATCAAATCGGTTTATTTCTGGCTCTCTTGGCTCATATTTGGTTTTTTATGCAACATCAAGGCTCTAAACAATTATCATGAAACTCCTCTCATTTTATGAAACCCATAGACACCAATAAAAACCCATTTTGGTAGCCGAAAATGAAGTGAATGATGATTTTTTTTCTCATCATTAAAATCCAGCAACCCCTCTCTTTAACTAGGGATTAAAAATAACAAAAATAAACTTATGTACTAAAATTGATTTTTTTAAAATCTAAGAAGACCTAAATTGTATACAATGCGTTATTTTTAAAGATTGATGATCTAAATGTATTTTTCATATAATCTCTGGCACACTATCCATTTTTAATGCCTTTTTTTATTTTGATCTTTCTTCTTTTAATTTCACTATTAACTAAGAATGCATATGTATTTTACTTTCAATTAGGATTAAATTGCACAAAATAAAACTTCAAGAACCAAAATAAATTATTAAAAAATACACAGTATGTCCATACTTTTTTGTGAGTATATGAACAATGTTGGCTCAAGAATGATCTTTAGAACCATCTTAGATTGCTCATGTTTTAAAAATTAAGATATTTTATCTAGCATTTTTTTTTAATTTTAATGTTAATTTTGAATTTTTATACTTTTTTTTTTAGCTCGTGATTGATTATGAAAAACTAACCGAACTCTTTTTCTTTGTTCTTTTTGTCATTTGAAATTCAATAATCAATTTTCAAAAACACTCAGACATGTTTATTGCTGTTTTCTTTTTCTAGGATTTGTGTGCTCAATAAACCTTGTTCCTTCGTGAAGCTAGTTTAGGTGCTACGTGGCACATTAAAAGCAAATAGCCAGCTGATAAACTTATAATGGACTAAAACTAGACTTGAGAGAAGGCCGCCGTATAAGACCAGTTATGGGCTTCTTTTATTAGGTAAAAAAAAATAATAAAAAAAAAAAATCTATGCCCTCACAATAGCCATCAAAAACAACAAAACAAATCTATGGGCTTAAGCTTCAGACGCTTTAATGCTTGCTGGGCATGAGAAGATACAATGAAAAAGTCTTCCATGATCACTTATAGAGGCCTGTTGATGCAATTAGACTTGTGAAAACTGAAGTTTCCCAGTATTTATACGAGGATTTACCATAGATAGGCCATGTAGATGGTTCATTAGATTTTATACTATTTTCTATGTATTAGTGAAACAAGTTTAGATTTTAAAAAAGATTTGGATATGATAGACTAGATTAGTGACTAAAAATCCATGAAAAAAAATTTAATTATTGAATTAATTTTAAATTTTTTCAAGTTCCGAGATTTATTTTAATTAGAAACATGCTTTGTAAATTCTCTGATGTCTAGATCTCCTGAAATTAGACTCATAAAATCTTGTTTAAGCTAATTTTTTTATTTTTTTATTTTTCTATAATTTCTTTTTGAATTTATAGTTTTATTTTAGATTTTAAATAGTTTTTCTTTATGCTTTCCAATTTTGATTTTATTTTCCTAAGTTTTCTAGCAAATTTAAATATTAAAAACCTTTTTCAGAGGCAAACATCGATATGCATTATTTCAAAATAATAAAAATGTGAATTTAAAGTTTAAGTTTGCAACCTGTTTGCTCAATAAATCTATTTTCTTTTGTGTTTGTTTGCTGTCTTTCTAGTTTATGCCTGCATCACCAATTGCCCCCATCAGACTAGTAGAATAAGGGAGAAAATGGATTTTATTTTTATTGTATGAATATGTATATTTGTGTGTGTGTGTGTATACACAACTCTAATGAATTTTATATAATAGATTCTATAATAGATTTTAATATAATAAACACACAAGGATAATACAAAGATAACAAAGTATAGTGAATCATAAAGCTTCAATACAGAGGACCCATCCGCATTCTATTTAAAAGCACCTCATGGAGGCCTGCTGCATTGGGTAATTTGCCAGCAGTTATGCACATTGCTCCAGCATCGAATTTCTTCAGAGCTAAGGAAAAGATCCATGCCAAGATACATGGAGTCGTAATCCTGAGCTGTCATCCATTTTGCAGACCTTCAGCATCCTTCGAGCAATGCACTCGCTCCTTAATTTGAAGAAAAACTATATCAACACAGGAAGATCTATGTCACTTTTGTAAATCTGGTTCAGAAACAGTAACTGGTATGCTCTTTTCAATGTTCAGTTTCTAGAAATTTCTGGAATAAAATAGCAAATTGGTGGGGTATTCCTCATTCATTGGACAATCTATTCTACAGTAAAAAGGCTTGGTTCATGGTGAATTTCATGGTGAATTTCTTCTATGGAATAATCTAGCTTATTTGGCAAGTTAAGAACAAATTTATCTTGAGAAAATCTACCCGGATTGAGATTGTTCTCTGTCTATTCTTTCACAAAGCGACAGCTTGGATCCATTCGTTGAACAATAGACTAAGCTACACTAGCATGGAAAAGTTAAGGAACAAGGAGTGTGTTTTTGCTTGGAGTAATAAATATATTTTTTCGACTTTTATCAAAAAAGTTTGTTCGAAAAACTTAGTTGATCCCCACCATTTCAAGATACGAACACCAAATATTCCATGCAATCAGCATCCAAGGAGACGTTGCGGTACTTTTTCTTGCTCAACAATACAAAATGGACATAAGTTTTCTGCAGCAGTGACGATTCCTCTCTGGAAAAGGAAATCTCTTGTGCTAGATCTCCCCAGTACTGCCAACTATAAGGGAGTTTCTACCTTTGAAGGCTCCAAATAACGCCACTCGTTTGATTGAATGGAGCTCTCTCCAGCCAGCGAAGAATTTGCAGCAATATTTCACCGAGTAGACAGACACCTTTAAGGTCATGAACCCTAAGCCACTTAAACTCGAGCAGAGGCCAGCAGCTGAAGTAGATCAGCCTCCTCCTTGAGTTCCTCTTGCATAAGAGACCTCTAAATTCAATTTCCAGCTCTGAACAAGTTGGGGTAAACTTCCTTCAAGGCTTCATTACCGATCCAAAAATCATGACAAAATTAACTAAAATTTATTCCCATCACCAATCTTAGACCTCAAGCTACTCGAAGCAAGAGAGCATTGATCAAAACTAGTATATGCAGGCACAAAAGCTTTCCAAATTGGAGTAAAATTGAACAGCTTAGCAGTTCGTTTCTACTTTTGAAGGACAAGAATTATGTTCCCAAAGAACATATCATGATGATAAAAGATTTAAAATCTGAATACTAAATCTTAAATTCGAGTTAGAACGTATATATTTTATAAAAGTTTAGGATAGTTGGGATTTTACTCACCAACAAAGACACATAAAATACGTTTTTTATGAGGTGAGATTTCTTCGAATCTAAAAATAAAAAAGAACCCGAACCACCGTGATCTCCCAAATCCATATCCATTTAAAATGGAAAGTTTTTGTTCTTTACCATGATGGAACCCACATGTGTAATCAGGGGCGGAGTTAGAATAATTTTCAAGGGTGGTTAAAGCTAAAATAATTTTCTAGGGGTCAAAACTTAAAATTTTTGTTTCCTATAGGGCTACACATGAGAAAAAATTAAATTTTTTTCCAGCACCTGTCTCCACCCCTCCTATAATACCCCTCTTAGCTTTCGGACATAATATTTTTTTTTTTGGAAAAGTTGAGCGGTATTACTAAGTGGGCACAAACAAAACTTAGTAAAATATAATTTTTTTTAGAGCCTTACTGCCACCCCCAAGTTGATCAAGAGATACTGTGTTTAATCTAAACACTATATATCCAGAAGCAAATATATTGGCCGGAAACTCTTAAATTATATTGGAAGGATAAATTGTATTCGGAAAACGGGAAATGTACAGCGAAAGCTCACTCCAAATACAAGGATATGATCTCAACCCTTTACAGTGAATTACAATGTCGAAGCCCTCTCTCTCTATATATAATTAGCGGTTGCTTGATGCTGCAGATACTTATAAAGGCCGATCCCGTCGTCAAGATTTGCTGTCATAGACTCACCCATCGAGCTGGTTTCATCTTCACTGATCAGCCCAGAAAAGCTCAATATATATAGTTTGATCAAAGAGGCTCGATCGACTAGTTCCGAGTTGTTGAGGTTGTTTTCATGATCTTGATTGTGAATTGTTCTCCGGCAGCTTGATCCTTCTCTCTATCCAAGGCAATTTCTATTACGTCGCCGACCTTGAGATGCTTCGAGCGAACAAATAGAAACCAGTCCCCGGAAAGGGCTGGTTTCGAACCCCCTCCTGGCGGGACTCGACAACGAAATGTCCACACTTGGCCATCCTCGTCTTTAAACTTCAAATAAGCTTCATGGCCTCTCGGGAAATCCTTTATACAGTTTTCTGATAGCAGTAGCCTTCTCTCAATATCAATGTCGTTGAGTTTCTTCGTGAAGCTTTTTTCCATTGCTTATCTCGAAGAAGTAGAAGAGAGATTGATGAGGCAAAGTGCCCATTGCAGGAGGATTTATATAGTGCCGCAGCCTGCAAAACTGTGAAAAGGAAGCGAGCGTTAAGGTCCTTGTTCTAATAAGTGAGTGGTGGGTCCACAGACAGAAAGAAAAGCCAGAATCATGTCATCGGATGTTCATCTTTCTGTCTGATTGTGAATTGTGATCGAAATAAAAAGAACAGAAAAGAAAAGAAAAGAAATAATCAATATTTGTTTGATTGGTTATTTTAAAGGTCCATAAAAGAAAGCATGATTAAAGGTCCCATGTTTCTGCAAGATCATCTAACATCACTATCATTTCTTCGTACGTATCGCACGATCATCTAACGAGTTCTTGGACTCCACTAAAAGTTGTCTCTTTCCACACAAACTCACACACTCACCGAAGAGATTGGCATTAACTGGAAGTCGTTTTTAAAAATATTCTTTAATTAAAAATTTATTAAAATCATTTTTTAAAAAAATTTATTCGTCATAAACCTATCATGACAGTTTGAATATATATATATATAAAAAAAATACTATTTTGATATTTCTTCTAATAAAAAATAATTTAAAATACATTTAAAAAAAATATGATTAATCGTATTATAAAATACACCAGATATCAATGATTAGGTAATATTAAGTTGAGAATAATTGGGAGGGTTAACCTAATAGGTAGCCAACCTTTTATATATATATATATATATATATATATATATATATATATATATATATGTAGGGCAATATACAATAGTAATGGTGGAGTTTACCACACAAGAGTATGTCTACAATATTTCCTATATAAGTATATTCTATAATATGCCCCCTCAAGCTGAGAGTAGAGGATTAACCCGAAGCTTGAAACGAAAAGCAGTAAACGAAGAAGTAGGAAGTGGCTTAGTGAAGACATCGGCAAGTTGATCCTGAGAGGAAATAAAACGAATCTGAATCTCCTTCTTTGCAACTCTATCTCGGACAAAATGATAATCGACCTCAACATGTTTTGTGCGAGCATGAAAAACAGGATTCACAGACAAATAAGTGGCACCAAGGTTGTCACACCAAATAATAAGAGCAGAAGCAGATGGAAGTTGGAGATCTGTTAATAAGTACTGAAGCCAAATAACCTTAGTAGTGCCATCAGCTAAGGATTTGTACTCAGCTTCAGTAGAAGAGCGAGCAATTGTGCGTTGCTTACCGGATTTCCATGAAATCAGCGTCTGACCAAAAAACACAAGATAACCACCCGTAGATTTTCTATCCTCAACACTGCCTGCCCAATTTGCATCTGTAAAACCATGTAAGGCAAAAGAAGAACTGCGAGTAATATGTAAGCCATGTGATGTTGTACCCCGAAGATAACGCAAGATGCGTTTCACGACAGCCCAATAAGAATCTGTAAAAGCATGCATAAACTGACAGACTCTGTTAATAGCAAAGCAAATATCTAGGCGCGTAAAAGTGAGATACTGAAGAGCACCCACAATTTGACGAAAGCAGGTAGCATCAGAAAATAATGGATCAGGCAGAATGGTAGCTTTGGATGTAGAGATAGGAGTATCAACATGTTTACAAGATAACATACCAGCCCGAGTGAGGATGTCAAGTATATATTTATGATGGCGAAGCATAAGACCCATACTAGTAGACTGAACCTCAATACCCAAAAAATAATGAACAGAACCCAAGTCGTGAAGCTTAAATTCTAAGCTCAGTAGCTGAATGAGGCATTGGAGCAGAAGAGAGTTACTACCCATAAGTAGAATATCATCAACGTAGACCAGAAGATAACAAATATTAGCACCAACAGAGAAGATAAACAATGAGGTATCCACCTTAGAGGCACGGAAACCAATAGATAACAGAAAATCATTCAGACGATTGTACCAAGCCCACGGAGCCTGTTTTAAACCATATAGAGATTTATGCAATCGACACACATGAGAGGGGAGAGTAGAATCAACAAAACCTGGAGGTTGTTTCATATAGACCTCCTCATCAAGAACACCATTGAGGAAAGCATTATGGATGTCAAGCTGATGAATTTTCCAACCACACGAAACTGCAATGGAGAAGACCAATCTGACGGTCGCCTGTTTGATGACATGACTAAAAGTTTCAGAGTAATCAATACCTTCTTGCTGAGTGAAACCTCTAGCAACCAGACGCGCCTTATACCTCTCGATGCTTCCATCAGATCTGTGTTTAATCTTGTATACTAATCTTGTATACCCACCAACTACCAACAACATTTATGGAGGGGTGAAACGGCACTAAGGTCCAAGTTATATTTGCGTGTAAGGCCTGAATTTCCTCACGCATAGCACTATGCCATGCCTCATATCTGTTAGCATAATTAAAAGCAAGTAGCTCATGAGAGGGAGGAGAAACTACCAGGTTAGAGGAGACAGCAGAGGCTGCGATAGTGGCTGTGGACAGCGCTGTCTTGGGCTGCCGTGGATAAAGAATCATGGGATGTTGACGAGCAGCTGGGCATGGAGAAGTGTGACCTGTACCTAGAAGCTGCTGAAGAGGATATGAGGAGAGGTCTACACAGAGCTGCAGACTAGCTGTAGAAGAAGTGGAGGGACTGGTTGGCACTGCAGACATTGGTGAGGTGGAGGCAGAACAAGGATGATCTGCTGCAAAAACAGGATGCTCTGTTGCAGCAGACCTGAGAACATGCACATCCGGTGATGGAGAACCTGTTCCTACATAATGATCATTGGAAAGACAAGCATATGGTGACAGTACGACAGTGTTGGATGGTGATGAAGGGGTGGCAGAATCTATGGGCAAAGGGATAGTCTGGTGGGGTGCGGTAGAGGGCAGAATTGGGTTGTGGTTAGGGTCGGTTTGGTAAGTAGTAGGCTGAAAGGGTGGAGGAGGGTTCAAGGATGAAAGATAGGTATGTGGGGTGGGAGGTACCGGTGAGGATGTTACCTATTCAGACTTTGTAAAAGGAAAGACATTTTCATGAAAACGAACATGACGGAAGATATAAATACGATCAGACTCTAAGTTAAGACAACAATAACCAAGATAGGATGAGCTATAACCTAAAAACACACAAGGAGAAGATTGAAAATCTAATTTATGAGCATGATATGAACGCAAAAAGGGAGAACAAAGACACCCAAAAGTACGTAGGAAGTTATAATCAGGAGTGCGTCGAAACACACTCAAACGGAGATGTATTTTGGAGAACAATAGTAGGCATGCGATTAATAAGGTAGACCGATGATTTAAAAGCATAGTTCCAAAATCGAAATGAGGCACTACACTGGCCTAAAAGGGTTAGGCCAGTTTCGACAATATGTCGATGACGACGTTCAACAATGCCATTTTGTTCATGAGTATGAGGAAAAATTAACCGATGATGAATACCAATGGTTTGAAAAAAATGTATTTAATTTACGATATTCACTGCCCCAATTAGTTTGAACAGATTTAATTTTAAGAGAAAACTGACGCTCAACAAGTGTTTGAAAACGTTGAAAAATGAAAAAGACATCAGATTTCGCAACAAGCGGATAATACCATATATGTTTGGTATACGCATCAACAAAAATAACAAAATAGCAGAAGCCATCAGAAGAAAACATAGGGGCAGGACCCCAAACATCACTAAAAATTAATTCAAGTGGGGCAGAAGTTTTGTGACCCGTAGGTCGTAATGACAAACAGGACGACTTTCCTAAAGGACAAGCTTGACAATGAGTAAGAGAACGTCTAGAAGTACATACGATTTTATTGCCGGAAACTAACAAATTGAAAATGCGAGGGGTTGGATGACCCAAACGACAATGCCACAGGTCGGTAGTCGCAGAGATGCAAGGAGACCAAAAAGCTTGAGGAACTGACGTGGCAGAAGACTCGGACAGGACATAAAGACCATCATGACTCTGTCCGGAAAGGAGAACTTCCTTGGTGACGAGATCCTTCACATAAAACATAGAAGCGTGAAATTCAAAATAAACATGATTATCACGACAAAATTTTTGAACAGATAACAACGGTTTGGTAATGTGAGGCACATGGAGAACATTAGATAATGTAAACATGCGTTTTGGGGAATGTAATTTAGTATATCCAATATGGGTTATATCAAGGCCCTTACCGTCACCAACATGCAAATAATCATTTCCAAGATAGGGTGCAGAATCGGTCAGAGATCCAAGATTAGGTGTGGCGTGTTAATTTACGCCGGTGTCGAGGAACCAAGTCGCAGCAGAAATATTCCCAACAACAAGATGAGCAGAGGGCTGCTACGAAATTAGGAACAATGGGGAGCTGTGTGCCCAAAACCGAAGCACAATTGGCAGTGTACATGCTGCTGTCCAGACCACTGTCCAGCACCGGAATTGTGCTTGGTTTGCTGCTAGTGGTTTGGCCGCCAATCTGCAGCAGATTGGCTCCTGTTATGGGGAGTAAAACGGTTGTTGTGGGGACGCCAATTACCTCTAGAGCGACCCCTGTTGCGGCTGAAGTTGGGGCTGTGATGAGACATAGCATGGTGTGCAAAAAACTGTGGTGTTGGCAGCAAAGGTGGCTGCCGTGGTAGAGAAGAAGAAGACAGTAGAGAGGGAGTGGCAGCCATGGAATGGAAGGAGTTCTTGTGCAGAAATTCATGGGTAAGAAGGTGGTTGTGAAGATCAACATAGGATAACGATTTTGCCTTGGTTATGAGACTTGTTACCAAGTCTTTGAACTCACCATGAAGGCCACGAAACACATAAAGATTGAAATCTTCAAGAGACATGGGGCGACCAGAAGCAGCCAATTCGTCAAAGAATGATTTGGCTTGCTGCATGTATAGACTAACCGATGAGTCACCTTGTTGAAGCTCTTGAAAGGAGCCATGGAGTTGCATGATGCGAGAATTAGATGGAGAGGCAAACGCTTTTTCAAGAGTGCGCCAAACATAATGCGAAGTAGAACAATCTACCACGAGATGCAACACATCCACGGAGAGAGAGGAGAGTAAAGCACTCAAAATAAGTTGATCTTGTTGCTTCCAACGAAGAAAAGAAGGGCTAATGATAGAGGAAGAACCAGCAGAGCTGTCAAAAATATGAGATGAAGGACACGACACTGAGCCGTCAACGAAGTGAAAAACACGTTGACCAAGGAGATATGGCTTCATCTGCACTCTCCAATAGAGATAATTGGTGTTCGTAAGCTTTAGCGAAACAACTTGGTGAGTGTTCGCTAAAGGAATAATAGATGTAGTGTGGGTTCCCATGAGAGGTAAAGGAATAATAGATGTAGTGTGGGTTCCCATGAGCATATTTAAAAAGTGTTGTTGCAGTTGCTTTTTAAAGTATTTTTTACTTAGAAATATATCTAAATAATATTTTTTTATTTTTTAAAAATTATTTTTTATATCAGCACATCAAAATCATCTAAAAATAATAAAAAATATTAATTTGAAGAAAAAAATAAATAATTTTTTTTTCAAAAACATTTTTAAAACATAAAAATAAATAACGCCAGACATGAATTGCACCTCATGAATAGGCTGTATATGGTGAGAGGTTTGTAAAAAATAAAATAAAATCAAGAATGCTTTACCATGAATTTTAATTATTTTAAAAAATTCTAACTAAATGATATGAACAGTTAAATAAAAAAGAATGGTTTGAATGTCTGATAGGAGGGAGGGACTTGCACCATAAAATCAAAGTTGGTTAACAGAAAGTAGGTCCACATCCCCAGATAGAGAAAACATTAGTGAGCCCACCACATGAAGAAGAAAAAACACAAATAAAGAAAGAAAGAAAAACAAAAGGTGGGCCAGGTTTGAAAAACGAGAATCATGTTTTCATATTTTCTATTTTTAATAAATCAGCTTCATATGATGTTCATCCAAAGGGCCCACGTGAAATAAGTATTTCACTTGAGTGTGGTTATGGAATTAATTTATTAAAATTAGTTTTTTTCATTTAATTAAATGATATTAAAAATAAAAATACATATTAAATTAATTAAATAAAATAAAAATATTATGGAGAGTTGCACATATCAAAAAAATATTATTTGAAAATATATATTTTTTATTTTAAAAAATAAAGTTCTTTTATAGAAAAGATAAAAAAAAAATTATAGAAGAATTAAAATAATTTTTCAAAAATTAAATATGCAAAATACTATAAAAAGTTTTTTCTATAAAAAAACTATTAAATAAAAAAAAACCATTTAGATAAGGGATGTTAATCAAAACATAAAATTTATAAATTATGAAAAACATATATATAGCCTGATCGATGTAGCTTTACTCGCAAAACCCACGCCTCAGACCATAAACTTAACCAAGTTCAATATTCTTTTCCCTTAAATTTATATTTAGCCCAAGAAAAGGGGGTAAAAAAGAGCCCAAACTTGTCCGTCTTTATTTTTTGAAAAAAATAAAAACAAGCAATACATCATTTGCAAGCCTAGATTCTTAATGCTATTATGGTGGCTGGAAAATCAAGTAGCTAGTCTTTTGGCCAAAAAACACAATTTTCAAGCTATTTCAACCCAAGAAAACCTCATAAACACCTTTATAATACCTAAAAATCATTCCATCAGCTCCAAATATTAAAAAAAATGGTTCAAAAACTCAAAATCAAATCGGTTTAGTTTTGGCTCTCTCGGTTCATATATGTGTTTTATGCAATATTGAGACTCTAAAGAACCACCATGAAGCCCCTCTTATCTCATGGAACCCGTGAACACTAATAAAACCTATTTTGATGGCCGAAGATGAAATGATCGATGACTTTCTCTCTCAGCATTGAAATTCAACAACTCCTCTCTCACAAACCATCTCACTTACTTTAAATACCAAAAAAAAAGGTCCAAAAGGCCAAAATCAATTTGGTTTACTTTTGGCTCTCTCGGTTCATATTTAGTTTTCTATACAACATTGAGACTTTAAATAACCATCATGAAGCCCCTCTCATCTCATGAAACCCATAGACACCAATAAAAACCCATTTTGGTTGCTGAAAATGGAATGAATGATGACTTTCTTTCTTATCACTGGAATCCAGCAACTCCTCTCTCTAACCAGAGATTAAAAATAACAAAAATGAACCTATGTACTAAAATTAATTTTTTTAAAATCTAAGAAAACCTAAATTGTATATAATGTGTTATGTTTAAAGATAAAGGTTCTAAATGTATTTTTTATGTAATCTCTGGCCCACTATCCATTTTTAATGACTTTTTTTATTTTTGATCTTCTTTCTTTTAAATTTATTATTGACTAAGAATGCAAATGTAATTGACTTTCAATTAGAATTAAATCACACAAAATAAAACTTCAAGAATCAAAATGAATTATTAAAAAATACATAGTATGGCCACAATGTTTTGTGAATGCATGATCAATGTTGGCTCAACAATAATCTTTAGAACCATCTTAGATTGCTCATGTTTTAAAAATTAAGCTTTTCTATCTAGCATTTCTTTTTATTTTAATGTTAATTTTGAATTTTATACTATTTGTTTTTTTGTTTAGCTCGTGATTGATTATAAAAAACTAACCAAACTCTTTTTCTTTGTTCTTTTTGTTCTTTGAAACTCAATAATCAATTTCAAAAAACACTCAGACTTGTGAGTTTTTCTTATAGTTTATTGCTGTTTTCTTTTTCTAGGATTTGTGTGCTCAATAAACCATGTTCCTGCGTGATGGTAGTTGAGGTGCTACGTGGCACATTAAAAGCAAATAGCCAGCTAATAAACTTATAATGGGCTAAAACTAGACTTGAGAGAAGGCCGCCGTATAAGACCAGTTATGGGCTTCTTTTATTAGGTAAAAAAAAAAAAATAAAAAAAAAATCTATGCCCTCACAATAGCCATCAAAAACAACAAAACAAATCTATGGGCTTAAGCTTCAGACGCTTTAATGCTTGCTGGGCATGAGAAGATACAATGAAAAAAGTCTTCCATGATCACTTATAGAGGCCTGTTGATGCAATTAGACTTGTGAAAACTGAAGTTTCCCAGTATTTATACGAGGATTTACCATAGATAGGCCATGTAGATGGTTCATTAGATTTTATACTATTTTCTATGTATTAGTGAAACAAGTTTAGATTTTAAAAAAGATTTGGATATGATAGACTAGATTAGTGACTAAAAAACCATGAAAAAAAATTTAATTATTGAATTAATTTTAAATTTTACAAGTTCCGAGATTTATTTTAATTAGAAACATGCTTTGTAAATCCTCTGATGTCTGGATCCTCTAAAATCAGACTCACAAAATCTTGTTTGAGCTAATTTTGTTATTTTTCCATAATTTCTTTTTGAATTTATTGTTTTATTTTAGATTTTATATAGTTTTTTTTATGCTTTCCAATTTTGATTTTATTTTCCTAAGTTTTCTAGCATATTTAAATATTAAAAACCTTTTTCAGAGGCAAACATCGATATGCATTATTTCAAAATAATAAACTGTGAGTTTAAAGTTTAAGTTTGCAACCTGTTTGCTCAATAAATCTATTTTCTTTGTGTTTGTTTTGCTGTCTTTCTAGTTTTGCCTGCATCACCAGTTACCCCCATCAGGCTAGTAGAATAAGGGAGAAAATGGGTTTTATTTTTATTGTGTGTATATATATATATATAACTCTAATGAATTTTATATAATAGATTTTAATATAATAAACGCACAAGAATAATACAAAGATAACAAAGTATAGTGAATCATAAAGCTTCAATACAGAGGACCCATCTGCTTTCTATTTAAAAGCACCTCATGGAGGCCTACTGCATTGGGTAATTTGCCAGCAGTTATGCACATTGCTCCAGCATCGAATTTCTTCAGAGCTAAGGAAAAGATCCATGCCAAGATACATGGAGTCGTAATCCTGAGCTGTCATCCATTTTGCAGACCTTCAGCATCCTTCGAGTTATGCACACGCTGCTTGATTTGAAGAAAAACTATATCAACACAGGAAGATCTATGTCCCTTTTGTAAATCTGGTTCTGAAACAGTAACTGGTATGCTGTTTTCAGTGTTCAGTTTCTAGGAATTTCTGGAATAAAATAGCAAATTGGTGGTGTATTCCTCATTCATTGGACAATCTATTCTACAGTAAAAAGGCTTGGTTTATGGTGAATTTCTGGTGAATTTCAACAAAGAGTGCAACGAGGATTCTTCTATGGAATAATCTAGCTTATTTGGCAAGTTAAGAACAAATTTATCTTGAGAAAATCAACCTGGATTGAGATTATGTTCTCTGTCTATTCTTTCACAAAGCGACAGCTTGGATCCATTCGTTGAACGATAGACTCAGCTACACTAGCATGGAAAAGTTAAGGAATAAGGAGTGTGTTTTTGCTTGGAGTAATAACTATATTTTTTCGATTTTTATCTAAGAAGTTTGTTCGGAAAACTTAGTTGATCCCCACCATTTCAAGATACGAACACCAAATATTCCATGCAATCAGCTTCCCAGGAGACTTTGCGGTACTTTTTCTTGCTCAACAATACAAAATGGACAGAAGTTTGCTGCAGCAGTGACGATTCCTCTCTGGAAAAGGAAATCTCTTGTTTGATTGAATGGAGCTCTCTCCAGCCAGCGAAGAATTTGCAGCAATATTTCACCGAGTAGACAGACACCTTTAAGGTCATGAACCCAAAGCCACTTATCCAGCTATTCAGAGGAAACTCGAGCAGTGGGCAGCAGCTGAAGTAGATCAGCCTCCTCCTTGAGTTCCTCTTGCATAAGAGACCTCTAAATTAAATTTCCAGCTCTGAACAAGTTGGGGTAAACTTCCTTCAAGGCTTCATTACCGATCCAAAAATCATGACAAAATTAACTAAAATTTATTCCCATCACCAATCTTAGACCTCAAGCTACTCGTAGCAAGAGAGCATTGATCAAAACTAGTATATGCAGGCACAAAAGCTTTCCAAATTGGAGTAAAATTGAACAGCTTAGCAGTTCGTTTCTACTTTTGAAGGATAAGAATTATGTTCCCAAGAAACGTAGCGTACTATTAAAAGGTTTGAAATCTGAATAATAAGTATCAAATTTAAATTACAATGTGTATTTTTTATAAAAGTCTGGAACAATTCGAATTTTACTCATTATTTTAAACCTACAAAATATGTTTTCTAGAGATGGGATTTCCTCAAATCCCAAAAAAGAACAAAGGATAGGAATTATGCCAACCCGAACCACCACCATCTCCCAAATCCATATCCATTTAAAATGGAGAGTTTTTGTTCTTTACCACGATGGAACCCACATGTGTAATCAGGGGTGGAAGTAGAATATTTTTCAAGGATGGTTAAAGCTAAAATAATTTTCTAGGGGTCAAAACTTAAAATTTTTGTTTCCTGTAGGGACTACACATGAGAAAAAATTAAAATTTTTTTCCAGGCACCTGTCTCCACCCCTCCTATAATACCCCTCTTAGCTTTCGGACATAATATTTTTTTTTTTTTTGAAAAAGTTAAGCGGTATTACTAAGTGGGCACAAACAAAAGTTAGTAAAATAAAATTTTTTAATTAATTTTTTTTATATATTTTCAGATTATTTTGATGTTTTGATATTAAAAATAAATTTAAAAAAATATAAAAAATATTATTTTGATACATTTATAAACAAAAATCAATTATTACCATAATCTTAAATACTTTTTAAATATATTTTCAATAACTATTAACAATTTATTTTAGTTATCTTTTACTTTTCCTATAAAATCAAAGAACTATCTCAACCTAATAGCTTAAGTTATTATGTGAGGTCCTAATATATGATTTATATTATTCTCTTACACACCTCCTCAAGTGAAAGCTTTTTAGGCTTGAAACTTGAACAGACCAACATTACTTTGTACTTGACTTTTTTATCAAATAAATAGGAATGATGAGATTTAAACTCCTGACCGTTTGGTCATCAAGACTCTGATATCATATCAAAGAGTCATCTTAACCCAATAGTTTAAGCTGTTAGGTAAGGTCTTAAGATATTATTTATATTATTCACTAATACTTTATTCATTTGTTAAAAACAAAGATGAACCTTTTCATTAAAAAATTAAAAAAATACATAAAAATTAAGAACATATTTTATGAGAATATCAAAACCACAATTTATAAAAGTGATCTTAATATTCTTGTATTTGTGATATTGTAATCATAGAATATTAATTTTTACTCTTTTTGAATATTGTACTTGAATAATAAGCTATAATTTACTCTTTATTTTTTAAATTGAAGTATTAATTTACTTTTTAATAGCCCTAGCCCTCCGCACCATAAGAATCTTCTCCTAGTGGCATTTATCCATCACCTTTAGAATTCTAGAAAGGGACAGATAATAATTAATCTTTAGGATAAAGATTGTGCTGGCTAGAGATAAGACGCTACTCTTTCTAAAATTGCAGTCAGAATCGCTGCTGATTCATAAGCTTCATGAGCATGGGGATTCTAAAAGGTATTTGATGTTTTCTTATTGCATGAATGAACTATTTATATAGCTTTATATCATAGCCTAAGAAGGATTCTAATAAAAATAAAATCACAACACTAATAATAAAAAAAATTATCCTAATCTAAGATAAATAATAATTATTATTGTACTCAGAAACTATTAAAATCTCTGTTTCTGACTACAAATTCAATTCAATTCAACTGTAACACGAAAACTTTGTTCTCATCAAAAACCCTCAGCACCATTTTTCTTTATTAGAAAAAAAAATAAACTTTGAAAGAACATGTACGATAAGAAGATAGGATTTCTCGGGCTCTAAAAAAATAAAATTATAAATTATAAAAAGAAAACATTTGAAGTTTAGAAAACTCTAAGCAACAAAATATGAAAAAGACTTATGAAAATAACTTCTATGTTACTAAACTAAACCGGTTCTTATTATTTTCTCAATTATATTTTACTCACTAAAAAAATCTTTTTGTTAAATTAATTTTTTTTTTTTCTTCTGAATTATTTTATTCATAAAAATTTTGTCAATACAAAAACAATATGTGAAATGGTTAAAATTTATTACAAAATGACCATAAACTAGCCAAATCATGTCAAAAATATATTTTCTGAGAATTTTGGTATTTTTTCATTTTTTTAATTATATTAAAAACATGGGTCAAAAATGAGTGATGAGAAATGGTATCTTATTCTTGGCAAAAATAGAACCAATACCCACTCCTCCTCTATTCTTGGATATTCAGAGAACAGTGAAGAAGATATTGAAAGCAAGAAGCCCTGGACAAGTTTATTTGTGATGAATTTAGAAACAATAGAATAGATAATAAAGCCTTCTTTCTAAACATATTCGTTACCAGTAAAATTTCTCGGCTTGAAGTTTCTTCTTTCATTTTTGCATTAATTCTAACCAAATCAAATTTAAAGTAAAATAAGGAAGATAATCTAATTAAAGCTGGAAACTCGGTCATCATTATTGTGGAAAATAAAAATGATGTGAAATTGCATGTCTATTTCAACGTAAAGAACAAGTATAAGAAAGACCAAGTCTAAATTAGTGTTGACGTGTCTCAACTTTGTACCCCATTAATATTTTATACCAAGTTTGACACTTTCTTTATCCTTTAAACACGAACCGCGTCGAATTTTATGCTTTAGAAGCATTCAATCCAAGCAAAAATGCATTTTCCCAGAAAAGAAACTTGAATTTTTGCATGCACTTTATCGTAACAGAAACAGCCTGGTGGATAAGTGTTTGGATGCATTAGCGAATAGTCTCTGACTTTCCAGGAGATCGGGAATTTCCACGTTCTTTTGCATGAAGAAGTGACTGCATTTTCACAGCACATTAATGGCAGAATCGTGATTGCATCTATGTTCCCTATATATAGAACATGTTGAAGAGTGAAGGGAGCAACTCCAGCAGCATCTCATATTTAGCTACAAGCACAGATTTCTCAAAGTTGAGCTCTACTTAAGCATCTTTATCTGTTTTTTTTTTTTTTTTTTTTTTTTTTTTTTTTTTTTCTGCCAAGCGATGACAACACTCTTTTCAAAGTTGCTAACCAAGGCTGATATCGAGAATGGCTTGTCTATTCCTGCCAGCACTCTTGGTCCATTACCTTTCCGAGAAGGCCAGGCGATGAACATGCATGTCCACGATGGTAATGGCCATGAATGGATCTTCTCTTGCTCCATCAAGGGAGATGAGAGTGTAGGACGTTTTCTTTCCGTGGGGTGGATAGAGTTTGCTCGGGAAAGGAATCTTCAAGTGGATGATAATGTGACCATTCTCGAGGAAGTCATGAACAACCGAGCTACGGGAACATGGATCAAAATCGAAGTGAAAAGGAAAATCAGATTGTTTGGAAAGGATATTTGGGCTGATGTCAAATGATTTGGAGTGGTCACACCGCATGCTCCACCACTCCATATTGGTGATTTATTCTTACTAATAAAGTATTAATTAGTTTCGTGAATAAATTCATTCGGAAGAAAGATTGATATCTCAAAATCAAATTGTAATATTGTGCCGAATTTGATTTTCGTATACATAAATTAGATACAATGAAAGACAATTGCCACTATCGTTTGCTTTATTTGTAACATTCTCGATTAGCAATAAACAAATGAATAAAGAGGGTGTGAATTCACTTGCGTTTTTATTTTTTTTTAATGAAAATAGATGAATATATAAACAAAAAATTAACGCAATCAAAATATGAAATTTGAGATTGAAATAAAATAGTTTGATATATAGAAACACTTGATGTCGTATAACAAACAAAATAATTTCTTGAATAGTTAAACATATTCAGAATATAGTTTTTAGTTTTTATTAGTTTAACTTTTTGATTGTCTAAGATTTTAGATGTATAAATAAGCTTACACAAGAGAAAAATACTTAATAAGATTACTTTTTTCTTTTTGATCTTTAGTTTTGCTTATTGCATTTCCATCCTTAAATTTCTACCACATTAATTTTCTTCCAACAATTAATAATAAGAAGAAGCATAGAAAACCTTAATACTCCTCCAACTCTTTAATGCCTTTTAAGGTTTTTTCAAAATAATAGTTGATTGGGAATCAATCGATCGGTTAAGTCTGCCTGTTTAGAATATATATATATAATTAGTTTAATTCCTTGATTGTTTACAACATTAAACCTATAAATAAATTTATAATTAAAAGCTTAAAGTATAAATGTAAAGAGGAATACATAAGAGAAAAAACACTCAATAAGATTGTTTTCCTCTCAAACCTTCTTTTTATTTTTTAATTTTGCTTATTGCATTGGTGCATATAAACTTCTACCGTACATATTTGTTTTCTAAGAGTTGGGGACGAGAAGATGCAAAAAAAAATAAAAATAGTAGTAAGTTTCTTTAACGCTCCCTTACGACTCCTCCAACTCTTTAATGCTTTTGAGGTATTTTTCCAAATAGTAGTAAGTTTAATTCTAACATGGTTGATACACATTTTGATTCGGATCGGAACATCACCTGAGCATACAAGTGTCCATCAACATAACAAGCCCATATGTTAATCGTCTCATTAATTCAAGCATAGTATCGTTAGAAAGACTATAATTGCTTACCAAATCGAGTACAAGACAGTAAAAAACCAAGAACCACACATGTTTTTGCATAGAGCCAAGAGCATTAAAACCCTAACTCTCCATTAAATTTTCCTCGGTGATAGTGAAACCTTCTGGTGTCAACTTCTCTAAGCCACGAGCCAAGTGAAAGTCTTTAAATTTTGAAGGGGCCAGATCCATATCTATATATATATTGAATTCAAGGAAACATCAATTTTTGAAAAACGTACTTTATAGGCTCAGGTGAGCGAGTAAAACCTCGGCTGTCCCAGACTCTTATAAGAGATACACGTTCTAACTTGAACTCAAAACCTGCTGTGCAAATTTCAAGCTTTTTGCCATTATACTACGCTCCTTGGAACAAATAGTAAAAAACAAACCAATACAATGATTACAAGTTGAAGGCCAAATCCATACATGCTATATAGTTCATACATATTTTTTTTTTTGATATGCAGTATAAACTTAAAGCACCAAAAAATGCCGACAAAAGAGAAGGCAAATACAAAAGAGAAAACTCTTAACAAAACAGCAGCAGCCAGGTTCTACCCAGTAGCATCCTATCTGTCTTCAAACAACCACGAATCAACGCAAAGCTTGAAGACGATGCTACCACTGAAATGAAGTCAAAATTCAATGGATGCTCTTCTGGAATTTCATGGGCCAAATAGTTTCCATATCTGTAGCACAACCTTGCCAGCAGAATTCACCAACCAAGAACAGAAGCTCAAGAACCCAATTCATCGATGCAAGGCTGCCTTCATTTCACTCCATTGTCTCACATCAGTGAACCTAAATGCTTTCTTCTTCCATTTCAACATAGCATCTTAGCAAAAACTCATAGAATCATTAAATAAAATGAACATATGATTTCTATAAACCAATCAGTCTATCTAGAAAAGAGAGGCAAGTAACCAATGAACAACAAATTATAATCACAGCCATGCTACCAGTTCACCATACCTACTTACACCTTGTTTTGCAAGATTATCTGCAATGTGATTAGCTTCTTGCAGAGTGCAAATATAAGTTACAGGACCCAGAAATGATGAGAAACGTGGAGAAAGGGTTAAGAGATTCTGGTAAAACCATGATCTGATAGACTTCTTTGTCATTCAATTGACTACATTTCCAGAATCTGATTCCACAACCACTTCCTTTCCAAACATATCTTCCTTCGATGTAGATAACTCCAATTCTTTAACAGCAGCTAATAATAATTATGTTTCATTAGAATCTTTTATTCCAACAGGGATTGAAAAGAGTCCCAACGCCAATCCTTTATGATCAGGTAGAAAACCTCCAATAATACCAGCAGGACCTGCTTATACCAAGAGAAGAGCCATCCACATTCCATTTCAAAACCAGAGGTTCTGGAGCTGACCACAGAAACTAACGGTCGTGACTTCCTAACATTCGACCATTTTATCAAACCAGAGGTTCTGGAGCTGACCACAGAAACTAACGGTCGTGACTTCCTGACATTCGACCATTTTATCAAACCATCAGCACACATAAGCAAGTCAAGAGCACAATAAGGGAAGTCAGGTAATAAAGCCTTGACCCATACAGCAGAAAAACTGTCTCGTAATCAGGCTGCTTCTTGTTAAAAATCTGATCGTTTCTTAGAAGCCAAAGAGACCTAGATATGGCAAAGAAAAACATTGACCATACTTTTTTTCTTTTTCGAAAAACTCTATTAACCCACTTTCCACTGTTGAAGCAAACTCAGCATACTTCCAAGACAGCACCGAGGGAGCCCCTACCATCAAATGAACTTAGTCGATATATTCCAAAGTTTTTGAAAATGTAGAAGGAGACATAAACAATGTAGTCGATACATGAATCTCCAGCAAGCGAGACCGAATCAATACAAGATAGATCAACGATGATGATCAATCGAAATTTGCCACGCACAAGAAATCCCAGAGTTTGGTTAAACCATGTGCACAGACATTACATATACAGGGACCTCAATTTAGATAAAGTACTTAATTTCAACGCGACTGAAGCAAGAAAGTGATAAAAAGTTTCTTACATTAAATTAAATAGATAATGGTAGAGAGCACAGGGGCGACAAGATGAGGGAATGCATAATTTAACAAGGTAGTCTAAAGACTAGTAATGAGAACATTATCATTAAAAAAAAAAAAGTAATCAGAACATGTTAGAGTATACAGGGGAATCTTTTTGGATGTTAAAATTTTGTGGGAATAAAACGAAATTGAAATAGTTCTGATTTTATTATAGCCACAATTAAAATTTTTTTTGATTGGTCTACGAGTAAATAAAATTAATTAATTAATAAATTAAGGGGCTTTTTTGCATAAAGTATTTATAATTAAGGATGCAAAATATTTTCTATACAAAATGTTTTGTGTCATAACCCAAATTTGATTTTTTTTTTAAAATAATATATAAAAAATAAAAAAAAAATATTTTTTTAAAAAATATAACCCATATTAACCAGGCATGTGTTTTCATTCAGAACAACGCAGGGGTAGACAAAAATAGGGTTTTATTGAAGAAACATGGGAAAATAATTTAAGAATTTGATCAAGAAAACTTAAATTGAAGGTTTGGGGGCCAATAAGGATGAAATTATAAAGTTGGATGTCAATTTGATAAAAAATTAGAAGAATTTATAAGTTTAGGGACTTAATAGAACTTTGAATTGGTTTAGCTTAATTGGAGAAATATCAAAGTTCAGGGTCATTTTTGGTCAAAATTGCAAGAAATAAAATTCTAGGGACCAAATTGAATAAGCACTAATACTATAAGGGGGTTAATAGATTTTACCAGGGGTAATTTTGAAAAAATTAAAACTTTGAGGAGTCAATTAAGGACAAAATTGATTAAATTTGAAATAAAGGGCTATTTTGTAAACGACGTAGAAATCCAGGGGTCCAATTGCATTGATCCAAGGGCAAATTTTTTTTAAAAGGAGAGATTTTAAAAAATAAGGGTTTGATTGCAAGATATCAGAATTTCAAGGGGAAAATTAAAGATGACCATTTCGGCATAAAACATTATAGTTTCAAGCACTGTTCATTCTCTTCTCCAGAGAGCAGGGGAAATCCGTTCTAGATGCCATAAAAATGGCTTCGGCCAGAACCCAATTCCCCACCAAATCCACACCAAACCAGATCCAATTCATAGTCCAGGTTATCCATCATCAACCTGAGTGGCAAGTACGGTTCCTCTTGCCCTACGACACGCCTCTGGAGTTAAGGAAGCCCATCACCAACAGTCCAACAATGGCAGGACTGTTGGTGTTTTTATTCCCGTAAAACACGGACAATTTCAAGCCGTGCTTATCCTTATCCTCACGATCATTATCCTAGGAGAGATAAGAAGGACCCGCCGGGCATAACCAGGGGTCCAGCCCTATAAAAGCAGAGGAGAGGAGGCGGAGAAAAAGGAGAGCAGAGGAAAAAAAAAAGCAGATCATCAAAAGTCAGAGGAAGAGAAAACCAGAGAGCAGATGAGAGGGAGAGCCAGAATCAAGCAGAGCAAGACACAGGAGAGGGAATTTTGCCTTCCTTCTAAACTCCAGGAACTCACGTCCCACACAGGTAAGCCTCTCTTCCCCTGTTTTGCAATTTTAATTACCCTTTTACTGTGCAAGCATGCGTGAATTATAATTCACGCATGCTTGCTAAGTGTTCCAAACTTGGTCACTGGGTTTCCCAGTGACCAGGCTCTATAGGGCTGGGCTTAATCCACCCCTCCAAAAATAGAACCGTTGAGACTAGGCCTAGACCTTGAGTCCAGCTGGCTTGATCTTTGAGTTAAGAGTGTGTTTGGTAAATACATTTTTATACTTAATTCCTTAGTTTTTAACTTTTCTTTATTTTAATATCTATCCAAATAGACCTTTAAAGATATCATAAAATTTCAAAAAAAATTAGGGACCTTATTGAATTTATTTATGGATCCCTCGCATGTTTTGTTTTTTCCTGATAACTTTACTTAGTATTGGATTGTAGGCTTATATCATAAAATGCGAATCTGGTATAAAATTTACCTATCTTTTTTTATTTCTTTGAAATAAAAAAATGGCTCTTTTATTGCAAAAATACAAAAAAAATGATGTTTTGCTTTCAATTAAAATTTTACTTTATGCACCGACACTAGAGTCAGGAATATTCATATTCACTATTACCAAAATTGGGAGTGCTTTGGTATTCACTAACGTCATAGTTAAGAATAGATACTAGGATTGGGAATTATTTTGAACTCTTAATATTCATTGGCACAAGAGTTGAAAGTATTTGTAGTTGAATATTTACCGGCACCAGAGTCAGGAATATTATAGTTAGACAATCAAAAGTATAATTCAACAAATCTTTAACAATTTAAGACAAAACCAGCGATACAGCTTATCTCAGGTAGGATGCTTAAGGGGTGATAATATTTTTTTTTACATAATAAGTTTCGTACCATAGAATCTCTATTGACCAGTTAGGGTTTCTAGTGACCATAATAATACGTGACAACTCCTTAAACCATATATTTTTCTCTCTAAGAATAAAATGTCAAATATCTATTCTTTTTCCATAGAAATCTTAAGGTCGCCGCGATGTTGGGTGTCTTAACCCATTTCTAGGTTATTCTTCAATTTTTTTTTTCAAAATAAAAATAAAAAATAAAATAACAATGTCGAGAAAGCAAACCGAGACGAATAAAAAAAAATTACATAAAAATCAAGCTATAATTTTGAATGAAATTCAAAGCCTAATGGTACCTTATTATACCAAAGACCGAAGAAACAATGAAGATTTAAGGTCAAATTAAATGATTATTGGAAGAATCTGTATAAAAATTAAGTCCAAGAACATAATTAAATTTTTAATAGGCCAATTGATTTAATCATGGGCCAAATTAAAAGTTTAATCTTGTTCAAGAATTAATTTTGATCTAATTAAAGAATTTAATTAAATGCAAGGATTTAATTATACTTTATTTGAAACTCTGAAAATTTATAATTTAAATATGTGAATCACTCGGTGGAAACTCTATAAAACTCTAACAAAAAACCTTCACTATGATGAATTGAATAGTGAAAAATAAAATAGAAATGGTGATAAATTATAAAACCTTGATCAAATTTTATAATGTTAATAAAATTATTGACAATTTAGAATTGGAAATGAGATGGGTTAGTTAAAATAAAATAAAATAAAAATTGGTATAGTATTGAGCATCTTCCCACCTAATAACTCCTCTGCTGGCATGGAAACCCTGAGTGCTGAGACTACCATGAAGTAGTAACCAAATGAAGACATCATTTTTTGGAGGCGCGTGACTCTTCCGAAGAATATTAGGAAACGAATTCTCTCCTGGAAACAAAACACAATAAAAAAAATTGGTGCCTGATTTTGTTGAATATGCACCCGAGGTGTTGTGCTTCCACAATTTTATATCCATGGCACCATGTAAGATAAAATACCTCCCAACTTCAGCAATTAGATATTCACAAACTGTTGCCTGCTGTTGGGTTGAGAGACGGTAAAGTCTTGGAAATTTGGACTTCAATGGAGCAATACCCCACCAACAATCCTCCCAAAACCTGGTAAAAAAATAGCAGGAGAGCAGCCCAAATCAATTGTTAGCTTCAAGACAGAGTATGTACAAGAGCCCTTCTAACAAACCGCCATTTACTACATCCAAAGCCACACAAATAAACTCTTGAAATTATAAAGATAGGTTGAAGAAGGACTTCATCGCACAACTTATAAAGATAGGTTGAGTGGACAAAAAAATTGAAAATAACAAAAATAGGTTGAAGAAGGACTTGATCGCACAAATTGAAAGTTGGAAAACTAAATTAGACCAAATAGCAGAGGTTAGGAACTTAATAGCATCAATGAAGAGCCTAATTAAAGGAAACAATGAGATTTTTGGACCAAATAGAAGAAAGATGTTGAAGATTAGGGAAAACTTGCAAAATAATTAAGTTCAAGGACTTAATTAGTTTTTTTTATGGGCTTGATTGATTTAATCAAGGGCATAATTAGAAGCAAAATTAAGATTGAAAGTCAATTTAGCCAAAATTGAAAGAACTCATTAAGTTCAAGAACTTAATTAAATTTTTAATAGGTTTCATTGACTTAATTGAGAGAAAACTAAGTTTAAAAGCCTAATTTGGGTTAAATTGCAAGTTCTAGGACCAATTTTGAATTTAAATAAGTTAATTGGTTAATTCAGGGACTTAACTGTGAAGAAAATAAAGATATTTGAATATTAATTAAGAGCTTAATTGAAAAGATTCAAAATCAAGAACTAAGGTGAAAAGGGCGTGTATTAGGGACTAAAATCGTTGAATCAAGGGTTACATTGAGACAAATTGAAAGTTTAATGATCAAATAAGGGCTAAATTAAACAATCTGAAATAAAGGACTTATAAATAAATGATGCACAAATCAAAAGATTCCAATTAATATTATTTGGGATGCGATCGCATGAATTAAAAAGTTTTCAAGTTAATTGAAGATGCATGCACCAAAACTCGAAGTATAGGGACTAGAATGAAATTTTTTAAAACCCTAATTAAAACCTTGATTTTTAGGGTTTTGGCCAGGTGACATATCACTTGGGTTTTAATTAAAAGAAGGAGTGACACATTGCTCGAACATTATTCTTCTTAAGTAAGAATATTGATCAAGGAATCTCCTTCAAATGAATGGGTACAACTACTTTGATCACCTCAAATGATCTAATTAACACCAATTTAGAAACACTTTCCCTATAAGAAGTTTTCCCATTGGAAAACAAAGTGAAATATATATTGAAATAATTGGATAAATGTATTAGTCAGAATATATGTCATAATTGATGAAATATGTTCTTAGGTACTTGAATTTAGAAATAGAAAGAACTCCATTTGACCCATCATGATAAAAAAAAAAAAAAATTAATAATAACCCTACCATTGGATAAAAACAAATTTCTTTTGTACTAAAATTAAATTTTATATAAAAAATTAACTTTTTATCTTTTATATAAAATTTAATTTTTATAGTTCTTAAAAAAAAATCTTCTCCCTTGAACCATAGTGAAAAGGCAATAGTCATCATTTTGGGATTATAATAGTGATAAGACCAAGCTAGAAAGACTTTCAATTCTTATATTTTTTACCTTTTTTATGTCGTGGATACACTTCTAGATGTCATTTATGAGTGAGCAGCTACTTTCAAGATTTTTTAGTCTGCAAACTCTATCTCAAGCACATTTAAGTTTAAAGTTCTTACAAGATCCGGTGCATTAGGCTATATACACAAATTTCACTTTTTACATTGATGGACATTAAATATAATGTTTTCTAGAGTTAGATACAACCTTCTTTTTTTTTTTGCATGAGAACTAAAACTATTTTTATTTGAATTTTTTTGCTTTCCAACATGAATATTAAAAAGTTAGGATTATAACTCTAATAAATAAAGCAAGAAACTCTGAGGGCATGCTATTATGGTGAGATTTTAAAAATTATTTTTATTTGTTCCATACACAAGATGTTTTTTATCCAGATCGATAAAGGATATTATCAATTCAATAATTTTTCTTATAACTATCTTAACCTAATTTTTTAATTTTCTAAAAAATAATAATATATATAAATAATAAATAAATAATAAAAATGAATAAATAAAAAATAATTTGAAAATTGGGTCAAGACAACACAAATTGAAAAGTTTAAAGACTAATAAAGATGAAACTATAAATTTGGAAGTCAATTTTGATAGAAATTGAAAGAATTGATAAGTTTGGGGACTTAATTAAACTTTGAATTAGTTTAATTAATGAAATTAAGAGCTTAATTGAAAAATTGATAAGTTTGGGGACTTAATTGAATTTGAAATTAGTTTAATTAATCAGGGGCTTAATTGAAGAAATATCAAAGTTTGAGACTGATTCAAGATAAAATTGTAAGAAATTAAAGTCTAGGGATCAAGGTGAAATGGCACGGGTACTATAGGAAGTTTAATTGATTTTTCCAGGGGTAATTTTAAAAGAATTAAAAGTAGAAGAGTCAATTAAGGACTGAATTGAATAATTCAGAAACCAAAGATAGTTTTGTAAATGACACTAAAATCTAGGGGTCCGATGGTAATTGATCCAGGGGAAAAACTAAAAAAAAAAGAGAGATTTTCCTCGAACAAGGGCCTAATTGCTAAATATCAGAAGTTTAAAGGGCAATTTGAAAATAGCTATTTCGGATGAAAACGACCCTGTTTCAATTCAAACTGTTCATCACCTTCTACTTAACACGGGGAAAACCGACTGTGCAGGAAGGAGAAGCGGTTCGTCTCTGCCAGCTGCCCACGATCCCTCTCGCCCCCACCATGCATGGACGAAAAGGGGGACGCAGAGAGGACATAACACAGGGGAAAAGAACGAACAGGGAGATAAACAGAGAACCACAGAACGACACTTAAACGAAACACGAAGACTGGAGAAAAAAACAGGAAGACAGAAACGAAGACAGAGGGAACAACACAGACAAACGAAAAACAGAACAAGAACGGAGAGAGAGATCCCAGAAATAAAAAAAGAGACCAGGGATAAAGAAGAATTCCAGAAGAAAGAAGAGAAGGTCGACAAGGTTGCCCAGCCACCAGTCTCTAGCGTGGCATTAAAAAAAAAAAAATTGATCCTTGGTTTTGAATTTATGTATTTTAACCCTTAATTGATAAATAAAATTCTAATTTTTTTAATTTGACCCCTAATTCGGTCAATTCCAGCCCCTATATTTATACATATTTTTCAGTTTGGTTCTTGGTTTTGAATTTCTTGGATTAAGTCCATAATTGCCCATCAAACTTTAATATTTATGCAATTAAGCCCCTGATTTGACCACCTTAACTCTTAAAAATTATAATTTGACCCTTGAACTTTAATTTCTTTAAATGAAAGTCTAAATTGTATTTTGATTTCTTGTCAATAGGGTCTTTTTTTGAGCGGTAGCGCACTACCTAGCATCTTGTATAATACATCGTTGTTTTGGTTTAGCATTTTATGTGTAGATGATGTCATGGCATGCAGGAAAGAGCTGGCATATATAAAAATAGTTTAATTGAAAATTCATATCATTTTTATCAAAACAAAGTGTTCATAAACCAATCAATAGTTGAATTGCTGACTGACAGTTGACCATTTCACAATTTATGTCTAAGTGGTCGGTGGATATGTAGCTGGAAGCAAACGACTGATTCAAAACACTTATCATCCTTTGGTGCATAAATTGTTCTAACCTCACTCTATCTTAATTGTATGTCTTTTATCGATCTATTAATCGTCAACACAAACGATGAACGTCCGATAATATTTATTTATTATATATAGTGTCATAACCCAATTTTTTATAAAGAATATAAAATCAATGATTAAAAAATATATATATTTGAGAATGGGGTTAAGACAACAAATTTTGAAGTTTAGGGATAAAAATATCAGATTTGAGAATAAATTGGTCAGAAATTGAAGAATTAATAAGTTTGGAAATTTATTTAAAATTTGGATTAGTTTAATTAATGAAATTAGAAGACTTATTAAGTTTGTGGACTTAATTAAACTTTGGTTTAATTAATTAAATAAATTCAGGGACTTAATTGAAATTTATCCAAAAAGGGAAAAATTGAAAGAATTAATTAAGGACCAAATTGAATAATCCAGGAATTAAGGACTTTTTTGTAAACATTGCACCAATTGAGGGATTTAATTGAAATTTGTCCAGAAAAGGGCAAAATTAAAAGGAATTTTTATTTAATTGAGATCCAACTATTACAATTCCAAAGTTTAGGGGTCAAAATGAAAATGCCACTATTGCCGAAACGGTGCCGTTGATACTAGGAATCCAGTGTTGCCAAAACGTCGTCGGTGTGGGGGGAACAGCCGTGTTCGTCTTCTCCATCCCGAGTCAACAGGCTGAAAATCTGCAACAGATTTGATCCAATAGTGGATCACGGCTCTCACCCATGATCTCGTTCATGGAAGATAACAGTCCTGCAAAGGCAGGACTGATTAGCGGCTGTGTATCTATAAAAAAGGGAGGCAACAACCCAGCAGAAGGGGAAGAAACGGAAAAAGCAAGGCAATCCCAGAAAAACAGAGCAACCAAAAACAGAACCAGAAATACACAGAGAAGAACAAAAACATCAACCCAAAACAGAGTAAAAAAAAGGGGCATAAACCAAACAAAATACCAATAGAGAAAAAGAGAGAAAGACTGAGGGGAGTCACAGATCAATCTTGTTTTCGTTCCTATAAGAAAGCAATTAATCCCCTAACCATCGATTATCAACAGAACTCAGTTGAACTCCACCAGCGCTGCAGCCTTCTTCACCGCCGTCTGAAACAGGATCCCAATCGATCACCGAACCATGGGCATTTGACAAAAAGCAGTAGAACCCACACCAGCATTGCAACCCTCCTCAGCATCGTTTGAAACAGCAAGCAGTCGAACTCCACCAGTGCTGCAGCCTTCTTCAATTGCTAGAAACAGGTGCGCCTTTTCCATATTTTCTCTGTTCTTCGGTGTCTAATTAATTGTTTGAAGTTTGAACAGTGCGGAGGTAATTTAATTACCTTCGCACTGTTGAATGCACGCGTGATTTGTTTCACGCGTGCATCCTGTTTTTAGCCGGGTCACTGGCTTGGGCCAGTGACCCGGGCCAGGCTGGCTGGGTTCAGCCCAGCCCAGCCCAAAACTAAAAATAAAAAAAATATAAAAATGTAAAAAATATATATAAAAAAAATTGTGTAGGTAAAAAATATATACATAAATGAATTTATTGTTTTATTTATTTATTCATTGACAAAGAAAAACACATAAAGTAAAATAGAATAAATTTATTTAGTATATTCACCGACGCTAGAGTCGGGAATTAAAAATACTAAGGTAAATTTATTTTATTTTATTTTTGTTTTGCATGCGTAAAAAATAATTTGATAAATAAATGAATTGATTTTATTTTATTTATTCACATAAGATAAAATAGGATAAATTTATTTAGTATATTCACCGACGCTAGAGTCGGGAATAATAAAAATACTAAAGTAAAATAGGATAAATTTATTTAGTATATTCACCGACACCAGAGTCGGGAATAAAAAATACTAAGGTAAATTTATTTTATTTTATTTTTGTTTCACATGCGTAAAAAATAATTTGATAAAGTAATGAATTGATTTTATTTTATTTTATTCACATAAGATAAAATAGGATAAATTTATTTAGTATATTCACCGACGCCAGAGTCGGGAATAATAAAAATACTAATGTAAATTTATTTTATTTTTTTAAAATTGATTTATACTTGTTTATTCACTGACGCTAGAGTCAGGAATATAATAAAAAATGATGATATTTTAATTTATTTATTTTTCCAGCTATGAATTTTTACCAACGCCAGAGTTGGAATTATTCGAGCTCGAATATTCACGGGTGCCAGAGTCAGGAATATTATAAACAAATCATCATAGCATAAACTAATAAACATTTAGCAATTTAAGACAAAACCAGCAATGCAGTCTGCCTTAGGTAGAATGTTTAAGGGGTGATAATATCTTCCCTTTTACGTAATCAGTCTCGGATCATAGAATCTCTGTTGACCAGTTAGGGTTCCTAGTGACCATTGTCGCACGTCGAAAAATCCACGCGCGACATCGGCTGGCGACTTTTCATCGTTGTCACGTTGATTGCTTGAATTTGGTTCGTTGGAGTCGCCACCTAGTAATTCATTGAGGGCTACTAGGAAACCTGATATACTGGTCTCGTCAGAGATCGCGGGTAAGGGACTGGTTGTGGTTAGGGAAGGTATTAGCACCCCTAACGCACCCTACCTGAGGTAAGCTGCTTTGCGGACTTGATGTGATTTTAAAAATAAAATTTTTAGCTCAATTCTAAGGCTTTGATAAATCAGTTATTAGTTCCAAGAATATCTATAGATACATGTTCTACATTTTCATGGAAAATACAACATGATTTTTATCTGTCCTTTAGATATTTGTGCATATAAATTAAATTCATTTTTTTTTATTCAATAACATACATAAAAAAATACAAGCACACACAAACATTTCTTTTTCTTTTCTTTTTTTATTATCACTTTCTCTTTCTTTTCTTTTCTTTTTTTTTGTTCTTTTTGTACATCACATTACAAAATTATAAAAAATTAAACCCTAAACAAAAATTACATTACATAATTTTAAAAAATACAAAATAGTCCCTAAACTCCAGAAATTGCAGGGAAGCCCTTCTGCCACCCGCAGGAACAGTGGTGGCGCGTCTCCCAACGCGCCACCGCCACTAGCGGCGCGTGGGTGCACGCGCCGCAGCCAGAAAACGCTGAAAAAGCAGGGGTCAGTCACAGCTTGCTCCCCTCTTCACTTTCCTGCCGGTGGTGAGGATCACCGCCTCCTGCAACAAGAGAAAAATGCACAAACAGTTGATTTTAATTTTATTTTCTCAGATCTGGTTCTGTCTCCTCTTCAGATCCATCTCATTTCTGTTTTCTCTCTTCCTCCGATGCTGGATCTGGTGGTTGTCGTCCGTGGCTGCTGAAGCTGCGGTGGAGATGGGGTGGCTGTCCGGTGGTGGTCGCTGCATTGACGGTCTTCACTCCTGTTGGTGGCAGCGATGGTCGGCCTTGCTGCTGTTGTTCGTGGGGCTCTTGCTGCTGGTTGCGCCGCGGTGGGTGACACGACCAAAAGCTTGATGTCTTCTCCCAAGTGCAGGAGTGTCGAAGTAATAAATAACCCGGCAAGACCGGGGTCGAACCACAGAGAGGTTAATTGTATAAATTATAAATAACAATACAACAACAATAATAACAATAATAGTAATAGTAATAATAAAGAGAGCTTTGAGATGTAAAGTTGATGTAAGGATTAAACAACGATAAAAATAAATGTCAAGGTTAGAGGATCCACTAATGGTACTTCAAACAAGTATAATATAAACTTTATTACTCAATTGGAAACCACACATAAAGGAGGTTCCAATCATATTATAAATTGTTAACATGATTACATTAGTTATCTTATTCGAATAAAAGCTAATACTTGTAAATGTTGGCAGGCATTCATGATTATATAACTTATGTTAACAACAAATCAAGTCCCTTTCATAGCTCAGGTGTCGGTTATACCATACAGTATGGGCTATGAAAGTACCAAGTATTTGTTTTGTACCAAGTGTTATACAACATAAATCTAGATTAACCATTTAACAAGCAAAGTATTAAAAGTGAACAAGATAACAAATATAAAACATGTTAGTATCCAACGTTAAGGTCCATATTAAGTTTATATTTATACTTATTCTTACACCATTAGTGTACCCTTTTCACCTTGACATAATTAACTTAGCTAAACATAATGAAAGAAAGAAACATAAATGAACAAGATAAGAACATAAATGAGAAAGAAGTTAACTAAGTAAAGGAAAGGAAATGAAGTGCATAAACTTGATATTAATGAAAGCAAAAACATAAGCAAATACAAAGAGAGAAAGCAAAGAGCATGATCTTGATCTGGAAACCAAGATGCCTCAATACATGGTAAGTGCCTCCTTTTATAGGCCAAAATTTTGGAACTATTGATTTGTTGACTAATTGATGAGTGGGTGGCCACATCTTGACTAGATAACAATCCTTATCTTCTTGTCTGATCAAGACGTCATTGCTAACATCATAATTTGCCCAGAATCCTCAAGAATGTTCTAGGAAATTGTCTCAGCTTTTCCAACAAAAAAAAAGATGAGGTCATTTGGACTTCTAGAACTCAAAGATATGGGCTGAACACTAAAAATAGTGTTTTGGGCTGCAGGACAGCTTCGGACTTCTTCGTTTTTCCTTCAATTTGGACTTCAAAACGACCTTTTCATATCTTGGGCTCCTCATGAAAGTTGTAGGCTTTTGTTCTTACCTTTCCATCCATATAAAGTGGACCTAAATCCGAAATCTAGAGCTCCAGATTATGATCCAATTACTGAGCAATGTTTCCGGTTTGGACTGCACCGACATCTCTTTTCTAAGTTTGGCCATCTCTTTGTCCTTTAACTTTCAATGCTTAAACTCATCAATCAATCCTTTTATTTATGTGATATTCCTGCATTTAAAATGAGCATTTACCATAAATTAAGGGATCTTATAATATCAAACTTGTTATTATTGAAACATGTTTTAGTTAAGAGTTATTGATACTTCAAGTGCAAAATGATGATATAAAACCTTGATAAACATGCACTTTTAAGTACTAATCACACCCCCCAACCAGCTTATTACTTAGTCCCTAGTAATCTAAAGCGTTAAAAATAGAGAAACAGTTTTGCAAGTTCCACAAAGCAAGGCATTCATCATTCAACTTCCATTAATCTATCCAGATAAAACAAACTCTCATTAAATTTATATTTCCTGCTTCATACTTCGTAAACAAGATATTAATAAACCTTCTTTTTGTGTGCTCAATGAAAACATAGATGATGGGGCTTTTGTTGGAAGAAAACAATATTATGTTCAAATGTTTAAGGTGAACTTCCTTGGTTGGGATTTTTTTTTTCTCTTTTTTTTTTTTCTTTTTTTTTTTCTTTTATTTATATATACACATACAACTTAAAACACAATGTATCTTTAACCCATGTAACGAGTTTTAGGCTAATGACTCCCAGACCAGTTGGTCTTAGGGCATTAGGTGTTGAGACACCCCTACGAGCTTAACACTCGGGTTGCAGATACTGATACGTAGATAAATGCAATGTTTGATTCCCTTAAGCTTTCTCCTTAACCCATGTAACAAGCTTTGGGCCAATAGCTCCCAAGTCAGTTGACTTTAGGTCATTAGGTGTTAAAACACCCTTCGGGCTTAATTGCTTTAGGTTAGGGAGGCTACGAAACCAAACTTATCCACGTTTTTATTATCATCAATACTATCTTTTTTTTTTTTTTTTTTTTTTTTTTTTTTTGCAAATTATAATACATCCTTTTCCCTTAGTTGTTACCTTCAACAAAAGAACATAATAATGTAATAATCCAATGTGCAACCCACAATCATATGTTAAAGTGTGTGTGTGTAAATGAAGGTTTAATAATACTTGTTAAATGAGTATATGAGCAGGAATCAAGTGATAACAATGTTGAGAGTTTGTAAACCTGAATATTTCAAGAAGTATTATGATAGACCTTTGGTAATGAAACTTACTAAGATGCGTCTCTTAGAGTCAATAAAATTGATTCCATACTCTTGTCATCCTAATAAACAAATTTTTTGTCAAATGGTTTTTTAATAATAGCAAAAACAGTTAGCAAATTAGTTTTTTTTTTTTTTTTTTGAAGTACTACCCTCTCCCCCCAACCAAAACGAGACATTGTCCTCAAATGTTCGAAGGTAGAAAAGATAGAGTATAGAAGACATCACTTGAAACAGCGAACAATGACAAAACCTGAAACACACTTAAAACAACATAAGAAGTAACAAACAAAATATATGCTATTAATAAAACCAAAAGACACACAAGGATTTCAACAGATGAAGGCTCAAATCTAATCTAAGCTTTTTTACGGCTTTCCTTAGTTGACCAATCTAGACGACTCATGCAGGGATCAATGACAGGGATGAAAGATTTGTAGTTGGTCAATCAATTGTTCAGCAGTAGCAGCAGAGATTATGATTCGTCGTGCCGAAGATGTTAGAAATTCCTGTTCCACAGCCTTGATCAAGGAAAGACAACAACTTATCATAAAAAACCATTAACATTTAACAAACCTATAGGTTTATGGTGAATGTTGCAGTTGGGCCCAAGATGAAATATGAAAGAATCTCTTCCAAATGTGCCCCAGACCACTGGTAAGGCAATGAAGGGCATTCAGCATGGTTAAACATGGTATTCAGTCGGTCAGACATTGTTGGGACCTGTAGTTCCTCTCTCCAATTGTTTTTCCAATGATGTCCTAGTTGCTAAAGCTTTGGGGACAACCCCCAAAAACTTGACTGCCTCCTAAAAATGCAGCCATTGACACACCTCCCATTAACCCAAGGCTGCCCTCCCCCATACACTAAATGAATCTTTCTCTCAGCTAGTACCCCGACCAAGATGATTTGCTGATTCTAAAAAACTCTTTTTTCTTTCCCAGAACTGGATCCACCGAAAACACAAATATTTCTTATATGATGACTTGAGGAACCTGCCATTTCTACACACTTCTATATTTGATGAATATATGGGAATGAGTGAGAAATGGAAGGAAGGAAGAGAAGAATTTTATAGATGAAAAAGTGAAAATGCAATCATACCACCTATATGTAGGCCAGCCTGTAGTCTCACAAACTCTCTCTCTCTTATTAATTATTTATTTTGGAAAAAGCATGTATGTACAGGTAGTTGTGATTGTGGCTCACATCTTCCCTTGGTTTTACTCCAAGAACGGCTTTAAACGCCCTCTATGGGTCGGGGATAGGCTTCCCATCCAGTTTTCTTAAAAACTGGCAATCAGGGTCTTTTTTAGTCAGATTCCCAAGACTAAGTCGATCATGTTCTTATATGGAATTGTGGCCATAAATCATGATATTACACGATGCACATCTCCACTAGGATTGCGTCTCAAGGGTCAACAAAAAGATTATCTAAAAGACCCCTTACTCAGGCCATCCTTAATGAATTGTATTTTATCTTCACGGTTTACAGATTACCATTCCTAAAGAACGACATGTCGCATTACAAGTCCATCTGGCACATCGATGACAGACTTTCAGTCGTTTTGCACGACGTTTCTTTGCAAAAGTGCTTTTTACCTGTTCCAGGCATGTGTGTGAAATGAAAAGAATTGGAGGACTCACCTGATAATCGGACCTTTGCTTCAATTAGCCAGCGAATATCTTCAGGAATTCCATGATTCATTAACAACCTCAATCTTGCACACCTAGCACGGTAAATTTTTGTAATCGCATTCTAAGGCCAGCGGGAAAATACCTTTTCAACTTTTCAAGAGTGGTGTCCATTTTTAAAAATTAGATATTGGGAAAAATATCTCAAAGAACGGGAGAAAGAGCAGAGAATTGTACAAATATATTACAAATATCAGTTATTTTGGGAAACTGAAAGAACCGACTTAAAGAGTCAACGGCAGTACCGTTATCCGCCATTTGACCGGGGTGATGAGACTAGCAGAGCACCGAAAAGTCACACTAAAAAGCAACAAAAAAAATGTGAGAAAAACAAAACTAATCAACCCTTTATCAATAAGATCTATTATTCAAAACCAATGGATTCATTTTCACTAGGAAACTCATCAAAGATAAGCTTTAAACGATGTTCATTTTACCTTCAAAACATTGTCATTCTTTGGATTCTCAATATCAAGGGCCCCATAAGGATACACATTGTGTTCAAAATAAATGGACCGCTCCATCTTGATCTTAGTTTTTCAGGAAATAAAATGGAGTTGAGAATATATAAAGCAAAAACTTTTTGGGACCTGGAAGAGGGCAGTATCAACTTTTTTGACAATTTTCACTAAGTTTTGCAGAATGCATGCTGTGTCCTTGAAATCATGGTGGGGCCAATAAAATCCATTTTGTAAGATTTTCTGGCAGTCGTCTCTCTTCGCATGAGAATTGAACTCCCACATGTCTTCAGAGAATGACGAAAAGTTTAATGACATTACTTTACCTCATTGTCGGGAATGCAATTTTTTGAAATATTTTGATCAGGACAATTTTTGAATAATGTAACAGGGTCATCTAAGTTAAAAGTTCTTCACTTCGTTTCAAAAACTTTTCCTTTTGTCTTTGCGTACTCCAGTGAGCTGGCAAATCTCCTGTTGCATAGAAAATTGATTATTTTTAGCAAACCAAGGCATTGAACTGAGAGAAAGTAAGGATATTCAGGAAAGTAATCAATCATCGATTGGTGTGATGTCAGATACTCAAATCTTGTTGTCACTCTTGATAAAAGAATTGGCATCAATATTTTTCGTTGCCTTTTTCATCCATGATTTGCTTCCAGAGAAAAAAAATCATTTGCAAATCTTCAGATTCATCCAACTCAATTTTACTTAAAAGTAGATTCAAGTGTGATCATGAACTAATTCTTCAATATGATAGGATCTCACTTCTTGTAAATCATATATCATCTTCCAGGCTGCTTGCAAACGTTGAAAATATTTCATCTCTAATGTTCATTGTTTCCAAAAGATAACTTTCATGAGTCCATTCCTACAATTAAATCAATGCATTAGAAGTTGCAAGAAACGGACGTCCTAAAATAATAGGAAATGAATTTACATGCTTCAACAGATTGCGTGGTCCAAGACAATAAAATCCACAGGATAAATGAATTTTATCGACTTTGTACATACACATCTTCAATTATTCCTCTAGGCACTTTTACAGATCTATCGGCGAGTAAAAGAGTCCTTACAGAAGTTGGTTTCTAATCTTCACCTACCTAGATTGAGACTTTGAAAAAAGAAATTGTCTGAATATGGAAGTAAATTCACACTAGCTCCAAGATCAAGTAAGGCTCTTTCAATTTTATGTTCTCCAATAAAGCAAGAAATTGTAGGACAACCAGGAGTCTTTCTTTATATTTCAAATCATTATTGTTCTGAAGAATGGCACTTACTTGTTCGGCTAAAAAGGCTTTCTTTTTTCACATTCAGTTTTTCTCTTCACAGTGCCACAGATCTTTCAAAAATTTAGCATAGGAAGGAACCTGTTTAAATAGCATCCAACAAAGGTATATTGATCCTTACCTGTTTTGAAAATTTCAAAGATTTCAGAGTTGTGACTAACTTTCCTTTGTTTGATCATGGCATGAGGAAATGGAAGTGCTGGCGGGGAATCAGCCTTTCTTTGCAATGTCTAGGTTCAACTCCTTCCTTACCCTCAGAGATAGACTCATCATCTTTCTCACAAGTCAAAGAATAGGTTTTTTCAATAACCTTTACCACTACGAAGAGTGATGACTGATTTGACTTGATCCATGTGTTGGCTTCCAGAATTACTTGCATTTGCATTGTATTGCCCCCTTTGGATTTTGCTGTGGTTGAGAAGGAAACTTACCTTTCTCTTGGAAACTGAGAGCAGATGTTAATTTTGCAAGAGCATCTTTAAAATCGGTCATGCTTTGAGTAAGTTGAGTGTTGATTGTCTCCTGCTTTTCAATGAATGCATGCAATTTTTCCTTCAAAATTTCTTCTAGAGGTGGAGCATAAAGGGGTGCATATCCATGAGAATTTTGGAAAATTATGGTGTGCTTGAAACGTGGATGTGAAGTTTGTGTATTATTGTTGTCACTCTTCCAACTGAAATTTGGGTGATTTCTCCAACCAGGATTGTATGTTTGCGAGTATGGGTTATGGTTGGGCCTTTGGAAAACTGTTTAAAGCATGGGCTTGTTCATGGAGGCATTCCTTGAAAGAAGGCAAAGTTGGACAATCATTTGTTGAGTGCTCCTTGTTTCACAGATTTGACACACAATGTCTTGAACAGATTTTAAATTGACCACTCTTTTCAATTCTAGTGCCTCGACTTTTCTAGCTAAAGATGCAAACTTGGCTTGGAGGTCATGATCTTCCCTAAGGTTGTGCATACCTCCACTAGATGTATGAGGTTGAGTTTACTTGGTGCCTCATAAGTACCTGTGGTGTCCCAATTTTGAGCATTTTCGGCTAGCAAGTCTAGGTACTCCATTGCTTCATTAGGGTCTTTATCTTCAAAGGTTCCATTGCACATCAATTCAAACCATTTTGCCTATCTCTAGGTGTTTAAACCTTCATAAAAATGTGAAACCAATCTCCATGTTTCAAAACCATGATGTGGGCAAGTATTTAAGCAAATCTCGATACCTATCCCAACATTGGTAAAAATGTTTCTCCTGGCTTTTGAGTGAAAGTGATGATTTGTCTTTTGAAAAGAGTTTGTTCTGTGAGATGGAAAAAACTTTCTTTAAAAATTGTTGTTGCATTTCATCCCAAGCACGAATGGATCCTGGTCTCAAATTTTTGTAACCATGTTTTTAGCTTTATCTTTTAATGAAAAAGGAAAAAAGCTTTAATCGAATGGTGTTCATGCTACAATTTGAGTTATTATAGGTATTACAGACCTCCTCAAATTTCCCTTAAATGCAAAGTATGGATTTTCTAAGTCTAAACCATGAAAAGATGGTAAAAGTTGAATAATGCCTGGCTTTAAAATTAAAATGAGATGCATCAGGAGGGAAAACTATGCATTGAGGTGCACTTGTTCTTGTGGGATTCATGTGGTCTCTAAGTGTTCTCATACGGTTATTCTCATTATTCTCATTATGAAAGCGATTGATTATCTTCTTCGGCCATATTTTCTGAAAATGATGAAGATACCCTACAAAGTCGACCACTTAATGTATGTGACCAAACTCTCATGCACGTGTAAGAAGAGAATAAAAGGAAGAAAAGAAAATAGAAGAAAAAAGAAACAAAACAAAACAAAGGAAACAAAAATAGCTAAAATGAAAAAGTGAAAAGAGAAAATAAATTAAATATTATAATTTATACAAGAATTTACCTCCTCGGCAACGGCGCCAAAAACCTTGACAACGACCAAAAGCTTGATGTCTTTCTCCCAAGTGCAGGAGTGTCGAAGTAATAAATAAACCCGGCAAGACCGGGGTCGAACCACAGAGAGGTTAATTGTATAAATTATAAATAACAATACAACAACAATAATAACAATAATAGTAATAGTAATAATAAAGAGAGCTTTCAGATGTAAAGTTGATGTAAGGATTAAACAACGATAAAAATAAATGTCAAGGTTAGAGGATCCACTAATGGTACTTCAAACAAGTATAATATAAAACTTTTATTACTCAATTGGAAACCACACATTAAAGGAGGTTCCAATCATATTATAAAATTGTTAACATGATTACATTAGTTATCTTATTCCGAATAAAGCTAATACTTGTAAATGTTGGCAGGCATTCATGATTATAACTTATGTTAACAACAAATCAAGTCCCTTTCATAGCTCAGGTGTCGGTTATACCATACAGTATGGGCTATGAAAGTACCAAGTATTTGTTGTACCAAGTGTTATACAACATAAATCTAGATTAAACCATTTAACAAGCAAAAGTATTAAAAGTGAACAAGATAACAAATATAAAACATGTTAGTATCCAACGTTAAGGTCCATATTAAGTTTATATTATACTTATTCTTACACCAATTAGTGTACCCTTTTCACCTTGACATAATTAACTTAGCTAAACATAATGAAAGCAAAGAAACATAAATGAACAAGATAAGAACATAAATGAGAAAGAAGTTAACTAAGTAAAGGAAAGGAAATGAAGTGCATAAACTTGATATTAATATGAAAGCAAAAACATAAGCAATACAAAGAGAGAAAGCAAGAGCATGATCTTGATCTGGAAACCAAGATGCCTCAATACATGGTAAGTGCCTCCTTTTATAGGCCAAAAATTTGGAACTATTGATTTTGTTGACTAATTGATGAGTGGGTGGCCACATCTTTGACTAGATAACAATCCTTATCTTCTTGTCTGATCAAGACGTCATTGGGAACATCATAATTTTGCCCAGAATCCTCAAGAATGTTCTAGGAAATTGTCTCAGCTTTCCAACAAAAAAAAAGATTTGAGGTCATTTGGACTTCTAGAACTCAAGATATGGGCTGAACACTAAATAGTGTTTGGGCTGCAGGACAGCTTCGGACTTCTTCGTTTTTCCTTCAATTTGGACTTCAAAACGACCTTTTCATATCTTGGGCTCCTCATGAAAGTTGTAGGCTTTTGTCTTACCTTTCCATCCATATAAAGTGGACCTAAATCCGAAATCTAGAGCTCCAGATATGATCCAATTACTGAGCAATGTTCCGGTTTGGACTGCACCGACATCTCTTTTCTAAGTTTGGCCATCTCTTTGTCCTTTAACTTTCAATGCTTAAACTCATCAATCAATCCTTTTATTTATGTGATATTCCTGCATTTAAAATGAGCATTTACCATAAATTAAGGGATCTTATAATATCAAACTTGTTATTATGAAACATGTTTTAGTTAAGGAGTTATTGATACTTCAAGTGCAAAATGATGATATAAAACCTTGATAAACATGCACTTTTAAGTACTAATCAGTGGGCGCTGGGTTTCCTCTTCTCCTCTGCTTCGGGTGCGGACGGCGCTGCTGGAGGCTGATCTGGTTGCTGAAGATGAGGTCTGTTAGTGGAGACCTGTGAGGGAGAGAGGGCTGTGAGCGGGAGATAAGGAAATGGGGAAAATGGGGGTGACGATGGGGAAGGGCTCATCCCCTGGCTGGCGAGAAAAAGGGAAAAATCTGATGAGGGGGCTGGCCTTGGTCAGCGGCTGGGGGGAGGAAGAATGAAAAAATCAAAAGGGGAGGTGTGGGGTCAGATGGAGAAGAAAAATCAGAATGTGGGAAGGGGCGGCTGGCCGGCGGCTTGGTTTCTTTTTTTGCCCACACACTCACACTGATCTATTTTCATGGGCGACCGACCCACACTCTCCCAATGGTCTATTTTCACGGGCGACCTGCCCACATATTGGGTTTACCTGAGATCCCATCTGGCGACCTCATTCAATGGAACGAAAATATGTGTAACTCGGTTAACCTGAAATCCCATCTGGCGATTCCCTTTAACCAAAGCTACATGAGATCCCATCTGGCGACCTCATTCAACCAAAACAAAAGAATGTGTAAAAAATGGTCTCATTGTATGGGTGACCTACCCAAGGAAAATGCTGGTCTCATTGTACGGGTGACGAACCCTAGAAAAATGCTGGTCTCATTGTATGGGTGACTAACCCTAGAAAAATGCTGGTCTCATTGTACGGGTGACGAACCCTAGTGCTGGTCTCATTGTACGGGTGACGAACCCTAGAAAAATGCTGGTCTCATTGTACGGGTGACGAACCCTAGTGCTGGTCTCATTATACGGGTGACCGACCCTAGAAAAATGCTGGTCTCATTGTACGGGTGACGAACCCTGGAAAAATGCTGGTCTCATTGTATGGGTGACCGACCCAAAATGGAAAAAATGTGAAGAAGTGTGGTCATTGTAATGGGTGACCTATCCATGTGGAAAGAATATGAAAAGGTGGTCTCGTTGCGATGGGCGACCTACCCAAATAGAAAGAATGTGATGTGTGGTCTCATTGTAATGGGTGACCTACCTAAAAAATAGAAAAAATATGAAGTGTGGTCTCATTGTAATGGGTGACCTACCCAGATGGAAAAAATATGATGAAGTGTGGTCTCATTGTCATGGGTGACCTACCCGGATGGAAAAAATGTGAAAAACACGGTCTCATTGTCATGGGTGACCAACCCAGGTGGAAAGAATGTGAAAAAAAATGGTCTCATTATGATGGGTGACCTACCCAGATGGAAAGAATATGAAGTGTGGTCTCATTGTAATGGGTGACCTACCCAAAAATGTTGGCGAGGGCTCAAAGGCGCACTCGAAATGATGTAGGGTTAGAAAACGCGCTACCTGGGAAGTGAGGGCTCAACGGCACACTCGAAATGAGGTAGGGTTAGAAAAAATGCACTACTCGAGATGATGGCTCAAAGGCGCACACAAAAAAGAGGTGAGAGCTCAAAGACGTACTCAAAATGAGGTAGGGTTAGAAAACACACTACCCAAAAGATGATGATGAAACACCGACCTGACAAATGTTAAAAGCAATGCATTATGATCAATATGCATGTATACTTACCTGAGAAAAATAGGTCCCCCTTTCTTCATGATGTCTCTTCTTTCTCATAAGTTGGAGTGTTGGCAGTGGACTTCGATGGCTTTTTCGCTCTTGCTTACTCCAATCATCTCTTGTGATTTTTACCTATCATCATACTTCTTTGTCCTCCACCCCCTTATCTCAAGGGTTGCCAACTTTGCTCGACATTTTCTTAGAATGGGAATCATGGAGCCTGCCCTATCATATGTTTCTTTATTGCTCCCTAGCTTGATCATGCCCCCAAGTATTCAATTCGGGTTTGTGGACGAGGCTATGTGAAGGAAGGTTTGACAAGGAGTTGTTTTCATGCAGAATTTTTGAAATTCCAAAGTTATTCCAAACACAGAAATCATTTTGACATCGATTCAAAGCAAGCTCGTTCTGAAGAAATTCAAGTGTTTCCTATGGAGAGGTTATCAGAAGTGATGAAAACGTAAAACAAATATGAAGTGGCATCTGGTTTGTCAGAAAAGGTTTACATTTCAATTTGAGGGTTATTGAGAACCGAGGTTCAAAGCATTTATTTTATTTGCATGAATAATGATTTGGTTCACATGAGAAAGCATTGCCTACCGATCCAGATTGCTTGCCTTTGATCAGAAAGGGCTTGATTAGGCACGTAATGTAGGCTTGGGCTCTTGGCTATGAAGAAAATGATATTTGTAGGCTCAAAAGGTGTTTAAGGGATTTAAAGACTAAGGATCACTTGTGCTTCTTTCTTGACCTTTTGTCATTTGACTGTCTTTCAAAAATTGTCTATCGTGCCCCCTTGTGTTGGGCTTGGGCTTGTTCTCTTTGCTTTTGTTTTCTTCTTATGGTTTTGAGCATCATTATATTATTATTAATTTTTTTTTTTGCTCAAAACTTTTAGATCCTTTGGGTTTTTTCTTCATGACCCTAGCTTTGTTTGGGCACTTTTGATGATTGAGAATTTTCTTTTATGTCTTCGCACTTGCCCCCAGTGTGGGGTGTGATCCTAGCCAAGGTTATTTATCTCAAGAAAAGCATAAGGCTCAAAAGGGGACTGCAAATGATATATTTTAGCCTCGTGAAAAGATTATCAAAGATGGCCTTTCTTCATTTCAAACTCATGCATTTAGGATCGGTAAGCCTTACTTTCATGCGAGTATGTAATGTGATTTCTCATTATTCATTCAAATAAAAACTCAGCTTTTGAAGTCACTCCATGGGTTCTTGCTGTTTTTTTTCTTTCTTTTTTTTTTTTTTTTTTTTTGGGTTTTTCTAGGTGTATGGTTACCTTTCTAAGAAATCACCTGAATTTCCAGAACTCGTTTGCTTTGGACAAACATCAACATGATTTCAGTTTCTGTACTAAACTTTGAATTTCCAAAAATCCTTGTGAACATGTGCGATCATGCATAGCTTTGAAAGGAAGGAAACACACCCAAAGATTCTTGGTGTGATGGTTTCATGCTTAAAGGTTATGCTCAATATGTTATTTGCATGAAACAACAACAAAAATGAAGGTATGTTAAAAACACATGATCTTATTAACAAGAAAGGCTCATTTGACAAGGAAAATATTGCGGAATTTTGAGCCAAGTTACCAACAAAAACTGGAATATGTTGAAACAAAAATCAAGAAATTTTGCAGGCATGATCAAACTAAGGTTTTTTTTTTTTGTAGAACAAGAATAGGCTCCATTATGCACCAGTAGTGCCATTCCCTTCGAGGCTCTTGACAAATTTTGCCCCCAATTTCTTCGGGTTGAGTCATTGTTGGGTTTTGAACAAAGATGATAGGTCGGTTGGAAATAAACTTTCCTAGAGTTATTTTTCAGTATCTGCTCGAGTAAGCTAGAGGCGAGTCACACATGTCTTTAGAAACTCCAACTCTTCTTAACAATGGACTTTTCAGCGAGCACACTCTTCATCTTTCGTACTTTTCATCGTTCAAAGTCAGGTGTTGCAGACTCGTAGGGGACCTACTTTTCATTCTGGCGCATGCATGAAAAATATATGAACATGTAATCTATATGATGAACTCACCCTTCGAGGGGTGACAATATGGTCGTAACTCTTGTATGATGGAACAAGAATCGTGATTTTTGCCCAAACTCTACAATGAAAATTTTCGAAGCGACGACCAATGTGTCACCCACAAGTCTTGAGTTCAAGATGCTTCAAGAAGGGTTTGCCCTTATGCAAAAAAAACAATAGCACATACAACCTAAGGACAGGTTCTATTCATTATGTGAACATGGGTAGGTTTTCTATCTGGTCTCAAAAGGGTCTCATATCTGCCCAGTGACGTTCTTCGTAAAGACAGTATGAGGGCGTTGCAAGGAATGGTTAAGGTACGTATACCCACCATTACCAAGCAGGCACTCAGATATGAGTTGGGTGTTTCACGCATCTGAACCCTGACCAATAGTCTTAGGGCAGATCGCTAGTTCCCCACCTAACCTAGAAGCTTGTGTGTGCTTTCAACAATAAATACAGGTGATGCATGGGACAATTCTATAAAATGCATGGAAATAAATATTAACAAAAAAGATAAAAATGCAAAAACTTAAACACATCAAATATACAAAATTTAGTCCAATAATGTCAGAAACAGTACCTTCCCCAGTGGAGTCGCCATTCTGTCGCACGTCGAAAAATCCGCGCGCGACATCGGCTGGCGACTTTTCATCGTTGTCACGTTGATTGCTTGAATTTGGTTCGTTGGAGTCGCCACCTAGTAATTCATTGAGGGCTACTAGGAAACCTGATATACTGGTCTCGTCAGAGATCGCGGGTAAGGGACTGGTTGTGGTTAGGGAAGGTATTAGCACCCCTAACGCACCCTACCTGAGGTAAGCTGCTTTGCGGACTTGATGTGATTTTAAAAATAAAATTTTTAGCTCAATTCTAAGGCTTTGATAAATCAGTTATTAGTTCCAAGAATATCTATAGATACATGTTCTACATTTTCATGGAAAATACAACATGATTTTTATCTGTCCTTTAGATATTTGTGCATATAAATTAAATTCATTTTTTTTTATTCAATAACATACATAAAAAAATACAAGCACACACAAACATTTCTTTTTCTTTTCTTTTTTTATTATCACTTTCTCTTTCTTTTTTTTCTTTTTTTTTGTTCTTTTTGTACATCACATTACAAAATTATAAAAAATTAAACCCTAAACAAAAATTACATTACATAATTTTAAAAAATACAAAATAGTCCCTAAACTCCAAAAATTGCAGGGAAGCCCTTCTGCCACCCGCAGGAACAGTGGCGGCGCGTCTCCCAACGCGCCACCGCCACTGGCGGCGCGTGGGTGCACGCGCCGCCGCTAGAAAACGCTGAAAAAGCAGGGGTCAGTCACAGCTTGCTCCCCTCTTCACTTTCCTGCCGGCGGTGAGAAAAAGGGAAAAATCTGATGAGGGGGCTGGCCTTGGTCAGCGGCTGGGGGGAGGAAGAAGGAAAAAATCAAAAGGGGAGGTGTGGGGTCAGATGGAGAAGAAAAATCAGAATGTGGGAGGGGGCGGCTGGCCGGCGGCTTGGTTTTTTTTTTTTTTTTTTGAAGAAGAGAGGTTTAGGTTTAGGGTTTCTTTTTGTGTTTTTTTTTTCTTGTCAAAATTGCCCCCCCTTTGAATGTGTTGAGGAAACCAGTATTTATAGGCAAAATGTTGCTAGGTTTTTCAACTTGGTCCCTCAACTTCTTTCTTTTTTTGTAAATTTTGATTTTTCTTATTTTTTTGTATTTTTTGAAAACGAGCAAAATCAACGTCGACTCAATGAGGAAAATCAATGATTTTAAAAATGACGCGTGAAAAGTCGAACGCGTTCGAAAGTCTTTTGAAAATTTAAATTCTTTTTTTTAGAAGACGTTGAAAATGCTAAAATGACGAGAAAATATTAAAAAAACATATTTTTTGGATTTTCATTGTTTTTCTCTATTTTTGGATTTTTTTGAAAATATATCAAAACCTGGGTCAAAAATTGGGTAGCAACAACCATAATACTAGGTGGTGACTCCTTAAACAAGACCTTTTCCCCTAAAAGAACACGATGCCAGAAATCTGTTCTTTTTTTTATAATTCAAGAATTAATTTTTAAGGCCGCCGCGATGTCGGGTGCGACAGAATGACAACTCCACTAGGGACCTAAGACTAAGCTTTGTCTTTATTTGTTAAAATTGCTATAAATGCTTGTGGGTTATTTGTTTTTTTTATTTTATTTGGTTTATTTTATTTTTACAGCTTTAGCATCCATATTTATTCATGTCATCATATATATTGAATATGGATTTATGCTTCACACACCACGCATTTCATAATGAATATCTGTTATGTAAACTTTATGTTAAGTGGGAAAGTAGCGGTACCCCAATGACTTTAGCCTGGGTAAGACTCGTGAAACCATCCAACTTTCGCTTGATTGTTTACTCGATAGTGGTTGGTATGCCTAAACTGATATTATTCAAGGCCTCTATCTTCACGCTACTTGTAAGCCTCACATCAACCTTTCAAGGAAGATCACTGAGCATGCAGAAGACCTTTCAAAGACTAGATAGCAACCTACCCTAAGCATTTAATGACTAGAACTTACCCTTTAGGTTGTTCCCTATGTAAGTTTCACTAAGGTAAAGCTTAACATATACCATTTCATTACAGGATTATTATTTCGGGTGACATAATGGCCGTTAATCGAGAAGTCAACACTATTGAGTATGGGCTTGAATCTGAATCATTGCATATGACTGAGGGAGACTGCCTTAGACTGGATGATAGTGGGATACCGCTGCTAAAAGATGTGAGATGTGTAATAAATGATGCCATTTGTTTGCTTCCAATCACCAAATACTTGGTTGATGAAACAGAATTTACTAAGATGTATGGGAGAATTTTGCATCTTCTAAATGTGCCAGTATTGCCATTGGCCATAAGAACCCTGATTCATTTTTGGGATCCTGATTATCGATGTTTTACATTTGGGGAGGTTGATATGGTTCCTACAATTGAAGAATACAGTGTTTTGATAGAATTTCCTGAGAACATACATAGGGTGTACTTTTATCAAAAGATTGAGGATACTATAGAGGAGCTTGCTAAGCTATTAGGAATCCAACAAATGAGCTTATATAGAGAAAAAAATAATTCTGGGGGTTTGAGATGGAAACGACTAGAAGAGTTGTTGATTGCTAAAAATTCTAATCCATGTGCTAAATTAGAGGTATACAGAATATTGGCTTTGGGAATATTTGGTTTGATTTTGTGTCCTTCAACTGCTGGAATTATCAGTTTAGAGGCAGCTAATTTGTTTGTTGAGTATGAGAGGACCAAAATTAATCCTTCTGCTGCAATCTTGGCTGAAACTTTTTTGTCCCTCAATCATTGCAAAAAGACTGGAAAAGGTTCCATGAGATGTTGTGTTCCATTATTGTTCATTTGGATGGTAAGTCACATAGAATCCGAGACACCAATATTCCGGAATTTTTAGTGGTTTGATCAAAGGCCACTCGAGTTATTTGTATCAAATGAATGGACATTTTTTTTCTGAAGATGACTGGAGGGTAAAATTACAAGGAATTCCACGAAGCAATTTTAATTGGAGAGCTCCTTGGATGAGAAATGTAACGTACTTAATGGGTTGTGGGAAAAAGCCTTGGGTACCTTTGATCGGAGTGACTGGATATATTAGCTATGCACCTGCTTTAGTGGCAAGACAGCTTGGGGGCATACAAAGCATCCCAAGAACGGTTGGTTTAGCTCAATTTACTGGAGTATACAAAGGAGCTACCATGGAGGTGCTGGAGAGTATTAAACAGGATTGAAAATCTTTGGTACTTGTTAAAAAGGAGACCGGATTAAGGAATCCTTCAGTTAGTGAAAAGTATCCCGAATGGCGTAATGGAGGAGGCTCTTATATGGCAGAAGTTTCTGAATCTGTGGGCATTCGAAGAAAAAGAGTGAACTGTGAAGAAGAATTACGAAAACAAGTAAAATCATTACAAGTTGAGCTTAAAGCAAAGGAAGAACATAGAGTGTCTTTAGAGCGGCAGTTAGCCAAAGAAAAGGGTGTAAGGAAAACAGCTGAAGAAGAAAGGGACTCTGTGGGTCAAGACTTGATAAAGATGAAGGCTGACGTGGAAACACAAAAGATAATTAATCAGGACATGACATATTATATTGCAAAAGCTAAGCATTGGGAAGAGTTAGCCATCAAGACACAAGCTGTATTAAAAATGCGTCGGGCAGACATTGTTAAGTTTAAAGACCAATTGGGAAGAACTGAGGCTTTAACTAAAATTCACGAAGGGAAAAAAGCAGGGTTGAACAGTCATAAGGCTGACGTGGAAATGTTGAGATCTAAGCTGGACAAAGAAAAATTGAAGACCGTACAGCTTATAGGAAACCAAAAGGTGATAAAGCAACATAATCAAACATTGGATGATGCTAATAACTTTTTGTCTAGAAACAACTTGATGCATACTAAGAGGATAAGGGAACTACAAGATCAGATTGATTGAGCAGCTGCAGAAGCCCATTTATTATAAGTGGAAGCTCGTCAAGTGGGAGGAGATATAATGAAATATCAAAGAAGTATGGATAACACCGATCTTTTTTTAAAAGCAATAGCTACTAGAGGCAATGTTTTTTCTCCTGTAATAGATTAGATTAATTTTTCATTGTAAGCTTCTGAATAAATAATAAAAAAAGTTGAAACCCGTATTTTTCAATACAAAGATATGTGTATATGGCTGAAAGCCCAAATGTAAAAAAGCTAAGCAGATCTCCTCTCGGCATCGCAACAATGATATCAAGTTCAAGCTCAACCCACATATCCAAAGAATGACGACCATATGTCACCAACAAAGAGCAAATCTATATCCAATATGTTGCATTCACATTCATGCATCTCATACATTTGCTTATGGATTGTCATATTCTGCATATAACAGGTGGAATATAGGCCCCCAACTGAAACGTATCCATAATACTCGTTCACGAAAGAAAATGGAAAATGAAGAGAGAAATCAGTTAGAAGTTCAACACCAAAGAGAGTTGGAAAGCCTGAAAGAGGATGTAGCAAGGCTTACCAGCCTGCTTGAATAGGCTTTGAGGCTTAGAGTTGGAGAAGGGACATCTTCTCAACAAAAATTTACACCTCAGCCTCCGCCTCCCTTTGTTCTGCCATTTGAGCCTCAACATGCTGCTCATTTCGTACCTACTCAATCAGCACATCCAATGAGGGTCCCCCATACCATGTTGATAGAAGAAGAACCTCAAAGGAACAAGATCGTAGAGGAAAATGGTCAGGACAAACTAGCTGCTTTAGAAGAAAGAATGAAGGCAATAGAGGGGAATAATTTGTATGATCCAGTAAAGGCCGCTGAAATGTGTTTAGTGCCTAACGTGGTTATTCCAAGGAAGTTTAGAGTCCCAGAATTTGTTAAATATACCGGAACTCAATGCCCAATCACCTATCTTAAAGCATATTATAATAAGATGGCTGAAGTTGTCCATGATAAGAAGTTATTAATCCATTTCTTTCAAGACAGTTTAAGTGATGCTGCTCTTGCTTGGTATATGCGTTTGGATAATACCAAGATTAAAGGATGGAAGGATTTGGTTGAAGCTTTTGTTAGATAGTATAAGTTCAACATGGATATTGCCCCAGATAGATCAAGTCTCCAAGCCATGGAAAAGGGCAATAAAGAGTCTGTAAGAGAATATGCCCAAAGGTGGCGTGAATCAGCCGCGCAAGTAAATCCTCCATTGTCGGAAAGGGAGATGACTGGTTTATTTTCCAACACTTTCAAAGCCCTGTACTTTGAATATTTGGTAGGTAGTGCTGCATAAAATTACTCTAATTTGGTTGTCATAGCTGAAAGGATCGAACAAGTTGTTCGGATAGGTAGGATCGTGGATCCTACTGAAAAAAGAGGTTTTATTGGAAAAAGGAAAGAAGCAGAAGTTCACAATGTTGAAAGGGAAGGTAGAGGGAAGAACACCTACCAAGATACTTACAGCTTCAAAAGTATTACACCTACCCCCTCCATATCTAATATAAAATTCTCTGCACCTCCAAACACCCAAAATAACTCAATAAATAACCACACCAACAATGCATACTGTCGCACGTCGAAAAATTCCGCACGACATCGACTGGCGATTTTTATTATTTGTGTTTTGCTTGGTTCGTTGGAGTCGCCACCTAGTATTATGGTCACTAGGAACCTAAGATCTGCGAGAGTCTGAGTAAGGGACTGGTTGTGCAAGGGGAAGACGCATCACCCCCAGTGCACCCTACCTAAGGTAAGCTGCATTATTGTTTGATTGTTTTCTAGGTTGAGTTTCTATTCGCTGGTCTTTTCTACGGTTCAAGGCAAATCTCCCCTCGTGAGGGAGTCTCTACCTTATTCGATTAAATCCTAACCATTCTAAAGTCTTAATTTTTAAATTGCTTTTATTTACACCTTGTATCTTTAATAACCGAGGATGTACATTATCGCGTAATTTTACACCCTACAAATATTAAAGTCTACATTCGGATCCTAGAAAAAAAGAATTGGAAAAAAGTTTTTGATATTTTGGCCAAACCCTAATGGATAGTCATAAACTAGTTATGATATCCATTTTTTTTTATTTTAAAAAAACGTGAGAAAGATGCATTTTTTTGTGAAAACATGCTTGGAAAATTCTTTAGGACTTGGCCGTATGCAATAAAATATTTTTCTTCTTCTTTTTTTATATATTTTTTCTTTCGGAGAAAACCGGGTATTTTAATACCGGACTTGTATCTTACAATGTAAGTATACAACCCAATATTAAACAAAACTTGGTAGAAAAATATTTGAGAAAATTACAATTTTTTTTAAAAAATGATTTTTGATTTTTTTGTTTTTTTTTTGTTTTTTTTTTTTTTTTAAGTATATAATATAATATTATATATTAATTGCAGAACGTGAACAGTAGGTTCACGTTCTGCATGCAACTTCACCGTTGCAGGGGCGGAGCAAAAGCAGGAGGCAACCTTGCGGAGGAGAAGAAGCTGCTGTCACTGGCCTGGCGTGAGGTTGGAGGTGGTCTAGGTAGTCTTCCTGAAGCTGGTGGCGGCGTTGATGAGAGCTTGGTGCTGCTGCTGCCGGTACTGGAGAAGGAAGAAAACGAAAATAGTGGTGCTGATTGGCTGCTGCCGCCGTGGAGGAAAAAGGAGGAGCTTTCGGTGGAGAGGGTGGAAGACGAGCTGGTGGCAGCGTTGGTGGGGAGCTTGGCCACCGAAGTTACTACTGTGCAGGAAGATGAAGTTTGCAGAGGAGAGAGACACGCTGGACGGAGAAGAAAGAGAGGTTCACGGTGGCTTCTTGGTGGCCGGTTGGAGTCCTATGGTGGAGCTGGTGTTCGTGGTGATGTATAGGCTGGGTTTGTTAATTATCTCGCCGGAGTAAGCAGCTGTGAAAGGGGTGGAGTGAGTTGCAGAAGGCTGACGGGGAAATAAGAAAAATGGAAACAGGGGGAGGCTGTTTTTTTGCGATATTTGGACCCGATTTTCTCCTCCCTCAGAGCACGAAATTGGCTCATATTTATACGCATGGAAAGAGGGTAATCTTGTATTCAACGGGAAAAAAGTCTCAGCCCTTGATTCGACTCGAGGAATCCAAGCCGTTGCTTCAAAGTGTGCACCTCGAACTGCAAAATTTGGCAATCCAAGGCTGCAGACTGCCCGAGGGTGCCACTTTGGGCCAATAAACGGAGCCGTTTCCAAGCTTTTCGACCCGACCGGACCACTCCACGGGATAAAGGGATTTCAGGTGAACATGTCGGTGCATGCCTTGTCGGATTTGGGGAACAAACGAGGTAGAAAATGCGCCTAGAAGTCTGCCACTCGGGCAGCTTCACGGGGAAGATGATGAACAGTACCCGGGTTTTTTTTTTTTTTTTTTTTTTTTTTTTTTTTTAAACACAAACACGGCGCCGTTTCCCAATTCTTCAATTTGACCCCCGGATTTTTATCAATTTGACCCCTATAGTTTTGTGCCTTTTGCAGATTGGTCCTTGGCTTTGGATTTTGTCAATTTAACCCCTAATTGGCCCCAAAACTTCAATTTTCTTTCAATTTGGCCCCTGATTTCAATCAATCATCTTGGTAAAAATTAAATCTGGTCTCGTATAATACCATTCTTCTCAATTAAGCCCAAATTAGGCTCCCAAACTTAATTGTTTCACCAATTAAGCTCCAAATAAAATTAATTTGACCCATTTAAAGTATAATTAAGTCCTTGCACTTAATTAAATCCTTCAATTGGACCTAAATTAATTCTTAAACATAATTAAAAATTAATTTGGCCCATGATTAAATCAAATTGGCCTATTAAAATTTAATTATGTCATTGGACTTAATTTTTATGCAAATTCGTCCAATAATCATTTAATTTAACCTTGAATTTGCATTGTATTCCTATTTTTTTGGGCATAATGGGGGACAATTAGGCCTTGAATTTCCTCCAAAAATTGCAGCTTGATTTCCCGACCTATCTTCTCCACGTTGCCAGCCTTTGTTTTATTTTTTTGATTTTTATTTTGAAAAAAAGTGAAATTTGGGGAATAACCCAAAATTGGGTTATGACACATACCACCCTAGAAGAAATTTTCCAGTAGACCAAGTACAACTTCCACCACTACCGATGTCTCTCACTGAGATGTATCAGAGGTTGCTTAGTATTGGCCAAGTAGTACCTGTTCCTTTAACTCCTTTACAACCACCATTTCCCCAATGGTATAAACCTGATAAAAAATGTGAATACCATGATGGTGTCGTGGGACACAATATTGATGGATGTCTTGCATTCAAAAGAAGAATCCTTCAACTCATCAAAGCTGGGTGGATTTCTTTTGATGAATCTCCGAATGTGAACTCAAACCCTTTACCAAACCATGCTTCTGGAAGTGGAGGAGTTAATAGTTTGGAGATAGGAATGGGAAGTAAAGCAACATTAAAGGTGACTATGGATAGATTGTATGGGATGTTGAGGCAAACCAATTATCTGAAGACACCAGTCAGAATGCAAGTTGTAGGGGATGCAAATGAATATTGTAAATATCATCAGCAATTTGGGCATGATATTGACTTATGCGAGGAGTTTCATTCTGAAGTAGAAGATATGATGATGATGGGAATGTTAAGATTGATGAAACCTAAAGAAGATGATTTGGTAGGAACAATGACTGGTTGTAACAAGAAAGTGGAAGTTTGTAGATACATACCAACTGAAAAGGGTCCGCCAAAAATGATACTAACGAAGCCTACGAACATTGGTAGAGAAAGCTATAATGCCCAACCCTATCATTATGGTTATTCCTCTCATAGCACAAATCCTACCCTTGTTTTCCATACTGAAATAGGAGGACTCACTCGGAGTGGGAGATGTTTTACTCTTGAAGAGTTGGAAAACCATAGAAAAGCCAAAGGAAAAGATACGATGGAATTCACAAAGACAGATGAGGTTAATAAACCAGTAAGTGATGAAGAGGCTAATGAATTTCTGAAATTAATGAAGCACAGAGAATATAGTGTGGTTGATCAGCTAAAGAAAACACCCGTTAGGATTTCTTTGTTGTCATTAATGCTGAGTTCAGAATTGCATAGGAACGCCCTTCAGAAGGTTCTTAATGAAGCATATGTTCCTCAGGATATCACACAAGACTCCATAGGACATTTAATGGGTAGGATTCAAGCCACCAACTACCTTTATTTTACCGATGATGAGCTGGATCATGAAGGGACCGGTCATAATAAACCGTTGCATATCACGGTGAAATGCAAGGATTATGTGATTGCTAAGGTGCTTATAGATAATGGTTCTGCTCTCAATGTATTGCCGAGACATGTACTTGATAAAATGCCAGTTGATGCCTCTCACATGAAGCCAAGTACCATGACTGCTAGGGCATATGATGGGTCACCTAGACCAATCATTAGGAGTATTGATGTTGAATTAATCATTGGCCCACAACCATTCCAAGTCACATTGCAAGTAATGGACATTCATCCATCATATAGCATTTTAATGGGGAGACCTTGGATTCATGCAGCTCGAGCTATCGCGTCTTCTTTACATCAACGAGTCAAGTTCATCATCAATGGGAATTTGGTGACTTTGAGAGCGGAAGAAACTTTGTCGATGATGAAAAATGTGTCGATCCCTTACATAGAAACTAAAGAAAGTAAGGATGGAAATCTGCATGCATTTGAAGTTGTAAATGCTGAATGGGTACCCGAAAATACGATACGAAGGAAGCTAGAAATTTCTGAAGCAGCAAAGATGGCTGCTAAGTACTTCTTGAAGCATGGACTGCCATTTCAATATGACCACACTACCGGAATGCTTGAGAGGGTTAATGTGATAAAAATGAAGTGCGCGGATCAAAGGTTTGGCTTAGGGTTTAAGCCTGGGAAAGCAGATTTCAAAAGAGCAGCTGAAATTAAAAGAGAAAAGAGAATAGCCCGGATTGAGAGAAGAGAACCGGATGAAGATCGAATAGAGATCCCACCAATCCATGTAACATTTCCAAGATCCGCATATGTGATAAAAACAGAGGATTATGAGGGGGGACTAAGAAAAGAATTCAGTGGTGCTACTATTAATTATCTTGAAAATGTCGGTGAACAAGATTTAAAAGAAGAGGATAGTGCTCATGAACAGTTGCCCCAGTTGACTATTGGTGTTTTGGAAGATGGCTCATCAGAATTCGTGAGGAAACTGGCCGAGGGAGAAGATTTAGCAAATTAGGAAATTCAAGAAGTCCCAATTGTTTTCAAAAAGTAATGTTTTGATTGCTTATTCGTTGTTTTTCATTATTTGTATTGTTTGAATAATTGTGCCTTGCCAAATCATCACGGCTCAAGAGATTGGCAATAAGGTTTTGTGGTTGAGCCCTTCTATCCTTTAAATTTCAATGAGATCATGCATATTTTTCTTTCAATCGTGTTTTTCTTTTTGTCTGTTCATTTATTTACTTTCCCAGAAATATACACTCATAACCAAAACACTTTCCGCTTTCAGGAAATCTGAAAGTGGATTGTCGTACACCCCACAAACTCATTGCACTGTGGATAATTGGCTTAACTTTGATGAAACTATAATTGCCATGGATGAGGAAGAGTTTGGTGAGGAAGATATCCATGAATTCGTAAAGTTAGTGGAACAATCTGATCATACATGGAAGCCCGCAAAAGAAGAACTAGAATTGATAAACGTGGGCATCGAACATAATAAAAGAGAGTTGAAAATAGGAAAGCTAATCTCTACTGGCGTAAAAAGTGAATTGATCGCTCTTTTACAAGAATATGTTGATGTTTTTGCCTGGTCATACGCCGATATGCCTGGTCTGGATACTGATATTGTGGTACATAAATTACCTTTGATAGAAGGTTGTAAGCCGATTAAGCAAAAGTTAAGGAGGACAAGGCCAGATATACTAATCAAAGTGAAAGAAGAAATAACAAAGCAGTGGGATGCTGGATTTTTGGAAGTGGTCGATTACTCTCAATGGGTGTCTAATATTGTAGTAGTACCCAAGAAAGACAACAAAATCAGGGTATGTGTGGATTTTCGAGATTTGAACAAGGCAAGCCCGAAACATAACTTTCCTTTACCCCACATAGATGTACTGATGGATAATGCTGCTAAGAGTTCTACTTACTCTTTTATGGATGGTTTCTCTGGGTATAATCAGATTAAAATGGCCGAGCAAGACAAGAGGAAAACAACATTTGTTACCCCGTGGGGAACATATTGCTATAGAGTTATGCCATTTGGGCTAAAAAATGCTGGGGCAACTTATCAAAGAGCAATGGTGACACTATTTCATGATATGATGCATAAAGAAATTGAGGTCTATGTGGATGATATGATCGCTAAGTCTAAAGATGAGGAAAACCATATCCCAGCTCTGAAGAAATTATTTGAAAGGTTAAGAAAATATCAATTAAAGTTAAACCCAGCAAAATGCACATTTGGGATGAAGTCTGGGAAGTTATTGAGATTTGTGGTGAGCAACAATGGCATAGAAGTAGATCCTGATAAAGTAAAGGCCATACAAGCTATGTCAACTCCTAGAATTGAGAAAGAAGTCCGAGGTTTTTTGGGAGGTTTAAATTACATTGCTCGATTACTTACAGTCACTTGTGAACCAATCTTTTGATTACTTCGAAAGAAAAACCCTGGAGTATGGGATGAAGACTGTCAAGAAGCATTTGATAAGATCAAACATTATCTGCAGAAACCACTCTATTGGTGCCTCCTGTGCCTGGGAGGCCTCTCATTTTGTATTTAACAGTGACTAAATCCGCAATGGGCTGTGTGCTTGGCCAACATGATGAGTCTGGGAGAAAAGAACAAGCCATCTATTACCTCAGTAAGAAATTCATCGAGTGTGAATCTCGTTACAACATGATTGAGAAGCTGTGTTGTGGTTTGGTTTGGAGTGTGAAAAGGCTCCGACAGTATATGCTATACTATATCACCTGGTTAATTTCAAAGGTAGATCTTATCAAATATATCTTTGAAAAACCATACATGTCAAATAGGCTCGCTAGATGGCAAGTGTTGTTGGCTGAATATGATATCATCTACAAAACAAGAAAATCCATGAAAGGAAGCGCAATCGCGGATCATTTAGCTGATCATGCTATTGAAGACTATGAGCCATTAAACTTTGACTTTCCTGATGAAGATGTGCTAGTAATAGAAAGTGAGCGGTGGACCATGTACTTTGATGGTGCGGTGAATGTGTCTGGTAATGGAGCTGGTGCTGTAATAATTTCTCCAGAAGGAAAACACTATCCCATCTCCATTAAGTTGCAGTTCAATTGCACAAACAACACAACTGAATATGAGGCCTGCATTCATGGATTGGAAGCTGCATTGGAACTGAAGATAAGGAAATTAGTGGTATATGAAGACTCTATGTTGATAATCTGCCAGACAAAGGGGGAATGGCAGACTAAAGATGAGAAATTGAAACCGTATCAAGAATATCTCTCCAAATTGGCTGAAGACTTTGAAGAGATAGAGTTCAATCATTTAGGAAGGGATAAGAATCAGTTTGCAGATGCCTTAGCAACCTTGGCCTCCATGGCCACAATCAATTATGGTATCAGAGTACATCCTATAGGCATTGATATCAGAAGTTCTCCCGCTCATTGTTGTTTGGTAGAAGAAGAAGTAGACGACAGTCCTTGGTATACATATATAAAAAGATTCATCCAATATCGGGAATATCCTCTTGAAGCTTCAAAAACAGATAAGAAGACTCTGAGAAGAATGGCAATGGAATATTTTATAGATGGAGAAATCTTATACAAAAGGTCATTTGATGGGACTTTATTAAGATGCCTGGACATATCAGAAGCCAATAAAGCATTGTATGAAGTGTATGGAGGAATTTGCACCACCCATGCAAATGGACACATGATGGCGAGACAAATGCAAAGAGCTGGGTATTTTTGTTGACCATGGAGAAGGATTGTATAGAATTTGTTCGAAAATGTCATAAATGCCAGGTGTATAGTGACAAAATCAATGCACCCCCAGTGCCCTTATTCAATATGGTGTCACCTTGGCCATTCGCGATGTGGGGAATAGATGTGATCGGACCTATTAATCCAAACGCCAGCAATGGTCATCAGTTTATCTTAGTCGTAATTGATTATTTTAGAAAGTGGGTAGAGGCCTGCTCATATGCTCATGTGACTCAGAAGGTGGTCAAGCGATTCATTGAGAGAGACCTAATTTGTAGGTATGGTTTGCCAGAAAGGATAGTAATTGATAACGCCAAGAACTTCAATGGGAAGATGATTGTGGAATTATGCACTAAATGGAAAATCAAACATTTCAATTCATCCCTTTATAGACCGAAGATGAATGGTGTTGTTGAAGCTGCTAACAAGAACATAAAGAAGATTGTCCAGAAAATGGTGGTTACATACAAAGATTGGCAGGAATGGCTTCCTTATGCTCTACATGCATACCGAACAACAGTAAGGACGTCAACTGGGGCTACACCTTATTCACTAGTTTACGGAATGGAGGCAGTCATGCCATTGGAAGTAGAGAGTCCTTCTCTAAGGGTCCTCATGGAATCTGAGCTAGAAGAGGCTAAATGGGCTGAGTTACGATATGAACAGCTAAATATGATCAGTGAGAAGAGATTAGCGACAATTTGTCACCACCAACTATATCAAAACAGGATAGCAAGAGCATATGACAGAAAAGTTCGACCAAGAGAGTTCAAAGAAGGAGATCTTGTATTGAGAAAAATCCTATTACTACCTAGTAAGAACCACAGCAAATGGGCACCCAATTATGAAGGTCCCTATGTAGTAAAGAAAGCATTCTCTGGAGGAGCATTGATATTGACAGGAATGGATGGAGAAGATTTGAGTAGGCCAGTGAATTCCGATTCCGTAAAGAAATATTATCCATGATTGTATAAGTTCTCATCAAATCAATAAAAGTTTTGCCAAGAAATTCACTTTGCATATGTTTTCTCTCTTTCATAAATGTTTATTGATATCAAGAATCAGTAAATACACTCTTGAAGCCTTGCATGATCTCATAGATTCAATTCATTACTTTTACCAAAATCAGTTTCCCTATTGGAGTGTTGAAAAAAAAAATTGATCTGGCATTTTGATTTTAAAAGTGATTTGATGTTTATTCAAAAAACGATATTTTTGACATTCTACTTGTAGAATGACAAGTGAATTAAGCAACTCCTTCATAGAGGTGACCAAACTCCAAAAAAGGGAAAAAAAATACCCTTACCCCATGACTCTTGAATAATGTGTTTTTAAATGTATGAATAATAGTATGTAGTGAACTGGTTGCTCATAACTCATGAAATGCATCTTTGCAAAGAATAAACCATCACATTATACGAGGTTAAAGTTTATTGATCATAGCTGCTTGCGCTTGAAATGAGGAAAGGCCATCTTTGTTATTCCTTTCACGTTCTAAAATAAGTACATCCCTTGCAAACCCTTTTTGAGCCTGAATAATTTCATAAGAAAGAAAATCCCGACTAAGATCACACCCTACACTAGGGGCAAGTGAAATTTCAATGATCAAGAAGGATGATAAAGCCGTGAGAAAGCCAAAAGGCAAAAGAGCCCAAGAAACTCAAATGCTAGGGAACATGCCCACATCACAAAAAAAAAAAGGAGGGGCAAGTGAAATTTCAATGATTAAGAAAGAGGATAAAGCCGTGAGAAAGCCAAAAGGCAAAAGAGCCCAAGAAACTCAAATACTAGGGGGCATGCCCAAATCACAAGAAAAAGTGATAACCAAGATAAAATGAGTATGCTCTAGCAAAGCAATGAAAAAGAAAAAAAGGGCAAATCAAAGAAAAGCGACAAAGGAAAATATGAATGACGTCAAAAGTCAAACTATTGATCGTGATCTTCAGTCTTTGAAACCCTGAAACAGTCTTTGAGTCTTATATTGTTTTCTTTCATAGCTGAAAACCACAACCTACGTTACGTGCCTGTAGAAGTCCTTTCTAATCAAGCAAGCAAGCATCCTATAACAATAAACAATGCTCTCAAAATGCAAAGAATACTTTTTCATAAGATTCATGACATCAAGAATAAACTACTCATTATTATTCATGCTGATAAAAATAAATGTTAAAAAAAAAACAAGTTTTTCTCATACAAAACCTCGAGCTTTTTCTCGAACCCTTCACTTCGAAACAAAAGGTCATCTCATGATATATTTTCACCGAAGGCCTCGTTACCAAACACAAGAGCAAATAATCTCTTTTCCAAGAAAGAAAATAACCAAAGAGTTGCAAGATTTAAAAAGCAAATTGTTATTTGACTCATATCGAAATAATTTTTGTTTTCAAAATGCAAGATCAAGATTTCAAGATTCATTCTAGACCCATATTCCTCCACCAAACTAAAAAGGAGAGAAATGAGAGAATGGCCTCTTAAAACCTTTATTTATCTAAGTCGCTGACAGAAGCACACTTAGGGGCAATAACCAATACAAGGGGGCAACATTGTGTTTAGAAGGAAAGATTCTAGAAAAGGAGATGGTAATTTCCTTCAACCAGACAAGGGGGCATTTTGGTTTACAAAAGACAGCTCGATTCCTTTCAGCAAGTGATACCGAATGTTTTTAGTAGTAAGATGAGGGGTAATGAATAATCCTCTCAAATTATTTGACGAGATTAGAAAATCTCTAGCAAGCAAATGGGTCACGATGGGCACCGCAAAAGCTGAGTCTGGAAATAAACTTACATGGGCCAACTCGAGTGGGCTAAGAGTCAAGCGACAAAGATGACTCAAATCAGTTAGCAAGATCTCACCAATCAATCAACAAGAAGACTATGAAGAAATGGGGGCCTATATTTCAAATCAGGTAAAGATGTATAGATGCATGCATATCATTTAAACTTTGAGACATTGGACAATGAGTTTTGCAAATTTCATATGAGAAAATTCCAACAAAATCCATCAAGTGGAAGGGCAACTTGAAATGGCCAAAGATCAAAATTAATGTTGAAAAATTTTCACTTTTGAGAATTTTTCATCCTGGGCAGGCCGCCCATGAGAATTAGGCCACCAGAAAAATCTCTGTATTTTTCCACCACCTTTCAGTTTCCACACCTGAGGTAGTGCATTTTCTATCCTACCTCCATTCGAGCGCGCCTTCGAGCCCTCGTCTTACATTCGAGTGCGCTTTCGAGCCCTCGTCTTATTTATTTTCGAGCGCGCCTTCGAGCCCTCGACCATCAAAGGTAGTGCATTTTCTATCCTACCTCCATTCGAGGGCGCCTTTGAGCCCTCGTCTTATTTACATTCGAGCGCGCCTTCGAGCCCTCGTCTTACATTCGAGCGCGCCTTTGAGCCCTCATCTTATTTACATTCGAGCGCGCCTTCGAGCCCTCGTCTTATTTATTTTCGAGCGCACCTTCGAGCCCTCGACCATCAAAGGTAGTGCATTTTCTATCCTACCTCCATTCGAGCGCGCCTTTGAGCCCTCGTCTTACATTCGAGCGCGCCTTCGAGCCCTCGTCTTATTTATTTTCGAGTGCGCCTTCGAGCCCTCAATCATAAAAAAAAAAGGCTATCTTCTAAATGACTTGTTTTCTCTATAAAAGTCATATGCCAATCTCTGGTTTTCGAAGTGTTTAAGACTCTAAAAACTAGGCAAAAGTTCTTTCTGTGTCTATTTTTCTTTATAAATTCACGACACAAAGCTATAGAAAATAAAAAATTTTCAATATCTTTGCATCGTAAATACTATAAAGAGGGGGCAACTATCATAACCTAATTTTTTATAAAGAATATAAAATCAATGATTAAAAAAAATATATATTTGAGAATGGGGTTAAGACAACAAATTTTGAAGTTTAGGGATAAAAATATCAGATTTGAGAATAAATTGGTCAGAAATTGAAGAATTAATAAGTTTGGAAATTTATTTAAAATTTGGATTAGTTTAATTAATGAAATTAGAAGAATTATTAAGTTTGTGGACTTAATTAAACTTTGGTTTAATTAATTAAATAAATTCAGGGACTTAATTGAAATTTATCCAAAAAGGGCAAAATTTAAAGAATTAATTAAGGACCAAATTGAATAATCCAGGAATTAAGGACTGTTTTGTAAACATTGCACCAATTGAGGGATTTAATTGAAATTTGTCCAGAAAAGGGCAAAATTAAAAGGAATTTTTATTTAATTGAGATCCAACTATTACAATTCCAAAGTTTAGGGGTCAAAATGAAAATGCCACTGTTGCCGAAACGGTGCCGTTGATACTGGGAATCCAGTGTTGCCAAAACGTCGTCGGTGTGGGTGGAACAGTCGTGTTCGTCTTCTCCATCCCAAGTCAAGAGGCCGAAAATCTGAAACGGATTTGATCCAATCGTGGATCACGGCTCTCACGATCTCGTTCATGGAAGATAACAGTCCTGCAAAGGCAGGATTGATTAGCGGCTGTGTCTCTATAAAAAGGGGAGGCAACAACCCAGTAGAAGGGGAAGAAACGGAAAAAGCAAGGCAATCCCAGAAAAACAGAGCAACCAAAAACAGAACCAAAAATACACAGAGAAGAACAGATACATCAACCCAAAACAGAGTAAAAAAAAGGGGCATAAACCAAACAAAATACCAACAGAGAAAAAGAGAGAAAGGCTGAGGGGAGTCACGGATCAATCTTGTTTTCGTTCCTACAAGAAAGCAATTAATCCCCTAACCATCGATTATCAACAGAACTCAGTCGAACTCCACCAGCGCTGCAGCCTTCTTCACCGCCGTCTGAAACAGGATCCCAATCGATCACCGAACCATGGGCATTTGACAGAAAGCAGTAGAACCCACACCAGCGTTGGAACCCTCCTCAGCATCGTTTGAAACAGCAAGCAGTCGAACTCCACCAGCGTTGTAGCCTTCTTCAATCGCCAGAAACAGGCGCCTTTTCCATTTTTTCTCTGTTCTTCGGTGTCTAATTAATTGTTTGAAGTTTGAACAATGCGAACGTAATTTAATTACCTTCGCACTATTGAATGCACGCGTGATTTGTTTCACGCGTGCATCCTGTTTTTAGCCGGGTCACTGGCTTGGGCCAGTGACCCGAGCCAGGCTGGCTGGGTTCAGCCCAGCCCCTGTGGAGCTGAGCTGAGCCCAACCCAAAACTAAAAAATAAAAAAATATAAACATGTAAAAAAATATATATAAAAAAAAAATTGTGTTGGTAAAAAATATATACATAAATGAATTTATTGTTTTTTTTTATTTATTCATTGACAAAGAAAAACACATAAAGTAAAATAGGATAAATTTATTTAGTATATTCACCGACGCCAGAGTTAGGAATAAAAAATACTAAGGTAAATTTATTTTATTTTATTTTTGTTTCGCATGCGTAAAAAATAATTTGATAAAGAAATGAATTGATTTTATTTTATTTATTCACATAAGATAAAATAGGATAAATTTATTTAGTATATTCACCGACGCCAGAGTCGGGAATAATAAAAATACTAAAGTAAAATAGGATAAATTTATTTAGTATATTCACCGACGCTAGAGTTGGAATTATTCGAGCTCGAATATTCACTGGCGCCAGAGTCAGAAATATTATAAACAAATCATACTAGCATAAACTAATAAACATTTAGCAATTTAAGACAAAACCAGCAATGCAGTCTGCCTTAGGCAGAACGTTTAAGGGGTGATAATATCTTTCCTTTTACGTAATCAATCTCGGATCATAGAATCTCTGTTGACCAGTTAGGGTTCCTAGTGACCATAATACTAGGTAGCGACTCCTTAAACAAGACCTTTTCCCCTAAAAGAACACGATGCCAGAAATATGTTCTATTTCCATAATTCGAGAATTAATTTTTAAGGCCGCCGCGATGTCGGGTGCAACATATAGAAAAGAATGTTAGAATGGGAGAAAATAGTGCGTATCCGTGCATGCACTTAAATTGCCAAGTTTCCGTAAGAACATAACCTTTGCTGAATTGGAGTAGGAATTAATGAATGCTCCATCACTCACTGAAAGGGCCAAATCTTGGAGATGGTCACTACCATCTCTATCCGAAAAATCTCTATCCGAAAAATGTGAGATGGTCACTACCATCTCTGAGTGCTGAGACTACCATGAAGTAGTAACCAAATGAAGACATAATTTTTTGGAGGTGCGTGACTCTTCCAAAGGATATTAGGAAACGAATGCTCTCATGGAAACAAAACACGATAAAAAAAATTGATGCCTGATTTTGTTGAATATGCACCCGAGGTGTTGTGCTTCCATAATTTTATATCCATGCCACCATGTAAGATAAAACGCCTCCCAACTTCAGCAATTAGAGCAGTGATTAGTTGGATAAAATACCGCATAAACTGTTGCCTGCTGTTGAGTTGAGAGACGGTAAAGTCTTGGAAATTGGGACTTCAATGGAGCAATGCCGCACCACCAATCCTCCCAAAACCTGGTTGTCCGCCCATTACCAAGTTTGAAACGACGCCGGAATTGAGAGCTGCACTTAATTTTGCTCTATCGAGTCAAAAAATTATGCAGGGAATATCCTTTTAAGTTTGCATATTATCTTCATGATATCATTTCAAGTTGCTCAATGTGATTTGTCTGTAACTTTGATGGAGCATATGTCTCTAAAGAAATGACTAATCTTCATGAATGCAACCTATATACCATCTGGCAACAAATCAAGATAAGTTAATGGAATGAGTGTTTGTATAAACACGTGGCATTCATGGTTTTTCATTCCATATAATATGTATTCCTTTAGATTAACCACCCTCGATATGTTCTAGGCATGTCCATCGAGAAAACGCAGACTCTTAAGCCATTGGTAAACTAGTTGTTGTGTATTTTTCTCTAATAGAAAGCTTTCTTTCGGTTTTGCAACCCGTGATCCATAAAAAACTAACTTCATATTTTTACAGTTACAGAACAATGCTATATCTATTATAGCCTTGATGTTGTCCTTTTTCTTCCCCTTCACATCCATAACGATGTTGAAAATGTTTTCAAAAACATTCTTTTCTAAGTGCATGGTGTCAAGGTTATGATAGAGGATATTGGTCTTCTAATAAGAAAGCTCCTAGAAAATGCTTCGCTCGGAAACTTCTACTTACCAGATTGAAAACCAAATATAATGTCACCATACTCTAATTGAGTCCTTATATTTATGCAATTAAGCCCTTTATTTAACTACATTAGCTCTTATTAGACCATGGCAAACTCATTGTCACCTTTCCTAAAACAAGCTAATATTGGCGAGCTCGATACGCAAATGGTGGCTATAGTAAAGAAAACCAACTCCATACTAGTTTTTTTTTTTTTTTTTTTTTTTTTTTTTTTTTTTTTTAAAGAAGAGACTTTATAAATCAATGATCTCATGTGGATAATTTTTATATAAAATATTTTTTACTGTTTAGTTTTAAAAATTGTATTTAATTAGTTCTTTCTAAGTTTAAAATTTATAATTATATAACGTGGAAGGCTTTCTAACAACAAGGCCTCCCACATATGTGTTATCAATAACCACCAAAACTATCGCATAATATTGGCGAGTTCGATACGCAAAGGGTGGCTATAGCCGGCGTGACATTCGCATTTATGAAGCTCAACTAAACTCTCGCATGTATGAAATGGTCGTTTAGGGATATATAGCTGGAAGCAAATGTTTGACCGAAAGTGATTCAAAACACTTATCATCTTTCGTGCATAAATTGTACTAACTTCATTCTCACTTTATCCAATGCAATTTATCGACCAACAGAAGAAAAACCAAACGATGAACGTCGCATAATATTTATTATATAAAAAAGAATTGAATGCTTGGAGATTTTTCTTACTGAAAGTATTGACTACCAAATCATGCGAATTCAGAGAATTCAATTGTTTATAGAACAATAAATAATAAATGCTTTCTAACCCCATCTCTATTTCTCTTAAGTGGTTCATCTTTAGTGCATAAATTGTTGATAATATATCGTCAGTTCAAACTATGAAGATTTTTCACTTCATTCAATGCCAGTTATCGACCAATTAATCGTCCACAGCAGAAAAACCAAACGATGAACGGGCGACATATATATTATTTATTATATATATATAAAAAAAAAAGAATGTTGATCCATCACTCACTGAAAAGGGCCGCATATATAATATCTTGGAGATGTTTACTACCTAGATTTTCTATCCCAAAACCCTAAGACCAATTCGACAGAAAAGAAATTGCTTTCGAAAATCATTAATTGTTGATAATATATCGTCAGTTCAAACTATGGAGATTTTTCTTACTGAAATTATTGACTAACAAATCATGGGAATTCAGAGAATTCAATTGTTTCTAGAACAATTAATTATATGTCGAATAAGTTTATACATCAATAAATAATAAATACAGAGTGAAACACAACATCACAGGAGGAAGCCTTGTATTTAAAACAGGGTGGTATCATATTGCTAGCAAAGTTGGCCTCAAAAGTGGAGATACTGTGACTTTCTATCAGGAGGTTAACGGAGGAGCACAGTTCAAATTGAAAGTGAGAAATGATCGTTAAAGTAAAGAAGAAATGCGATGGAAACAGTGTCTTCCATACATGCATGAACGTCCGAATGCTCGTCCTTTTTTTTCTTCTTTGTTCTGTCTCCTGCAATCCTCGTGTCTGGTTTCTGTCCGGTGTCAGCATTTGAGAAAACTTTTCTCAAAATTATCGTCTGCAATCTTCGTGTGTAGTTTCCTCGTTTCCTTGCATGTGTGAGGAAATTATGAATAATTAATTTCTCCTTTAGATGAAAGAGTTTGTCTGTGATTGTAATATGTGTTTTGAGCTTTAATTTTGTGCTTTTTGGTAACAAAATTATTATGTGTTGCGAATTGCTTTAAAAAATTTAATGAGATGTGATTTGATTCATAGCTTAAACTGAAATTATATTAGAAGCAAATCATTTTTCAGAGTAATTTACTTATGTTTTACCAAAAGAAGAAGAAATAGCGCATGAAATGCTTTTGAAATTTAACTCTCAACTAATTTGATTTTGAATCATGAAATTATTAAAAATATTAATTAAAAAAAGATTGCAAAAACACACACAAAGAAAGAGGATAAAATTTGAGAGAAAAAACCTAAAACCGATGAAATTATTAAAAAACTAAAAAATAATTCTAAAAATATAAATAACAATTAAAAAAACAAAGATAAAATTTAAAAGATTAAAAATCATAAGGAATAATATTAAAAAATATTTTTAATTTAATAAATCATTTATAAATTAAAAAAGGATAAAGGATGAAAAATTATTATATATATATATGTGTGTGTGTGTGTGTGTGTTTTATCAATTATCAACAAAACTCTACCTTCTCTTTGTCGTCTATAAGGTCCCACTAACTACTCAATTATGTTTAAACTTTTCAGAGTCTAATATCTGAACGTCTTTGTATCCATATAACTTGATAGAGTTGGACAATTTAAAAGAAAATAAAGTCCATGTTCAAAATCATGGATTTTTCTTATTAAATCAATATTAATATTGGTATTTTTTTTTAAATCAAAAGATAAATGTTGGACCCAATCAATTAAAAACAAAAAACAATTTTCCAACTATAAATTAGTGTCCACACACACATTGAAGAGGGGGGAGCCATCAAAAAAAATCTAAAAAAAAAACCCTAGATCTATGATCTTAAAACCTAAACCTAGCCGCCGCCACCCTCTCTTCCTCCCAAACTAGTCTCCATCTCCCCCATAACAGCCCCACTGACCACGTCTTCATCTCTTTCAACACCGGGCACTTCTCCATCCTCACTAGTTGCTTTGGTCAGCATTAACAATCAAACTCATTCACCTCTCCATACTCTTTACCGCCTGATAAAGGAGTATTTATAAGGGGGCGAGAGCCACCGTACCACTATCCAATCGCGCTGAATGGGTAGGGTGGTTGGGCAGCCTCCCCAAGGCTATCCACAAGGCTTATCCTCTCTGTTTTTTCATCTCAATGAAGGCCATGAGAAGAGTATGGGTTGTGTTGGTTTTTTTAGGCTTCTGAGAGAGAGAGAGAGAGGCGCCGCAAAGGAGGGAAAGAAAAACCTTCTTCCCTTTCCTTTGTGAGTCCAGGGGAAGAAGATGACAAATAATGGCATCAAAACAACATCATTTGCAACTTTTTTTCTTCAATGAAGAATGAATTAAATGACATTGTTTTTTTTTTTTTTAACAAAATGTGTCGTTTCATTTAAAAGAAAAAGGCACAAAAAAGAGTTTATTTCCAGATCAGTCTTTAATTTTTTATTTATTCAATCAACTATGCAATTGAGATTTTGATTTTAATAATCAATTCAATTGCATCCTTACCAAATCCAAATGTCAGCTCTGAAGGTGGCATCCTTTTTCATTTTGATCATTGGTTTTGAATTTGTGCATTTTGACCTTTAATTGATAAACAAAATTCTAATTTTTTAAAATTTGGCCCCTAATTCAGTCAATTCCAGCCCCTATATTTATACATATTTTATTGATAAGAGACAAGAATTCCTTGTCTCTCCATACTTTCCAGGGATACCATATGACATTTTTCCTTAGGGGCAGATGATCGCTGCGACACCGCACACATGCGATAAAATGGCGACTCCACTGAGGACCTTGTGGACTAAACTTTGTTTTGTCTAATTTTTGTGTTATTGTTGGGTTTGTTTGTCATTTTTAATATGCAGTGTTTTGTATTTGTTCATACGCTTTAATTTTGTACATATTTGTTCATGCATTATATAGAATTGCTTCATGCATCATTCTTTTTTTTTTTTTTTTAAAAAAAAAAGCTCATACTGGAAATCTTTAGGTTAAGTGGGGGACTAGCAGCTTACTTTACGACTTTTAAGTCAAGGTTTAAGTTTGTGTAAACCCTAACTTTTCGCTGAGTGCTTAGACTGGTAATGATTGGTCCACATACCAGCCCATCACCTATTGAGCCCCCATAGTGCCTTCACGAGGGTGATCACTAGGACAATAAGGGACTTTTTTAGAGACTAAATAGCCAACCTACCCTTGTCAAGCAAAAAATAATTGTTAGGTCAAATCAGGGGCTTAATTGCATAAATATTGAAGTTTAATGGCCAATTAAGGGCTTAATTGTGAGAATCCGAAACCAGGGACCAATTTGGAAAAGGCGCAAAGATAGAGGGGGCTGTATTGAATTGATTCAGGGGCCTAATTGAAGAAATTAAAAGTTATTGATTAATTGAGGGTCAAATTGCATAAATCAGAGACCAAGGACCAAAGTGAAAAACACGGCCAACAAGAGGGGCGGAGACGGAAATTGAAAGGGATGCAATTGAAATGTACAAAATGTAATTGAGGGCTGATTTGGAAGTTGACATGCTGGCGCCTTTTAAATGAAACGGCGCGTTTTGTCTAAAACGACGCCGTTTCATGTAAAAAAAAAAAAAAAAAAAGGGAAAAGCTCGGAACGGTGTCGTTTTGTGACACTGTTCCTCTTTCTTCTTCCCCTGGACGTGCAGCAGGGGAAGAGAGAAAGATTTTCGTTTTTTTCTTCTTTAAATTCTGCTGCCTCTCTCCTCCGCCAACGCCTGCCACGACCCGAAACCCCACGCCCTCTCATGATGAAAAGTCGGGGGAGCCGCGCCTTGTCAGTCGCACCCACTGGCCAACCGACCGGCGGTGCCCCGCTCCCCATGCAGCCATGATGAGGCCCCGCTCCCTTTGCCCCCTATAAATGGAGACTGAACGCCAGCACGCGAGGAGGGAACCGAGAGGAGGAAGGACGAAGGAGACCCGGGGGGAAGAAAACGATAAGAGAACTAACCGAAGGAAGGACCCGAAAAAAGGGAGGAGAGAGAGAGGAGACCGAAGAGAGAGAAAGAACGAACGAAATAGAGGGGAGAGCAGCAACGAACCGAAAACAAATAAACCGAAACCGAAAACCAAAAACAAACCGAAGCGGAGAAAGCCACTGAGAACGGAAGAAAAAAAGAAAGGGGAAGAGGAAGAAACTTCTCGCCGCCGTTAGGAACGACAACAACACCGCCCAGAGTCGCCGCCCACGAGTCGCGCCACCGCAGCACCGCCTCCTCCACGCCAGGTAAATTTTCTTCTTCTCCTTCGTTTGCAGACGTTGCCTCCTGCATGCAGAGTTAGGCATGCAGGAGACGGGGGGAAGAAAATTAATTCTTCCCTCCTTGCTGGGCTGCAGACGCTGGGCCAGCCCGATGCTGGCCCAGCCCCTGCATATCTGGGCCGGTCCTGGCCCAGACTGAAGAAGAATTTTCGGTTGGGCCGAGTTCGGCCCAACCTTTCCTTGTTGGGCTAAGTCCGGCCCGTTTATTTGGGCCGGCCCAGCCCGAATTGTTTTTATATTATATATTATATGATATGTTATAATATATGGGTGTATATATGTATATATATAAAAAATATAATAATTAAAAATATATATTTTGAAAAATCTTAAAAAATATTGTTGATTTTTCTGCATATTTTTGTCAAAGTGGCTCAATGTTGGTTCGTATTTTTATACCGTAAAGATACAAAACCAGTGTTAAGAATACCCGGTTTTCGTAAAAATATCAAAGATTTTCAGAATAAAAAATGTTTTTGCTTTCAAAAAAATTCTAAAAAGTCCCTAAAAATGTTGTTGATTTTTTTGCATATTTTTATCAAAGTGGATTAATATTGGGTTGTATTTTTATACCGTAAGGATACAAGCTCAGTATTAAAAATACCTGATTTTCGTCAAAAGCAAAAAAAAAAAAAAAATTTTCCAAAATTTTTTTTTTTGTTTTAAAATACGGTCTAGTCTCTCCAATATATATATATAAATATTATAACATCATATTTTCACACAACAAAGAAAATTTTCAAAACAATATATGTATTAGCATGCATTTGGGCTTTAATAACCAGTTTATTCAAGCCATGAGAACTAGGCCAATATTTCAAAAATTATAAAAAAATTTCTTTTTGTTTTCTTTTAGTATTTGGGATTACGAATTTATACGTAAAACGTATTCCTAAATATTATTAATAAAGTTTTGGGTATAGACGTTAGAACGGTTAGGTTTTTTTACCCAATAAGATAAAGACCTTCTTACCGAGGAGGATTTTTCTTGAACCATAGACAGACCAACAACTAGGAAAACACGAAAATACCTTAGATTTTATCAGACAATCAAACAATGCAGCTTACCTTAGGTAAGGCGTATTTGGGGTGCTAATACCTTCCCTTTACGCAACCAGTCCCCGTACCCGATCTCTGAGATCAGTTAGGGTTCCTAGTGACCAAAATACTAGGTGGCGACTCCCATTCCATTTTTCACCGATTAAAGACAAGAATTTCTTGTCTCCCCACATTTTCCGCATAAAAATAGATTTACATTCCTAGATTTAAAATGGGAAACAACATATACAAATACATAGATATTATTTTCGCCGCGACGCCGCACACGTGCGACAGTTACCATATGGAATTTTATGGGATGTTTGAACCATTCAAAAAAAGCTGATTTTCAAAGTTTAGAGGCCTGTTTGGAATACATTATTTCAACTCATACTTCAGCATCTTGCACTCTGATTAAAAACCTGAAATAATAATTTTTCATACACATGAAATGATTTGATTAGAGACCTTGAAGGTATTTTGGTATGGTTTAATAAGTGATTTGTTCTTGTTTATATGAGTTAATTTGTCTCCTTTGTATAAATTTCCTTTTATGTTCTTATTTTTAACTTCTAGTAAACTATAGCCTTAATTTGGTTTTATCAATAAATAACTTGATTATTAAAAAAAAAAATAGTAATTGTATATATATAGAGCCAACTTTGTTGAGACAAGGCAACCATGGTGAGTTTGATAAGCAAACGGTGGCTATTAAATGGTGCAATACATGAACTCCCACATAAATAAACTCTTGAAATTATGAAGTTCGAATGCTACTTGTTAAAAAAAATAACCCAACAAAAAAGAGGCTATAAATCAATGATCTCTTGTGGAAAATCTTTATATACATAAAGGATAACTATTTTAAAAATGTATATTTAATAAGTTGTTCTTTTTGAGTTGCAAATTTATTTAATTATTATATAACGTAGAACGCTTGCTTATTATGTAATATAGTAAGGCCTTCTGCTAATTAAAGAAACAAAAAACAATATTAGAGAATAATATAAATCATATCTTGGGATCTCATCTAATACCTTAAACTATTAGATTGAAATGATTCTTTTACATGATATCAGAGTCTTGATGACTAAGTAGTACGAGTTTGAATTTTGCTATCCTCATTTATTTGATAAAAATTAAGCACAAGGTAAAATGATCTTGTACAAGTTTCAAGCTCAAACGAGCTTTCACTTGAGGGGACGTGTTAGAGAATAATATAAATCATATCTTGGGACTTCACCTAATAACTTAAGTTATTGGATTGAGATGATTTCTTTGACAAAAAGTATGTATGTGTATTCTATTAGCAACATAGACCGACAAAGATCATTAATTACTTATTTTATTAGAAAAATTATTTTGTACATGTATGTTATCAATAATCAACAAAAGTACTATGCCTTCTCTTTGCCGTCTACAAGGTCTCATTAACTACTCAATTATGTTTGAACTTTTCTGAGTCTAATATCTGACCATTTCTTTATCGATATGGCTTGAAAGAGATGGACAATTTAAAAGAAAATAGAGGCCATGCTCAAAATCGGTTGTCGTCAAGCATCAAATGATAGAAGTTAACCTGACAAATGCAATAAAGACCACAACAGTTTGTAAATTGATGGCTACACCATCATCATTGTTGCTATTCAATTTTGAGCGCATTTCTACATTTTTTTTGAGAAAAAAAAAAGCAAAAAATAGCAAAAATCTATAAAAATATATTCTTGATATATCTGTATTGTTTTCAGCAATTTTAGCATCACCTCGAAAGAATTTAAATTTCAAAAAAAAAAATCAACTCGTTCGACTTTTAACATATTATTTTTAAAATCATTGCTTTTTCTCATTGAATCGATATTAATATTGCTATTTTTCAAAAAAACCAAAATACAAATGCTGGACCCAAACAATTGAAAAAGAAAACAATTTTCCATCTATAAATTGGCGTCCACACACACACACAAAGAGAACGGGGAGCCATAAAAGAAAAACCTAAAGAAAAAACCCTAGATCTATGATCTTACAACCTAAACCTAGCCGCCGCCACCCTCTCTTCCTCCCAAACTAGTCTCCATCCCCCCCACAACAACCCCACTGACCACGTCTTCATCTCTTTCAACATCGAGCACCTCTCCATCCTCACTAGTTAGAGTATGTTTGGCAGTGTGGTAGCGGTTGCTTTTCAAATAACTTTTCGTGTCGAAATGTATGCCAACGATGTTTTTTTCATTTTTTAAAAATTATTTTTGATATCAGCACATCCAAACGATCCCAAAACATACAAACCATATTAAATTTTAGCAAAAAAAAAATAAAAAAAAAATGATCCTTTGTTTTGAATTTGTGCATTTTGACCCTTAATTGATAAACAAAATTCTAATTTTTTTAATTTGGCCCCTAATTCGGTCAATTCCAGCCCCTATATTTATACATATTTTTCAGTTTGGTTCTTGGTTTTGAATTTCTTGGATTAAGTCCATAATTGCCCATCAAACTTTAATATTTATGCAATTAAGCCCTTGATTTGACCAACTTAACTCTTAAAAATTGTAATTTGACCCTTGAACTTTAATTTCTTTAAATGAAAGTCTAAATTGTATTTTGATTTCTTGTCAATAGGGTCTTTTTTTGAGCGGTAGCGCACTACCTAGCATCTTGTATAATACATCGTTGTTTTGGTTTAGCATTTTATGTGTAGATGATGTCATGGCATGCAGAAAAGAGCTGGCATATATAAAAATAGTTTAATTGAAAATTCATATCATTTTTATCAAAACAAAGTGTTCATAAACCAATCAATAGTTGAATTGCTGACTGACAGTTGACCATTTCACAATTTATGTCTAAGTGGTCGGTGGATATGTAGCTGGAAGCAAACGACTGATTCAAAACACTTATCATCCTTTGGTGCATAAATTGTTCTAACCTCACTCTATCTTAATTGTATGTCTTTTATCGATCTATTAATCGTCAACACAAACGATGAACGTCCGATAATATTTATTTATTATATATAGAAAAGAATGTTAGAATGGGAGAAAATAGTGCGTATCCGTGCATGCACTTAAATTGCCAAGTTTCCGTAAGAACATAACCTTTGCTGAATTGGAGTAGGAATTAATGAATGCTCCATCACTCACTGAAAGGGCCAAATCTTGGAGATGGTCACTACCATCTCTATCCGAAAAATCTCTATCCGAAAAATGTGAGATGGTCACTACCATCTCTGAGTGCTGAGACTACCATGAAGTAGTAACCAAATGAAGACATAATTTTTTGGAGGTGCGTGACTCTTCCAAAGGATATTAGGAAACGAATGCTCTCATGGAAACAAAACACGATAAAAAAAATTGATGCCTGATTTTGTTGAATATGCACCCGAGGTGTTGTGCTTCCATAATTTTATATCCATGCCACCATGTAAGATAAAACGCCTCCCAACTTCAGCAATTAGAGCAGTGATTAGTTGGATAAAATACCGCATAAACTGTTGCCTGCTGTTGAGTTGAGAGACGGTAAAGTCTTGGAAATTGGGACTTCAATGGAGCAATGCCGCACCACCAATCCTCCCAAAACCTGGTTGTCCGCCCATTACCAAGTTTGAAACGACGCCGGAATTGAGAGCTGCACTTAATTTTGCTCTATCGAAGTCAAAAAATTATGCAGGGAATATCCTTTTAAGTTTGCATATTATCTTCATGATGATATCATTTCAAGTTGCTCAATGTGATTTGTCTGTAACTTTGATGGAGCATATGTCTCTAAAGAAATGACTAATCTTCATGAATGCAACCTATATACCATCTGGCAACAAATCAAGATAAGTTAATGGAATGAGTGTTTGTATAAACACGTGGCATTCATGGTTTTTCATTCCATATAATATGTATTCCTTTAGATTAACCACCCTCGATATGTTCAAGGCATGTCCATCGAGAAAACGCAGACTCTTAAGCCATTGGTAAACTAGTTGTTGTGTATTTTTCTCTAATAGAAAGCTTTCTTTCGGTTTTTGCAACCCGTGATCCATAAAAAACTAACTTCATATTTTTACAGTTACAGAACAATGCTATATCTATTATAGCCTTGATGTTGTCCTTTTTCTTCCCCTTCACATCCATAACGATGTTGAAAATGTTTTTAAAAACATTCTTTTCTAAGTGCATGGTGTCAAGGTTATGATAGAGGATATTGGTCTTCTAATAAGAAAGCTCCTAGAAAATGCTTCGCTCGGAAACTTCTACTTACCAGATTGAAAACCAAATATAATGTCACCATACTCTAATTGAGTCCTTATATTTATGCAATTAAGCCCTTTATTTAACTACATTAGCTCTTATTAGACCATGGCAAACTCATTGTCACCTTTCCTAAAACAAGCTAATATTGGCGAGCTCGATACGCAAATGGTGGCTATAGTAAAGAAAACCAACTCCATACTAGTTTTTTTTTTTTTTTTTTTTTTAAAGAAGAGACTTTATAAATCAATGATCTCATGTGGATAATTTTTATATAAAATATTTTTTACTGTTTAGTTTTAAAAATTGTATTTAATTAGTTCTTTCTAAGTTTAAAATTTATAATTATATAACGTGGAAGGCTTTCTAACAACAAGGCCTCCCACATATGTGTTATCAATAACCACCAAAACTATCGCATAATATTGGCGAGTTCGATACGCAAAGGGTGGCTATAGCCGGCGTGACATTCGCATTTATGAAGCTCAACTAAACTCTCGCATGTATGAAATGGTCGTTTAGGGATATATAGCTGGAAGCAAATGTTTGACCGAAAGTGATTCAAAACACTTATCATCTTTCGTGCATAAATTGTACTAACTTCATTCTCACTTTATCCAATGCAATTTATCGACCAACAGAAGAAAAACCAAACGATGAACGTCGCATAATATTTATTATATAAAAAAGAATTGAATGCTTGGAGATTTTTCTTACTGAAAGTATTGACTACCAAATCATGCGAATTCAGAGAATTCAATTGTTTATAGAACAATAAATAATAAATGCTTTCTAACCCCATCTCTATTTCTCTTAAGTGGTTCATCTTTAGTGCATAAATTGTTGATAATATATCGTCAGTTCAAACTATGAAGATTTTTCACTTCATTCAATGCCATTTATCGACCAATTAATCGTCCACAGCAGAAAAAACCAAACGATGAACGGGCGACATATATATTATTTATTATATATATATAAAAAAAAAGAAATGTTGATCCATCACTCACTGAAAAGGGCCGCATATATAATATCTTGGAGATGTTTTACTACCTAGATTTTCTATCCCAAAACCCTAAGACCAATTCGACAGAAAAGAACTTGCTTTCGAAAATCATTAATTGTTGATAATATATCGTCAGTTCAAACTATGGAGATTTTTCTTACTGAAATTATTGACTAACAAATCATGGGAATTCAGAGAATTCAATTGTTTCTAGAACAATTAATTATATGTCGAATAAGTTTATACATCAATAAATAATAAATACAGAGTGAAACACAACATCACGCAACAAGCTAGCTGGCTTACCAAAAGATCACTGCTGAGTTCTCTATAAATACTTGCTGCCCTGTCACTACATATACATAAAACCTTCTTTAACCTAATTATTTCATACCATTAGTTTTCACTAGCCATGGAAATCTTCACAAAGCAACTCACCCGTGTTGATCTTGAGAAAGGATTGGTGCTACCACCCCGTTCTAACCTAGAACCCCTGCAACGTTTTCAAGGGACCATAGAATTGTCCACCATAGTTGAGTCAGCTGCAGGAACCCGTTTACCGGAACCAGTGCCAATTCACTGCTCAACCACAGGAGGAAGCCTTGTATTTAAAACAGGGTGGTATCATATTGCTAGCAAAGTTGGCCTCAAAAGTGGAGATACTGTGACTTTCTATCAGGAGGTTAACGGAGGAGCACAGTTCAAATTGAAAGTGAGAAATGATCGTTAAAGTAAAGAAGAAATGCGATGGAAACAGTGTCTTCCATACATGCATGAACGTCCGAATGCTCGTCCTTTTTTTTCTTCTTTGTTCTGTCTCCTGCAATCCTCGTGTCTGGTTTCTGTCCGGTGTCAGCATTTGAGAAAACTTTTCTCAAAATTATCGTCTGCAATCTTCGTGTGTAGTTTCCTCGTTTCCTTGCATGTGTGAGGAAATTATGAATAATTAATTTCTCCTTTAGATGAAAGAGTTTGTCTGTGATTGTAATATGTGTTTTGAGCTTTAATTTTGTGCTTTTTGGTAACAAAATTATTATGTGTTGCGAATTGCTTTAAAAAATTTAATGAGATGTGATTTGATTCATAGCTTAAACTGAAATTATATTAGAAGCAAATCATTTTTCAGAGTAATTTAATTATGTTTTACCAAAAGAAGAAGAAATAGCGCATGAAATGCTTTTGAAATTTAACTCTCAACTAATTTGATTTTGAATGATGAAATTATTAAAAATATTAATTAAAAAAAGATTGCAAAAACACACACAAAGAAAGAGGATAAAATTTGAGAGAAAAAACCTAAAACCGATGAAATTATTAAAAAACTAAAAAATAATTCTAAAAATATAAATAACAATTAAAAAAACAAAGATAAAATTTAAAAGATTAAAAATCATAAGGAATAATATTAAAAAATATTTTTAATTTAATAAATCATTTATAAATTAAAAAAGGATAAAGGATGAAAAAATTATTATATATATATGTGTGTGTGTGTGTGTGTGTTTTATCAATTATCAACAAAACTCTACCTTCTCTTTGTCGTCTATAAGGTCCCACTAACTACTCAATTATGTTTAAACTTTTCAGAGTCTAATATCTGAACGTCTTTGTATCCATATAACTTGATAGAGTTGGACAATTTAAAAGAAAATAAAGTCCATGTTCAAAATCATGGATTTTTCTTATTAAATCAATATTAATATTGGTATTTGTTTTTAAATCAAAAGATAAATGTTGGACCCAATCAATTAAAAACAAAAAACAATTTTCCAACTATAAATTAGTGTCCACACACACATTGAAGAGGGGGAGCCATTAAAAAAAATCTAAAAAAAAAAACCCTAGATCTATGATCTTAAAACCTAAACCTAGCCGCCGCCACCCTCTCTTCCTCCCAAACTAGTCTCCATCTCCCCCATAACAGCCCCACTGACCACGTCTTCATCTCTTTCAACACCGGGCACTTCTCCATCCTCACTAGTTGCTTTGGTCAGCATTAACAATCAAACTCATTCACCTCTCCATACTCTTTACCGCCTGATAAAGGAGTATTTATAAGGGGGCGAGAGCCACCGTACCACCACTACAAGATTTAACAGTTTTACCGACAGAATGTTTCCGTCGGCGTAAGACACATATTCCATCGGTAATTAATTTACCGACTAAATCACCGACGGATAAGTTTCATTGGTGAATCTCTCGTCGGTAATTTTTTGTCCGTCGGTAATAATATTACCGACGGATTTACTGGCGGAACAGACGCGTCGGTAAATTTTTTTTATTACCGATGAATTTACCGACGGATTTACCGACGGAAATTTCCGTCGGTAAATCCGTCGGTAATTATTTAAAAACATTTAAAAAAAAAGTTCATTTTATAAAATTATAAAATAATTAAATTAACATAAATCAACATTGTATAATATATACTCAAAATGCTTGGAAAAAAGAATAAGAAAATCAACTCAAACAAATTTGTAACAAATAAATAAAACAAAAAAAATTAATTCAACTAAAAAATTCATATGAAAAAAATGAAGTTGCAATTGCTAAAAATTTAAAAATCCTATAAATAAATCAACTAAAAATTGATCTCATATGAAAAAAAAAAACTCACAACAACATTTATACAATTATTAAGAACAAAATCAATTAAAATTAAGTAAAAAACAAATATAGTGAAAAATCATGAAAAATAAGAAAAAAGAAAGATCTTACCTTAATATACTTGCAAGTGAAGCTAAGGAAAAAAAAATTCATGAAGCATATTAATTAAAGAAAACTAAGAGGATAAAAGAAGAAAGAAGAAGAAGGAAGAAGAAGACATACCCGAGCATGGAGGAAAAGAGAAGGAGATGAGGAGAGAAAAGAAGAGAAAGAAATAGATATTGATGTTTTTACATATAGTGAAGAAGAAGAAGAAGAAGAAGAAGAAGAAGAAGAAGAAGTAGAAGTAGTAGTAGAAGAAGAAGAAGAAGAAATAGAAGTAGTAGTAGTAGAAGAAGAAGAAGAAGAAATGAGTCTGTCTCTTGTGAAATAAGCGGATTCAGGTTTTTTATTGGGGCGCGTTACCGACGGATTTACTGACGGATAATTGAATATTAATATTTTTTAATTATTCCGTCGGTAATTCCGTCGGTAATATTTAATTTAAATTTTCAATTTCGTAAAAAGTTTTCAGAAACCGCCAAAAATTACCGATGATTTTTCAATCCGTCGGTGATTCCATCTGTAATATTTAAATGAAAATTTTAAATCAATTGAATTTTTTCAGAAAACCGCCAAAACACGCCGACGAATTTTCAATCCGTCGGTGATTTTGTCCGTAAAGTAAAACAATTAACAATGCAATTGGAAGATAAACAGTTCTAGAGCTCTCTGTAAAATACCGACGGAATTATTCCGTCTGTAATTCCCTTTGTAATTGACATGATGAACAATGTTCACAGTTTACCAACGGATTTAGCGACGGATTTACCGACGGAAAAATTCCGTCGGTAAAAAATGACACGTCATCTTTTTTTTTTTTTTTGCTTTGGTCTATTTTTTTTTCCCACGGTAATTCCCTCGGTATATACCGAGGGAATCTTTCCGTCGGTAAAATCCCTCGGAAATATTTCCGTCGGTAAAATCCCTCGGAAATTTACCGACGGAAATATTCCCTCGGTATTTCCGTTTGTATTTATTGATTTTCTGGTAGTGCACTATCCAATCGCGCTGAATGGGTAGGGTGGTTGGGCAACCTCCCCAAGGCTATCCACAAGGCTTATCCTCTCTGTTTTTTCATCTCAATGAAGGACATGAGAAGAGTATGGGTTGTGTTGGTTTTTTTAGGCTTCTGAGAGAGAGAGAGAGAGAGAGGCGCCACAAAGGAGGGAAAGAAAAACCTTCTTCCCTTTCCTTTGTGAGTCCAGGGGAAGAAGATGACAAATAATGGCATCAAAACAACATCATTTGCAACTTTTTTTCTTCAATGAAGAATGAATTAAATGACATTGTTTTTTTTTTTTTAACAAAATGTGTCGTTTCATTTAAAAGAAAAAGGCACAAAAAAGAGTTTATTTCCAGATCAGTCTTAAATTTTTTATTTATTCAATCAAGTATGCAATTGAGATTTTGATTTTAATAATCAATTCAATTGCATCCTTACCAAATCCAAATGTCAGCTCTGAAGGTGGCATCCTTTTTCATTTTGATCATTGGTTTTGAATTTGTGCATTTTGACCTTTAATTGATAAACAAAATTCTAATTTTTTAAAATTTGGCCCCTAATTCAGTCAATTCCAGCCCCTATATTTATACATATTTTATTGATAAGAGACAAGAATTCCTTGTCTCTCCATACTTGCCAGGGATACCATATGACATTTTTCCTTAAGGGTAGATGATCGCTGCGACACCGCACACGTGCGATAAAATGGCGACTCCACTGAGGACCTTGTGGACTAAACTTTGTTTTGTCTAATTTTTGTGTTATTGTTGGGTTTGTTTGTCATTTTTAATATGCAGTGTTTTGTATTTGTTCATACGCTTTAATTTTGTACATATTTGTTCATGCATTATATAGAATTGCTTCATGCATCATTCTTTTTTTTTAAAAAAAAAAAACAAAAGCTCATACTGGAAATCTTTAGGTTAAGTGGGGGACTAGCAGCTTACTTTACGACTTTTAAGTCAAGGTTTAAGTTTGTGTAAACCCTAACTCTTCGCTGAGTGCTTAGACTGGTAATGATTGGTCCACATACCAGCCCATCACCTATTGAGCCCCCATAGTGCCTTCACGAGGGTGATCACTAGGACAATAAGGGACCCTTTTAGAGACTAAATAGCCAACCTACCCTTGTCAAGCAAAAAAGAATTAGAACTTGCCTTTAGGGTGTATGCTCCATACGCTTTGTTTAGCATCATAGCAAGCCTTTCCTGAAGCATCTTGAAATCAAGACTTGCGGGTAACATAATGACCGTAGCTCAAAAAATTTTCAGAGAATTTCACTTTCACTCCACTTTTGTGGAAAGGATTTGCCCCACCAAAGGTAGAAATGTTCATATGGATGCTGCTTCAAGACAGAGTATCTACAAGAGCCTTTCTAACAAACCGCCATTAACTACATCCTAGATAGGCAACATGTCCTCTGGGTATATGCCGAATACAATAGAACAAGTGATTTGATCAAAAGTAAGTTCCAATGACAAACTTTCATGATGTTACCATATGGAATTTTATGGGATGTTTGAACCATTCAAAAAAAGCTTATTTTCAAAGTTTAGAGGCCTGTTTGGAATACATTATTTCAACTCATACTTCATCATCTTGCACTCTGATTAAAAACCTGAAATAATAATTTTTCATACACATGAAATGATTTGATTAGAGACCTTGAAGGTATTTTGGTATGGTTTAATAAGTGATTTGTTCTTGTTTATATGAGTTAATTTGTCTCCTTTGTATAAATTTCCTTTTATGTTCTTATTTTTAACTTCTAGTAAACTATAGCCTTAATTTGGTTTTATCAATAAATAACTTGATTATTAAAAAAAAAAAATAGTAATTGTATATATATATAGAGCCAACTTTGTTGAGACAAGGCAACCATGGTGAGTTTGATAAGCAAACGGTGGCTATTAAATGGTGCAATACATGAACTGCCACATAAATAAACTCTTGAAATTATGAAGTTCGAATGCTACTTGTTAAAAAAAATAACCCAACAAAAAAGAGGCTATAAATCAATGATCTCTTGTGGAAAATCTTTATATACATAAAGGATAACTATTTTAAAAATGTATATTTAATAAGTTGTTCTTTTTGAGTTGCAAATTTATTTAATTATTATATAACGTAGAACGCTTGCTTATTATGTAATATAGTAAGGCCTTCTGCTAATTAAAGAAACAAAAAAAAATATTAGAGAATAATATAAATCATATCTTGGGATCTCATCTAATACCTTAAACTATTAGATTGAAATGATTCTTTTACATGATATCAGAGTCTTGATGACTAAGTAGTCACGAGTTTGAATTTTGCTATCCTCATTTATTTGATAAAAATTAAGCACAAGGTAAAATGATCTTGTACAAGTTTCAAGCTCAAACGAGCTTTCACTTGAGGGGACGTGTTAGAGAATAATATAAATCATATCTTGGAACTTCACCTAATAACTTAAGTTATTGGATTGAGATGATTTCTTTGACAAAAAGTATGTATGTGTATTCTATTAGCAACATAGACCGACAAAGATCATTAATTACTTATTTTATTAGAAAAATTATTTTGTACATGTATGTTATCAATAATCAACAAAAGTACTATGCCTTCTCTTTGCCGTCTACAAGGTCTCATTAACTACTCAATTATGTTTGAACTTTTCTGAGTCTAATATCTGACCATTTCTTTATCGATATGGCTTGAAAGAGATGGACAATTTAAAAGAAAATAGAGGCCATGCTCAAAATCGGTTGTCGTCAAGCATCAAATGATAGAAGTTAACCTGACAAATGCAATAAAGACCACAACAGTTTGTAAATTGATGGCTACACCATCATCATTGTTGCTATTCAATTTTGAGCGCATTTCTACATTATTTTTTAGAAAAAAAAATAGCAAAAAATAGAAAAAATCTATAAAAATATATTCTTGATATATCTGTATTGTTTTCAGCAATTTTAGCATCACCTCGAAAGAATTTAAATTTCAAAAAAAAAATCAACTCGTTCGACTTTTAACATATTATTTTTAAAATCATTGCCTTTTCTCATTGAATCGATATTAATATTGCTATTTTTCAAAAAAACCAAAATACAAATGCTGGACCCAAACAATTGAAAAAGAAAACAATTTTCCATCTATAAATTGGCGTCCACACACACACACAAAGAGAACGGGGAGCCATAAAAGAAAAACATAAAGAAAAAACCCTAGATCTATGATCTTACAACCTAAACCTAGCCGCCGCCACCCTCTCTTCCTCCCAAACTAGTCTCCATCCCCCCCACAACAACCCCACTGACCACGTCTTCATCTCTTTCAACATCGAGCACCTCTCCATCCTCACTAGTTAGAGTATGTTTGGCAGAGTGGTAGCGGTTGCTTTTCAAATAACTTTTCGTGCCGAAATGTATGCCAACGATGTTTTTTTCATTTTTTAAAAATTATTTTTGATATCAGCACATCCAAACGATCCCAAAACATACAAACCATATTAAATTTTAGCAAAAAAAAAAAAAAAAAAAAAAATGATCCTTTGTTTTGAATTTGTGCATTTTGACCCTTAATTGATAAACAAAATTCTAATTTTTTTAATTTGGCCCCTAATTCGGTCAATTCCAGCCCCTATATTTATACATATTTTTCAGTTTGGTTCTTGGTTTTGAATTTCTTGGATTAAGTCCATAATTGCCCATCAAACTTTAATATTTATGCAATTAAGCCCCTGATTTGACCAACTTAACTCTTAAAAATTGTTATTTGACCCTTGAACTTTAATTTCTTTAAATGAAAGTCTAAATTGTATTTTGATTTCTTGTCAATAGGGTCTTTTTTTGAGCGGTAGCGCACTACCTAGCATCTTGTATAATACATCGTTGTTTTGGTTTAGCATTTTATGTGTAGATGATGTCATGGCATGCAGAAAAGAGCTGGCATATATAAAAATAGTTTAATTGAAAATTCATATCATTTTTATCAAAACAAAGTGTTCATAAACCAATCAATAGTTGAATTGCTGACTGACAGTTGACCATTTCACAATTTATGTCTAAGTGGTCGGTGGATATGCAGCTGGAAGCAAACGACTGATTCAAAACACTTATCATCCTTTGGTGCATAAATTGTTCTAACCTCACTCTATCTTAATTGTATGTCTTTTATCGATCTATTAATCGTCAACACAAACGATGAACGTCCGATAATATTTATTTATTATATATAGAAAAGAATGTTAGAATGGGAGAAAATAGTGCGTATCCGTGCATGCACTTAAATTGCCAAGTTTCCGTAAGAACATAACCTTTGCTGAATTGGAGTAGGAATTAATGAATGCTCCATCACTCACTGAAAGGGCCAAATCTTGGAGATGGTCACTACCATCTCTATCCGAAAAAATCTCTATCCGAAAAAATGTGAGATGGTCACTACCATCTCTGAGTGCTGAGACTACCATGAAGTAGTAACCAAATGAAGACATAATTTTTTGGAGGTGCGTGACTCTTCCAAAGGATATTAGGAAACGAATGCTCTCATGGAAACAAAACACGATAAAAAAAAATTGATGCCTGATTTTGTTGAATATGCACCCGAGGTGTTGTGCTTCCATAATTTTATATCCATGCCACCATGTAAGATAAAACGCCTCCCAACTTCAGCAATTAGAGCAGTGATTAGTTGGATAAAATACCGCATAAACTGTTGCCTGCTGTTGAGTTGAGAGACGGTAAAGTCTTGGAAATTGGGACTTCAATGGAGCAATGCCGCACCACCAATCCTCCCAAAACCTGGTTGTCCGCCCATTACCAAGTTTGAAACGACGCCGGAATTGAGAGCTGCACTTAATTTTGCTCTATCAAGTCAAAAAATTATGCAGGGAATATCCTTTTAAGTTTGCATATTATCTTCATGATATCATTTCAAGTTGCTCAATGTGATTTGTCTGTAACTTTGATGGAGCATATGTCTCTAAAGAAATGACTAATATTCATGAATGCAACCTATATACCATCTGGCAACAAATCAAGATAAGTTAATGGAATGAGTGTTTGTATAAACACGTGGCATTCATGGTTTTTCATTCCATATAATATGTATTCCTTTAGATTAACCACCCTCGATATGTTCGAGGCATGTCCATCGAGAAAACGCAGACTCTTAAGCCATTGGTAAACTAGTTGTTGTGTATTTTTCTCTAATAGAAAGCTTTCTTTCGGTTTTGCAACCCGTGATCCATAAAAAACTAACTTCATATTTTTACAGTTACAGAACAATGCTATATCTATTATAGCCTTGATGTTGTCCTTTTTCTTCCCCTTCACATCCATAACGATGTTGAAAATGTTTTTAAAAACATTCTTTTCTAAGTGCATGGTGTCAAGGTTATGATAGAGGATATTGGTCTTCTAATAAGGAAGCTCCTAGAAAATGCTTCGCTCTGAAACTTCTACTTACCAGATTGAAAACCAAATATAATGTCACCATACTCTAATTGAGTCCTTATATTTATGCAATTAAGCTCTTTATTTAACTACATTAGCTCTTATTAGACCATGGCAAACTCATTGTCACCTTTCCTAAAACAAGCTAATATTGGCGAGCTCGATACGCAAATGGTGGCTATAGTAAAGAAAACCAACTCCATACTAGTTTTTTTTTTTTTTTTTTTAAAGAAGAGACTTTATAAATCAATGATCTCATGTGGATAATTTTTATATAAAATATTTTTTACTGTTTAGTTTTAAAAATTGTATTTAATAAGTAGTTCTTTCTAAGTTTAAAATTTATAATTATATAACGTGGAAGGCTTTCTAACAACAAGGCCTTCCACATATGTGTTATCAATAACCACCAAAACTATCGCATAATATTGGCGAGTTCGATACGCAAAGGGTGGCTATAGCCGGCGTGACATTCGCATTTATGAAGCTCAACTAAACTCTCGCATGTATGAAATGGTCGTTTAGGGATATATAGCTGGAAGCAAATGTTTGACCGAAAGTGATTCAAAACACTTATCATCTTTCGTGCATAAATTGTACTAACTTCATTCTCACTTTATCCAATGCAATTTATCGACCAACAGAAGAAAAACCAAACGATGAACGTCGCATAATATTTATTATATAAAAAAGAATTGAATGCTTGGAGATTTTTCTTACTGAAAGTATTGACTACCAAATCATGCGAATTCAGAGAATTCAATTGTTTATAGAACAATAAATAATAAATGCTTTCTAACCCCATCTCTATTTCTCTTAAGTGGTTCATCTTTAGTGCATAAATTGTTGATAATATATCGTCAGTTCAAACTATGAAGATTTTTCACTTCATTCAATGCCATTTATCGACCAATTAATCGTCCACAGCAGAAAAACCAAACGATGAACGGGCGACATATATATTATTTATTATATATATATAAAAAAAAAGAATGTTGATCCATCACTCACTGAAAAGGGCCGCATATATAATATCTTGGAGATGTTTACTACCTAGATTTTCTATCCCAAAACCCTAAGACCAATTCGACAGAAAAGAAATTGCTTTCGAAAATCATTAATTGTTGATAATATATCGTCAGTTCAAACTATGGAGATTTTTCTTACTGAAATTATTGACTAACAAATCATGGGAATTCAGAGAATTCAATTGTTTCTAGAACAATTAATTATATGTCGAATAAGTTTATACATCAATAAATAATAAATACAGAGTGAAACACAACATCACGCAACAAGCTAGCTGGCTTACCAAAAGATCACTGCTGAGTTCTCTATAAATACTTGCTGCCCTGTCACTACATATACATAAAACCTTCTTTAACCTAATTATTTCATACCATTAGTTTTCACTAGCCATGGAAATCTTCACAAAGCAACTCACCCGTGTTGATCTTGAGAAAGGATTGGTGCTACCACCCCGTTCTAACCTAGAACCCCTGCAACGTTTTCAAGGGACCATAGAATTGTCCACCATAGTTGAGTCAGCTGCAGGAACCCGTTTACCGGAACCAGTGCCAATTCACTGCTCAACCACAGGAGGAAGCCTTGTATTTAAAACAGGCTGGTATCATATTGCTAGCAAAGTTGGCCTCAAAAGTGGAGATACTGTGACTTTCTATCAGGAGGTTAACGGAGGAGCACAGTTCAAATTGAAAGTGAGAAATGATCGTTAAAGTAAAGAAGAAATGCGATGGAAACAGTGTCTTCCATACATGCATGAACGTCCGAATGCTCGTCCTTTTTTTTCTTCTTTGTTCTGTCTCCTGCAATCCTCGTGTCTGGTTTCTGTCCGGTGTCAGCATTTGAGAAAACTTTTCTCAAAATTATCGTCTGCAATCTTCGTGTGTAGTTTCCTCGTTTCCTTGCATGTGTGAGGAAATTATGAATAATTAATTTCTCCTTTAGATGAAAGAGTTTGTCTGTGATTGTAATATGTGTTTTGAGCTTTAATTTTTGTGCTTTTTGGTAACAAAATTATTATGTGTTGCGAATTGCTTTAAAAAATTTAATGAGATGTGATTTGATTCATAGCTTAAACTGAAATTATATTAGAAGCAAATCATTTTTCAGAGTAATTTAATTATGTCTTACCAAAAGAAGAAGAAATAGCGCATGAAATGCTTTTGAAATTTAACTCTCAACTAATTTGATTTTGAATGATGAAATTATTAAAAAATATTAATTAAAAAAAGATTGCAAAAACACACACAAAGAAAGAGGATAAAATTTGAGAGAAAAAAACCTAAAACCGATGAAATTATTAAAAAACTAAAAAATAATTCTAAAAATATAAATAACAATTAAAAAAACAAAGATAAAATTTAAAAGATTAAAAATCATAAGGAATAATATTAAAAAATATTTTTAATTTAATAAATTATTTATAAATTAAAAAAGGATAAAGGATGAAAAAATTATTATATATATATGTGTGTGTGTGTGTGTGTGTTTTATCAATTATCAACAAAACTCTGCCTTCTCTTTGTTGTCTATAAGGTCCCACTAACTACTCAATTATGTTTAAACTTTTCAGAGTCTAATATCTGATAGTCTTTGTATCCATATAACTTGATAGAGTTGGACAATTTAAAAGAAAATAAAGTCCATGTTCAAAATCATGGATTTTTCTTATTAAATCAATATTAATATTGGTATTTTTTTTTTAAATCAAAAGATAAATGTTGGACCCAATCAATTAAAAACAAAAAAAATTTTCCAACTATAAATTAGTGTCCACACACACATTGAAGAGGGGGGAGCCATTAAAAAAAATCTAAAAAAAAAACCCTAGATCTATGATCTTAAAACCTAAACCTAGCCGCCGCCACCCTCTCTTCCTCCCAAACTAGTCTCCATCTCCCCCATAACAGCCCCACTGACCACGTCTTCATCTCTTTCAACACCGGGCACTTCTCCATCCTCACTAGTTGCTTTGGTCAGCATTAACAATCAAACTCATTCACCTCTCCATACTCTTTACCGCCTGATAAAGGAGTATTTATAAGGGGGCGAGAGCCACCGTACCACTATCCAATCGCGCTGAATGGGTAGGGTGGTTGGGCAACCTCCCCAAGGCTATCCACAAGGCTTATCCTCTCTGTTTTTTCATCTCAATGAAGGCCATGAGAAGAGTATGGGTTGTGTTGGTTTTTTTAGGCTTCTGAGAGAGAGAGAGAGAGAGAGGCGCCGCAAAGGAGGGAAAGAAAAACCTTCTTCCCTTTCCTTTGTGAGTCCAGGGGAAGAAGATGACAAATAATGGCATCAAAACAACATCATTTGCAACTTTTTTTCTTCAATGAAGAATGAATTAAATGACATTGTTTTTTTTTTTTTTTAACAAAATGTGTCGTTTCATTTAAAAGAAAAAGGCACAAAAAAGAGTTTATTTCCAGATCAGTCTTTAATTTTTTATTTATTCAATCAAGTATGCAATTGAGATTTTGATTTTAATAATCAATTCAATTGCATCCTTACCAAATCCAAATGTCAGCTCTGAAGGTGGCATCCTTTTTCATTTTGATCATTGGTTTTGAATTTGTGTATTTTGACCTTTAATTGATAAACAAAATTCTAATTTTTTAAAATTTGGCCCCTAATTCAGTCAATTCCAGCCCCTATATTTATACATATTTTATTGATAAGAGACAAGAATTCCTTGTCTCTCCATACTTGCCAGGGATACCATATGACATTTTTCCTTAAGGGTAGATGATCGCTGCGACACCGCACACGTGCGATAAAATGGCGACTCCACTGAGGACCTTGTGGACTAAACTTTGTTTTGTCTAATTTTTGTGTTATTGTTGGGTTTGTTTGTCATTTTTAATATGCAGTGTTTTGTATTTGTTCATACGCTTTAATTTTGTACATATTTGTTCATGCATTATATAGAATTGCTTCATGCATCATTCTTTTTTTTTTAAAAAAAAAAAAAAGCTCATACTGGAAATCTTTAGGTTAAGTGGGGGACTAGCAGCTTACTTTACGACTTTTAAGTCAAGGTTTAAGTTTGTGTAAACCCTAACTCTTCGCTGAGTGCTTAGACTGGTAATGATTGGTCCACATACCAGCTCATCACCTATTGAGCCCCCATAGTGCCTTCACGAGGGTGATCACTAGGACAATAAGGACCCTTTTAGAGACTAAATAGCCAACCTACCCTTGTCAAGCAAAAAAGAATTAGAACTTGCCTTTAGGGTGTATGCTCCATACGCTTTGTTTTGCATCATAGCAAGCCTTTCCTGAAGCATCTTGAAATCAAGACTTGCGGGTAACATAATGACCGTAGCTCAAAAAAATTTTCAGAGAATTTCACTTTCACTCCACTTTTGTGGAAAGGATTTGCCCCACCAAAGGTAGAAATGTTCATATGGATGCTGCTTCAAGACAGAGTATCTACAAGAGCCTTTCTAACAAACCGCCATTAACTACATCCTAGATAGGCAACATGTCCTCTGGGTATATGCCGAATACAATAGAACAAGTGATTTTGATCAAAAGTAAGTTCCAATGACAAACTTTCATGATGTTACCATATGGAATTTTATGGGATGTTTGAACCATTCAAAAAAAGCTGATTTTCAAAGTTTAGAGGCCTGTTTGGAATACATTATTTCAACTCATACTTCATCATCTTGCACTCTGATTAAAAACCTGAAATAATAATTTTTCATACACATGAAATGATTTGATTAGAGACCTTGAAGGTATTTTGGTATGGTTTAATAAGTGATTTGTTCTTGTTTATATGAGTTAATTTGTCTCCTTTGTATAAATTTCCTTTTATGTTCTTATTTTTAACTTCTAGTAAACTATAGCCTTAATTTGGTTTTATCAATAAATAACTTGATTATTAAAAAAAAAAAAATAGTAATTGTATATATATATAGAGCCAACTTTGTTGAGACAAGGCAACCATGGTGAGTTTGATAAGCAAACGGTGGCTATTAAATGGTGCAATACATGAACTGCCACATAAATAAACTCTTGAAATTATGAAGTTCGATGCTACTTGTTAAAAAAAATAACCCAACAAAAAAGAGGCTATAAATCAATGATCTCTTGTGGAAAATCTTTATATACATAAAGGATAACTATTTTAAAAATGTATATTTAATAAGTTGTTCTTTTGAGTTGCAAATTTATTTAATTATTATATAACGTAGAACGCTTGCTTATTATGTAATATAGTAAGGCCTTCTGCTAATTAAAGAAACAAAAAGCAATATTAGAGAATAATATAAATCATATCTTGGGATCTCATCTAATACCTTAAACTATTAGATTGAAATGATTATTTTACATGATATCAGAGTCTTGATGACTAAGTAGTCACGAGTTTGAATTTTGCTATCCTCATTTATTTGATAAAAATTAAGCACAAGGTAAAATGATCTTGTACAAGTTTCAAGCTCAAACGAGCTTTCACTTGAGGGGATGTGTTAGAGAATAATATAAATCATATCTTGGGACTTCACCTAATAACTTAAGTTATTGGATTGAGATGATTTCTTTGACAAAAAGTATGTATGTGTATTCTATTAGCAACATAGACCGACAAAGATCATTAATTACTTATTTTATTAGAAAAATTATTTTGTACATGTATGTTATCAATAATCAACAAAAGTACTATGCCTTCTCTTTGCCGTCTACAAGGTCTCATTAACTACTCAATTATGTTTGAACTTTTCTGAGTCTAATATCTGACCATTTCTTTATCGATATGGCTTGAAAGAGATGGACAATTTAAAAGAAAATAGAGGCCATGCTCAAAATCGGTTGTCGTCAAGCATCAAATGATAGAAGTTAACCTGACAAATGCAATAAAGACCACAACAGTTTGTAAATTGATGGCTACACCATCATCATTGTTGCTATTCAATTTTGAGCGCATTTCTACATTATTTTTTAGAAAAAAAAATAGCAAAAAATAGAAAAAATCTATAAAAATATATTCTTGATATATCTGTATTGTTTTCAGCAATTTTAGCATCACCTCGAAAGAATTTAAATTTCAAAAAAAAAAATCAACTCGTTCGACTTTTAACATATTATTTTTAAAATCATTGCTTTTTCTCATTGAATCGATATTAATATTGCTATTTTTTCAAAAAAACCAAAATACAAATGCTGGACCCAAACAATTGAAAAAAGAAAACAATTTTCCATCTATAAATTGGCGTCCACACACACACACAAAGAGAACGGGGAGCCATAAAAGAAAAACCTAAAGAAAAAACCCTAGATCTATGATCTTACAACTTAAACCTAGCCGCCGCCACCCTCTCTTCCTCCCAAACTAGTCTCCATCCCCCCCACAACAACCCCACTGACCACGTCTTCATCTCTTTCAACATCGAGCACCTCTCCATCCTCACTAGTTAGAGTATGTTTGGCAGTGTGGTAGCGGTTGCTTTTCAAATAACTTTTCGTGCCGAAATGTATGCCAACGATGTTTTTTTCATTTTTTAAAAATTATTTTTGATATCAGCACATCCAAACGATCCCAAAACATACAAACCATATTAAATTTTAGCAAAAAAAAAAAAAAAAAAATGATCCTTTGTTTTGAATTTGTGCATTTTGACCCTTAATTGATAAACAAAATTCTAATTTTTTAATTTGGCCCCTAATTCGGTCAATTCCAGCCCCTATATTTATACATATTTTTTCAGTTTGGTTCTTGGTTTTGAATTTCTTGGATTAAGTCCATAATTGCCCATCAAACTTTAATATTTATGCAATTAAGCCCCTGATTTGACCAACTTAACTCTTAAAATTGTTATTTGACCCTTGAACTTTAATTTCTTTAAATGAAAGTCTAAATTGTATTTTGATTTCTTGTCAATAGGGTCTTTTTTTTGAGCGGTAGCGCACTACCTAGCATCTTGTATAATACATCGTTGTTTTGGTTTAGCATTTTATGTGTAGATGATGTCATGGCATGCAGAAAAGAGCTGGCATATATAAAAATAGTTTAATTGAAAATTCATATCATTTTTATCAAAACAAAGTGTTCATAAACCAATCAATAGTTGAATTGCTGACTGACAGTTGACCATTTCACAATTTATGTCTAAGTGGTCGGTGGATATGCAGCTGGAAGCAAACGACTGATTCAAAACACTTATCATCCTTTGGTGCATAAATTGTTCTAACCTCACTCTATCTTAATTGTATGTCTTTTATCGATCTATTAATCGTCAACACAAACGATGAACGTCCGATAATATTTATTTATTATATATATAGAAAAGAATGTTAGAATGGGAGAAAATAGTGCGTATCCGTGCATGCACTTAAATTGCCAAGTTTCCGTAAGAACATAACCTTTGCTGAATTGGAGTAGGAATTAATGAATGCTCCATCACTCACTGAAAGGGCCAAATCTTGGAGATGGTCACTACCATCTCTATCCGAAAAATCTCTATCCGAAAAATGTGAGATGGTCACTACCATCTCTGAGTGCTGAGACTACCATGAAGTAGTAACCAAATGAAGACATAATTTTTTGGAGGTGCGTGACTCTTCCAAAGGATATTAGGAAACGAATGCTCTCATGGAAACAAAACACGATAAAAAAAATTGATGCCTGATTTTGTTGAATATGCACCCGAGGTGTTGTGCTTCCATAATTTTATATCCATGCCACCATGTAAGATAAAACGCCTCCCAACTTCAGCAATTAGAGCAGTGATTAGTTGGATAAAATACCGCATAAACTGTTGCCTGCTGTTGAGTTGAGAGACGGTAAAGTCTTGGAAAATTGGGACTTCAATGGAGCAATGCCGCACCACCAATCCTCCCAAAAACCTGGTTGTCCGCCCATTACCAAGTTTGAAACGACGCCGGAATTGAGAGCTGCACTTAATTTTGCTCTATCAAGTCAAAAAATTATGCAGGGAATATCCTTTTAAGTTTGCATATTATCTTCATGATATCATTTCAAGTTGCTCAATGTGATTTGTCTGTAACTTTGATGGAGCATATGTCTCTAAAGAAATGACTAATATTCATGAATGCAACCTATATACCATCTGGCAACAAATCAAGATAAGTTAATGGAATGAGTGTTTGTATAAACACATGGCATTCATGGTTTTTCATTCCATATAATATGTATTCCTTTAGATTAACCACCCTCGATATGTTCGAGGCATGTCCATCGAGAAAACGCAGACTCTTAAGCCATTGGTAAACTAGTTGTTGTGTATTTTTCTCTAATAGAAAGCTTTCTTTCGGTTTTGCAACCCGTGATCCATAAAAAACTAACTTCATATTTTTACAGTTACAGAACAATGCTATATCTATTATAGCCTTGATGTTGTCCTTTTTCTTCCCCTTCACATCCATAACGATGTTGAAAATGTTTTTAAAAACATTCTTTTCTAAGTGCATGGTGTCAAGGTTATGATAGAGGATATTGGTCTTCTAATAAGGAAGCTCCTAGAAAATGCTTCGCTCGAAACTTCTACTTACCAGATTGAAAACCAAATATAATGTCACCATACTCTAATTGAGTCATTATATTTATGCAATTAAGCCTTTATTTAACTACATTAGCTCTTATTAGACCATGGCAAACTCATTGTCACCTTTCCTAAAACAAGCTAATATTGGCGAGCTCGATACGCAAATGGTGGCTATAGTAAAGAAAACCAACTCCATACTAGTTTTTTTTTTTTTTTTTTTTTTAAAGAAGAGACTTTATAAATCAATGATCTCATGTGGATAATTTTTATATAAAATATTTTTTACTGTTTAGTTTTAAAAATTGTATTTAATAAGTAGTTCTTTCTAAGTTTAAAATTTATAATTATATAACGTGGAAGGCTTTCTAACAACAAGGCCTTCCACATATGTGTTATCAATAACCACCAAAACTATCGCATAATATTGGCGAGTTCGATACGCAAAGGGTGGCTATAGCCGGCGTGACATTCGCATTTATGAAGCTCAACTAAACTCTCGCATGTATGAAATGGTCGTTTAGGGATATATAGCTGGAAGCAAATGTTTGACCGAAAGTGATTCAAAACACTTATCATCTTTCGTGCATAAATTGTACTAACTTCATTCTCACTTTATCCAATGCAATTTATCGACCAACACAAGAAAAACCAAACGATGAACGTCGCATAATATTTATTATATAAAAAAGAATTGAATGCTTGGAGATTTTTCTTACTGAAAGTATTGACTACCAAATCATGCCAATTCAGAGAATTCAATTGTTTATAGAACAATAAATAATAAATGCTTTCTAACCCCATCTCTATTTCTCTTAAGTGGTTCATCTTTAGTGCATAAATTGTTGATAATATGTCAGTTCAAACTATTTTTTCACTTCATTCAATTTATCGACCAATTAATCGTCTAATTTGTTTAATTATATATAACGTAGAACGCTTGCTTATTATGTAATATAGTAAGGCCTTCTGCTAATTAAAGAAACAAAAAAAAATATTAGAGAATAATATAAATCATATCTTGGGATCTCATCTAATACCTTAAACTATTAGATTGAAATGATTCTTTTACATGATATCAGAGTCTTGATGACTAAGTAGTCACGAGTTTGAATTTTGCTATCCTCATTTATTTGATAAAAATTAAGCACAAGGTAAAATGATCTTGTACAAGTTTCAAGCTCAAACGAGCTTTCACTTGAGGGGACGTGTTAGAGAATAATATAAATCATATCTTGGAACTTCACCTAATAACTTAAGTTATTGGATTGAGATGATTTCTTTGACAAAAAGTATGTATGTGTATTCTATTAGCAACATAGACCGACAAAGATCATTAATTACTTATTTTATTAGAAAAATTATTTTGTACATGTATGTTATCAATAATCAACAAAAGTACTATGCCTTCTCTTTGCCGTCTACAAGGTCTCATTAACTACTCAATTATGTTTGAACTTTTCTGAGTCTAATATCTGACCATTTCTTTATCGATATGGCTTGAAAGAGATGGACAATTTAAAAGAAAATAGAGGCCATGCTCAATGTTGTAACCCATTATTGGGTCCCCGCAAAAAAATAAAATAAATAGCCGAAGAAGGTTAGAAAAATAACAGGAGGCAGAAGCGCTCGGAAAATGGTCAGAAAATTGGTCAAGGAGTATAAAGATTCAAAGATTGGATTTTTTGACAATATATTCTTGAAGGATGAGAACCCTATTGAGAAGGAAATTTTGAATTTTGAGGAGAGAAGCCTAAATTTGGATGTTTATGGGTTTAATTGATTTTTTATTGGATTTATAGGGGATTTGATCGCAAGAAAAATTGATTTTTTAAGTCAATTTGGGCCTTAAATTGAAGAAATTAAAGTTCTGGGGCCAAATTATGATTTTTAGGAATTTATTAAGTCAAATCAGGGGCTTAATTGCATAAATATTGAAGTTTAATGGCCAATTAGGGGTTGAATTGTGAAAATCCGAAACCAGGGACCAATTTGGAAAAGGCGCAAAGATAGGGGGCTGTTTGGAGTTGATTGAGGGGCCTAATTGAAGAAATTGGAAGTTTATTGATCAATTGAGGGCTAAATTGCATAATTTAGAGGCCAAGGACCAAAGTGGAAAAGGCGGCCAACTTGGCGGACAAGACCGAAATTGGCAGGGACGCAATTGAAAGGAACAAAAATAATTGGGGGACTGATGTGAACGTTGGCGCATTTCTGGCGCCACATTTAAATGAAACGGCGCGTTTTCTCCAAAACGACGCCGTTTCATGCGTTTAAAAAAAAAAAAAAAAAAAAAAGAGACCAAACGGTGCCGTTTTGAACGACACTGTTTCTCTTCTTCTTCCCCCCCGCAGGCGTAGCAGAGGAGAGGAAAACCGGGGTTTTTGTCCCCACCTCTCTCCTCACGTGCCATGGCCCGACGCCCCACACCTTGGGAACCCCGAAATCGAAGCCGCTGGCCGACCACCCGCCGCGCCACCGAACCCGAGAGAAGCACCTTGGCAGCGCCGCCTGCCGACCGACCGACCAGCACGCCTTGTTCCCCCATGCATGCCCCGATATGCCTATAAATAGAGAAGAAGCAGAGTGAGAAGGAGGACGAACAAAAGAGGGTGACCCGAAAGAAAAAAAACCCGAGACAGTAAGAGAGAGAGAGACCGAAAGAGAGAGAAACCACAAAACTTACGAAACCGTGACCGAAAACCCATGGTTTGAAAAGCTTGGGATAGTTGAAACCGAGAGGGGACATCCAGAAGTTGAAGCAGAAGCGAGCGAACCGAAGGTGTGGTCTCGGTCCACTTGGAAACCACCGTGAGCTAAGCCGCTGCCATCGCCGCCACCGCGGCCTCCGCCAGCAAGCCGTCGTCTCCGCTGCGCCAGGTACACCATCTGACCCCCTGCATTTTTTTTTTAAGGCCGGCGTAGTTTGGCCTCCTGCATGCAGAATCGTTTCTGCATGCAGGAGGCATGGGGGGAAAATAATTCCCCCCCCCCGTTCATTTCCTTTTTTTTGTTGGGCCAGACAGTGTCTGGCCCAATGATATGGGTCTGGGCCGGTCCGACCTAGACCAAAGTAGGTTGCTGTTGGGCCGAGTCCGGCCCAACAATTTTTGGGGCTGGAGTCCGGCCCAGTTAGTTGGGCCGGCCCAGCCCATTTAATGTATTAATATTATATTATTTGTTATATTATTATATTATGCATGTGGATGTATATATATATATATATTTTTAAAAAAAATAAAAATAAAAAAAAATAAAATTTTTTTTTTCTGAAAAGTAAAAAAAAAATATACTGTTGTTTTTATATACATTGATTTGCCTTTTTTTTTTATATATAATATGGGGATATAGTTTCAGTAGTTAAAAACACCTGTTTTCGTCAAAAAAAAAAAAAAGAGTTTAAAAAAAAATGTTTTGTTTTCATGCATACGGCCAATACACTAGCATGTTTTGAATGTTCTTTTTACATATATAAAAAATATTGGAAGTTTTGAAAATGTGTTTTCGTATAGATTTCTTAAACACAAATCATTTTCTTGCATTTGTGGATTTTACAACCTGTTTGTAAAACTCCAAAGGGTATTGGCCAATATTCCAAAAACTATAAAAATCTTATTTTGGGAGGAGAAGTTGGGGGTTATTGTTCACCGCTAATGTTTGGATGAAGAAATCCTTAAAAGGACGAACATCCAAAATATTATCGGGAGTAATAAATCAACGCACATGTTTGAAAGAAGCTTTGGTTGCGATCGAGAACATTTCAAATTTTTATTTTTTTTCTCCATGGTTTACGAGTCGTGAAAAGTATAAAATTGTTTTTTTAAGAATTGCGAAATTTTCTTCGTTCTTTTTTTTTCTTTTCTCTTTTCCTTGCGATTTACGAGTCGCCAACTCTTGAAATACTAAAGAAAAAAACGAACTTTCATAGCACGTGGAATTTCCTTAGATTTCTATCTAAAATAAATTGACGGGTTTAGAAGACACCAACACCATAGACTATAGAGCAAACCAAACACCAAGCAGCTTACCTTAGGTAGGGCGTACTAGGGGTGCTAATACCTTCCCTTTACGCAACCAGTCCCTTGCCTTAGAATCTCTGAAAGACCAGTTAGGGTTCCTAGTTACCAAATACTAGGTGGCGACTCCAAAGAGCCAAATCCTTAGAACACAACGAAAATCACCGGCCGATGTCGTGCCTTTATGATTTTTTGTGGGGGTGTGACAGAATGGCGACTCCACTGGGGATGTTAGGACTAAGCTTGATTTGTTTGTTTGTTTATGTTATGTGTTATTGGTTTTTGTTTTCTTATGATGTTTTGTTTAAAAGCTTTAGCATATATCTTTACATTCTATCATACATGGCATAGTCATGCATCACTTTATTATTATTATTATGTTTTGGGGGGGGCACACACACATGTAACTCTAAGTTTAAGTGGGGGACTAGCAGCTTGCCTTATGACTTGAGTCAAGGCTTAAGTTTGTGTAAACCCCAACTCTTTGCTGAGTGTTTAGACTGATAGTGATTGGTACACGTGCCATCCCACTATCTGCTGGACCTCCATATCGCCTTCACGAGGGTGATCACTGGAACAGCAAGAGACCCTCTTTTAGAGACCTAGTAGTAAACCTACCCTATGTCTCACGTAAAAGAACTAGAACCTATCCTTAGGGTGTATGTTCCGATATAAATCTTTTGCATCGAAACAAGACTAACCCCCCATGCATTTTGAATTGCAGGATTTGTGAACGAAATGACCATCACCAAATCTTCCATCATAGAGTATGGAAAGAATTCTGAACTGTCACAATTGATTGAAGGAGACTGCCTTAGAAGCGATGCTAAGAAGATGTCGCCAATCAAGAACCTGAATTGCATATTGAATGAGGTGAACAAGTTAACGACTCATTTTCAGAATGTGGATAAAGATGCATTTTTTAGGAAATACGGACGTTTGATGGAAATCGCAAAGGTAGAAGTTTTAAGCCCAGCTGTGCGAGCCTTAGTTCATTTTTGGGATCCAGAATACCGATGTTTCTCCTTTGGAAGCGTAGACTTGTGCCCCACGATTGAGGAATATGGATTGTTGACCGAGTTTCTGAATGACCTGTATCGGATTTATTCTCCTTTGAGATCCGACAAGATCATCCCTGAGCTGTCAAAACTGCTCAGAATCTCCAACTTGGAAAAGTTTCTGGAAAAGAATGGCACCGGTTTGAAATGGAGGATGCTAGAGTTGGAAAAGGAGTCAGAAGTAGAAAAAGAGAGATTGATTGCCTTAGGTATATTTGGCCTTGTGTTGTTCCCAAGTCAGACTGGTTTAGTAAGCTTGGAGGCCGCCGCTGCTTATGTGGAGTATGAGAACACACAGATCAATCCAGTGGTTGCTATCTTAGCCGAAACATTTTTGACACTTAACCATTGTAGAAAGGCTGGAAAAGGAGCAATGAGATGCTGCACGCAACTGTTGTATATTTGGATGGTGAGCCATATCGAAACAAAGAAACCTGTCTTGGTTCACTCAAAACCCCCTAAAGTTAGTGGAAGAAGAAGAATGGGGAGATCTAGACAACCAGGGTTGGGTTGATAAATTAGATGCTGGCTGTCGCACCCTTCTTTCTTAACAGATTTTGAGGCCCTCTGGTCTGAAAGCTGCAAGGAATTTCCAGGTGAGTTTAGTTTGATTAAGAAGTTGGGGAACATGGGAAAAAAGCTGAGACAATGGAATAAATCCACTTTCGGGGATCAAAATTTAAAACTTGCAGACATCCAGAACTCCATCACAACGCTTGAGAACTTAAGCGAAGTGCGTCCCTTATCGGAGACCGAAAAAACAAAGCTCCAGGGGCTGAATTCTGAGCAATGGGAGGTTAACAGAAGGGTGGAAGATATGTGGAGGCAAAAATCTCGTCAAAATTGGTGTAAAATGGGGGATAAGAACACTCGTTTTTTCCACATATCAGCAAGTCTAAGGAAGGGCCGCAACTACATTAGTAAGATTGAACATAATGGCAGTCATCTAGTCTCCTCAAATGATATAAAAGAAGGCGCTGTCAACTTCTTTTCATCCTTGTTTCGCAAACCAACATGTAAAAGAATTGAAATGGGAGGTTCGGGGTTCTCTAAAATTTCAGAAGCCAAATCAATTTGGCTAGAAAGACCACCTTCAATGGAAGAAGTGAAGCAAGCTGTGTGGGACTGTGATGGTTCCAAAGCCCCTGGCCCCGATGGTTTCACCTTTTGTTTCTATAAAAAGGTATGGAATATCATCAGCTCAGAGGTTTTTATGTTGGTTAAAAGTTTTTTCAGAACTGGTAAACTTCCAAAGGGTATCAACTCTTCTTTTGTAACTCTGATTCCGAAATCAAAGGAGCCGAGCAGATTCTCCCATTTTCGTCCGATAAGCCTGATTCACGGGCTATACAAAATAGTGGCAAAGCTACTGTCCACTAGGCTTCGTCATGTCATGACAGATGTGATCAGTGTTAACCAGTCTGCATTTATTGCTGGGCGTCAGATTCTAGACGGGTTCATGATAGCAAATGAGGTTGTCCATGGTGTGCGTAGCAAGAAGAAGCATGGCCTCTTATTGAAGGTAGATTTCCATAAAGCCTTTGACTCAATTTTATGGGAACATATTGACACAAGTATGGGATACATGGGTTTTGGCTCACACTGGAGGAAGCTGATATTCGAATGCTTATCCACTTCAAAATTAGCCATCTTGATAAACGGTTCTCCTAGTAGAGAATTTAGTTTGGAGAGGGGTCTCAGGCAAGGGGACCCACTCTCTCCATTCCTATTTGACATTGCAGTTGAGGGATTGACAGTTTTATTCAATAGGGCATCAGCTTCAGGTTACTTCAAAGGCTTACAGACTACCCCAGGTCATTACTTAACTCATTTGCAATATGCCGACGACTCTCTGATTTTCTTGCCAAATGATTTTCCCTCTCTTCTACATGTCAAGAGGATTCTACGTTGGTTTGAGATCATTTCCGGACTGAAAGTTAACTTCTATAAAAGCTCACTAATAGGTATCAACTTGGACAACGACTACACCTCTAGCCTGGCGAACTCAGTCTTCTGTCGTAGTGATACTTTCCCGGTTAGGTACCTTGGACTACCTCTTGGAGCCAATCCCAGCAGAATCTCTACTTGGAAACCAGTGTTGTCCACTATCAGAGCAAAGCTACTCACATGGAAAGGGAATTTTTGAGCATGGCAGGAAGGTTATGTCTAATTAAATCAGTCTTGAGCTCTCTTCCTCTGTTTTACATGTCAGTTTTTGCTATGCCAAAGGGTGTTACTAAAGCCATCTCTTCTCTAACCCGGTCTTTCCTTTGGAAAGGAAGCTCAACTTCTCATGGCCTTTTTAAGGTGGCTTGGCATAAGGTAATAAAGGATAAATCTTCTGGTGGTCTCGGGTTGGGATCCATCCACAACAAAAATCTGGCTTTGCTCTTTAAATGGATATGGAATCTAGACAATGGAGTGGCAGGAGGCTGGCAAGAACACATTCTTCTAAAATACCGACCTCACTTTATAAAATGGTATCCCTGAGTTTGCAGGTTCTTTATCTCCAACTTGGCATGGCATTGTTTCGGCAATCTTCTCAACACAAAACATAGCCAATCTTTTACATGCAAATGTCGGGTTCAAGGTGGGTGACGGGAGGAACATCCGGTTTTGGACTGACTCTTGGCTCGGCTCTGCAACCAATCTCCAGCTCTTATTCCCCAGACTTTATAACCTCTCCTTGCAGCAAAACACCAACCTTGCAGATATATACAATTTGACAGATGCATCTTTAAACCTTTCCTGGAGAAGAACCCTTCGGCCTCGTGAGATCTGCCAAAGGGAGAGCTTGATCGCAGAGGTGCAGCGTGGTCTCCTTTTCTCAGATGGTGCAGACTGCAAGTTATGGAAATTCCACAGCTTTGGCATGTACTCAGCTCAATCAGGTCGCCTCTTCTTTGATAGTCTATCGGTCACTGAAAATAATCACTCCCTTACTCTGCTATGGAATGGTTATGCCCCCCCAAAAGTGGATGTGTTCATTTGGCTTCTTCTTCATGGAGGTTTGAGTACAAGAAGTTTTTTAGCTGAGAGGAGAATCATAAATTATGAGGAATCTCACTGCCCATTCTGCTGCAAGGAAACCGAGACAATTAATCATCTTTTCCATTGGTGTCCTATAACATGGTCTCTTTGGGGTCGTTTCTTGAAATGGTTCGGGTGCTCAGGTTGTCTGCACAAAGACCCAAATCAAAATCTGCAGGAATGGTCTGGATTGATTAATGGAAAATTTCAGCGTCGTGCTATTACACTCCTCTGTAAAGGTCTGTATTGGTCAATTTGGATAGCGCGCAACCGCCTAATCTTCGAATCCAAGGCTTTCTGGTTGAAGTCCTCAGTTACAAATTTCAGCTATACAGGCTCAGATCTTTTTAGAAATCCTGAATGTATTATGAACTGGACTAACTAATTAAGTCCCTCATCACTTTGGTCTTTTCTTTCTTCATATTCCCATTGTATTCTATCTTTCGTTCAGCCCCACTTACTTGATGGGGCTGCTTATTTAATATATAATTATCTCGTTTACTATCAAAAAAAAAAAAAGAAGGTTTACCTAATAGCGATTTTAAATGGAGAGCACCATGGGTAACAACAACGAAGGTCCTAATGAGTTGTGGACAAAGGCGTTGGGTACCATTGGTGGGGATTACGGGTTATGTGAGTTATGCTCCGACTTTAGTGGTAAGACAATTTGGGGGCATACAGTTTGTTCCCAGGACTATGGGAATTGCTCAATTCTTTGGTCTGTTCAAAGATCCCATGGCGAAAGAAGTTTTGGAGATCATCAAACAAGATTGGAAGCATCTAGTGTTGGTGGAAATAGAAGGTTTGAGAGATCCAAGTGTGAGCGAAGGATATGTAAAATGGAGAGCCTCAGCTGCTTCAGCCATGCCTTGCGCTATAGAGGAGCCTATTAAGGGAAAAGAGGTTAATATTGAAGATGATTTAGCTGCTTCAGCCATGCCTCGTGTAGAAGTCAAATCTCCTCAAACCATAGAGGAACCCCTCAAAAGAAAGAGGGTTAACGGTGAATTGAGAAGGCAAGTGGACAAACTAAGAATAGAGTTGAGCAAGAGCAGAAAGGACAAGGCAACGTTGGAAGGAATGATGCTAGAAGAGGATAAAAGGAGAACATTTCTAGATGAGCAAATACAGTCTAGAGATGCGAAAATAACCAAGCTTGAGTTAAAGTTGGTTGAGGAGAAGATTGCTAGGGAAAGAAGTGAGAAGGAGCTTAAAGGGTTGAGTTTGGATTGGATGCAAAGTTGTTCTGAACTTGAAGCAATGGAGATGGACTTTAGCGATTGCCAAGAAAGTGCAAAATATTACCAAGAAAAATTTGTGCAAGTGCAATTCGAACTAATGGATAGGATTAGGAGGTATAAGGATTTGAATAAGAAATATATAGAGTTGGAAAGCAAAAGGGGAGGATTCGAGGATGTTAAAGCAGAGTTAGCGGCCAAGAGGAATGAGATAAAAGTTACAAGGATAAAGCTCGATAAAGAACGCGAAAAGTCGAAGTATTTGGACGAGAAGCTAGTAGCAACGGAAAAGCACAAGGATCGAATCGACGCCAACAACACTGCTTTGAACAGAACTAACATGTTGCTCATAGAAAAAAAATGACCAAAACCGATGAGCAAATGGACAAAGCTGCTGCACATGCTCAAATTATTAGAATCAATGCGCGGAATGTGGGAGGAGACATCATTCGCTATCGCCGAAGCCTAGCCGAAACCGATGCCTTTTTAGGGAAGATTGAGAACCGCGGCTTTGCTTTCTTACCTTTGGCTAAGGAGTTTATGGAGGAAAGAGATTAGCATGTTGTATTTCTAAAATGTATTTTTATCCAAGCATTAATGAAAAGGGCGTTGACCCATCTTTTTATGCAAAATCTGTCTCTTGGTGAACATGATTCAAGCAAACGACTCGAAAGGCAGAACTTCTATCAAAGCAATGTGACAAGAGAATGCTTATAATGGGATGGTTATTTTTCGTTCACAATAAAACATGCATGCATCCATCACAATCATACATTTTCTCATACATCTATGCATGCATCTCTAGATCGTGAAACATAGGTCCCACATCCAGAGTCCACCAAACCCGGTCCAGATCAAGAATGGAAAACGAAGAAAGAGCTCAGTTAGAGTCACACTACCAGACCGAGTTGGAATCCGTGAAAAATGAAGTTTCCCGGTTGACCAATCTGCTTGAGCAACTTTTAAAAGCCAAGAATGGGGAGGGAACATCTGCCCAACCACCTATAGGAGCACCGTCGGCCCCTGTCCCGGGGGTATCTCAGAATATGGGGGCAGATTCAGTGACAGGGCAGCACTTTGCACCTACCATTCCCGTTCAACCCCCTCAAGCTCACATCACTGTAGATTTAACAGCTGAGGGACCCTCCGATAATAGGTCCGTTGGTTTTATGAACGATGACAAGATATCAACTTTGGAAGAAAGGTTAAGAGCAGTCGAGGGAAATGACTGGTTTGACCCCATGCGAGCGTCGGAAATATGCTTGGTGCCAAACATCACGGTACCAAAAGATTTTAGGATACCAGAGTTTATAAGGTACACTGGGTTGGAATGCCCAAACACTCACCTTCGATCTTACTGCAATAAGATGGCTGAGGTGATTCATGACGATAAGTTACTGATCTACTTTTTCCAAGATAGTCTATCGGGGTCTGCGCTAAGTTGGTACATGAGGCTGGATAATGCCAAGATTAAGAAATGGAAGGATTTAGTGGAGGCTTTCCTGAAGCAATACAAGTTCAACTTGGAGATTGCTCCTGATCGGACGAGCCTTATGTCAATGGAAAAGAGAAGCCAAGAGTCAGTGAGGGCTTATGCGCAAAGATGGAGGGACGAGGCCACACACGTGTAACCCCCTTTGATAGAGACGGAGATGGTGACTTTGTTCGCCAATACCTTCAAGGCACCCTACTATAAGCATTTAATGGGTAGCTCATCTCAACACTTCTATGATGTTGTACGTGTGGCGGAAAGGATAGAGCAAGGAATTAAAGCAGGGCGCATAGCGGGGCCTTTAGAGAAGAAAGGTTTTATGGGAAGGAAAAGAGAAGGGGATGTTAACAATTTGGAAGGCGGGTACAAAGGCAAAAAAGTGAATTTCCACAGTCCACAAGCACCTACCTCTCAATTCCCACGCATGAGCTTTAACCAACCATTTTCACCTAATCAAACAAATAACCAACCAAACTACCAAAATCATTACCAAAGACCCCACTCAGGATACACCTCAGAACAATTGCCACCATTACCCATGCCTTTGAAGGACATGTATGCCAAACTTTTAAGCATTGGACAAATAGCTCCTATCCCTACACTACCACTACAACCACCATTCCCAATTTGGTACAAGCCCGATTTGACTTGCGAGTACCATGGGGGTAATCCCGGGCATGGGATTGAAACCTGCTATGCATTCAAGAAGAGGTTATTGGAACTTATTAAGTTAGGATGGGTATCCTTCGAAGACAAGCCCAATGTCAATTCAAACCCATTGCCTAAACATGTTCCAAACAGCGGCGGAATAGGCATGATCGAAGTGGGAAATCAATGCAAGGTGTTGAAGGTGCCGATGAAAAGGTTGTACGACATGTTAGTACAATCAGGATTTATAGCGGTGAAGGTGGTAAGCCAATTGGAGAGAAGTGACTACTGTGAGTTCCATGGAAGAGATGGACATCACATTGAGGATTGCACCGAGTTTTGCAAAAAGATCGCTAAAATGTTGAGGATGGACAATTGAGGATTGAACCCATGGAGAGCAAGTGTGAAAGTAAGTATGATGGAAGGTCAAGATAAGATGGCAGGAGTTTGCAGGATTCAACAGACTGCTAATGGGCCCCCAAGGCTGATCTTGGTTAAACCGTCCTGCACAAAAGAGAATCACAATGCCATGCCGTACAATTATGGGTATGCCTCCAACGTTCGAGCTCCTCTTCCTTTGTTCCAGACGGAGATAAGTGGTTTGACCAGAAGTGGTCGTTGCTTTACGCCTGAAGAGTGGAGGAAGGAAAAGGGTAAAGAAGTGGTAGATCTGGACAAAGCACCAGAAGTTAATAAGCCAGTAACGGAAGAGGAGTCAAATGAATTTTTGAAGTTGATCAAGCATAGCGAATATTGCATAGTGGATCAACTAAAAAAAGACTCCAGCTCGGATCTCCCTTATGTCCTTGATACTCAGCTCTGAGCCGCATCGAAATGCCTTGCAAAAGGTATTAAATGAGGCATATGTACCCCAGGACATTGAGCATAAAAACTATGGAGCATTTAGTGGGGAGGATCCATGCAACTAATTACCTCTACTTCACGGCTGATGAGCTTGATGCTGAAGGTACCGGACACAACAAGCCTTTATACATTACGGTTAGGTGAAAAGACTGCCTCGTAGGGAAGGTGCTCGTCGATAATGGCTCGGCCTTGAACGTATTGCCAAAGCACATTCTGGAGGAAATGCCGATTGATGAATCTCATATGAAGCCAAGTACTATGATGGCCAGAGCATATGATGGCTCACCTAGGCCAATACTTGGGACTTTAGAAGTGGAGCTATATGTGGGACCGCAAATGTTCCTAGTGACACTTCAGGTTATGGGTATTCACCCTTCCTATAGTATGTTGTTGGGAAGACCTTGGATCCACGCAGCGGGGGCAGTAGCTTCATCATTACACCAATGTCTGAAGTACATCATGAATGGGATGTTAGTAACCGTCAGGGCTGAGGAGGCAATAGCCATGACAAAGAATGTGGTTGTGCCTTTCATCGAAGCGGAGGATTGCAAGGATAAACAATATCCATGCTTTTGAGATCGTGAACACTGACTGGGTACCAGAGAACACCGTGCTAAGAAGGCCAAGGATCTCAGAAAGCAGCAAGGATGGCAAGTCTATATTTCTTGAACCGTGGGGTCCCACGTCGATATAACCTCGCTTGCGGAATACCAGAAGGGGCTAATCCGACAAGGAAGAGAAAGGCTGATCAAAGATTTGGGCTAGGATATAACCTAACCAAGAGGATTATCGTTGGGCTGCTGATCGGAGAAGGACAAGAAGGATGGCTAGAATTAAAGGAAGAGATCTTGAAGAAGAACAGCTGGAAATCCCTCCCCTTAGCGTATCATTCCCCAAGAGCTGCATACATAGTGCAACATGATAAGGGAGCTGAAAGCCTGGGTCTAGAGCTGGCAAATATGAGCATAAACACCTTTGAGGGGAAGGAGAAGGAAAAAACGGTGATGCGAAAGAAATAGCGGGAAAAGAAGATGAAGTGCTGCCAACAACTGACGATCCATAC